>NC_064602.1:7800000-8140000 GCF_943734735.2 Anopheles gambiae | reverse complement strand
TACAAAACGGCGATTCTGCAGAAAGTGCACCAGTTCGCGTAGGTTGTAAACATAATGCTTTGTAGCTTTGCTTGCAGACACACACACACACAATTTCACTTAACTCATCACAAAGCCTCCGCACAATGCATCTTTGCCTGACTTGACTGATCGATGTGATATATTCATTCCGGAACCCAACCTTCTTTTCATCTTTCTTCCAAAGGTGCACCCTGCGAAAGGGAGAATTTCGGGTAAGATCGTGTGCATCCATCAGTGTTGCAGTGCGGGGTTTTACGATTTCCTTCGATTGTCTTTCGATCAAAGTGCCTCTCCCCGCACACGGTGTAATGGACAAACTCGTCGACCGACGCTAATTAAGACCAATCCCCTTTTTCTTTCGCTCGCGACGTGCCATCTTCCTTCCACTTTGTTGCCATTTTTCTCGGTTGCCTGCGCTTCCGGTTCCAGTGCGCAAAAGCCTGTAATTACTGACATCTCGCTAGAGTCACCCCTTTGTGTCAGACAAATGTATTTCTTTCCGAAACACATTGCACAGTCTTCACAGTGTGTTCACAATAATAAAACCGAATTACTGAATCAAACGGTGCTTCTTGCCGGGACGGTATTGGACCCGAGCTGTAAGAAGCAGGTTCTTTCAGGGCGATACATATCCCCCCGGGGGCATGAATCATGTAACCTCCAGACCTGTCAGACTCATCCCGTAACGCCCTGCCCTTTTTTGTAATATATTAGCAGCCCTCCCATACGCCGTACGCACTCGCAGAGTGAATTGATTTGAATATTACGTACGCCAAGCCCAGATTTTGCTCCAAACCCCCATCGAAAACAACTCCCAAAGTGTCCCCACTCTCCCAGTGTAGCCACTTTTCCACATCATCAGTTTCCAAAGTCGTCGTACTTCCTCGCCTGAACAGGTTCACCCGCTGGTGGTGGGTGAGCGCAAGATGTGTCTTTGCTTCACTGAGTTAGCGCTGCGCACCCACATCCGTTCCACTGCACACGCCTCTCCAGAAAGATTGAACAGATCTTAATCGGCGCTCCGATATTACCACCACAGCCGCCATCGCCAGCGGTGCGCCAGTACAACAGGTCAGGTCAGACCCTACCCGACGCGCGCAGACACACGCACATGGAGTAATGGAGCCCGGAGCGTGACGACGCCTGTCGTTGCCATTTTATGATGGGATCTGTCCCCAACAACGCCACTCACTACTTGTCTTCTTCGCTGCTCCAACCAGCGCAACCAGCGAGAACAATGGGATCTTATTTTTATGCATCAACGAACAGGTTGATGATCAACGCGTGAGCAGCTCGTCTTTGCGTGTGTATGGGAATCACGAAGAAGAGGTGTTCCTTTGCGTGTTCCTCCGGCCTGTGAAACGGCCGGGGTGAAATATGATCCAGAGGAGCAGCAGCAACCGACCGAAGACTTGTTCTGGTTCGGGGCATCGCACAAGGAGTGGTGATTGTTTTGGGAGGTGGAAACAGACAAGAAACCCCAAAAATGTTTAATGTTGGGTCATCATTTCTAACCCAGCGGCAAAGTTGCCCACTATTTTGGTGCGGGATTGTTTTTAGTAATTAGGATGGAACGATACGGCATGGGTTGGGTCTCTCATTAGGTTTTATTTATTTGTTTCTTTACTACGGCCTGAAAAGAAAGGGGTACTTATGGTGATTGAATTTCTCAATAACTTAAAATGCTCCTCAGAGTTATGTTGAAAAAGATTTCGATTGAAGACCTAGCAGAACCAGTAATATGAACTAAAATAGATTTGCGTTTCAATCTGATCAATAATTAAGGAAAACAAATAAAACTTCATTAGCAAAAACGTCTCTTCCTCCTAGTTCTGAGCAAGGATCATCAAAACCTTTAATGTGGATCAAATTAAAATGATCCTCACCCACTCATCTGCAGACAACGTTCGTCTACCACATTTCCAGAGGAAAGAACTCACAAACCTACCCATCATTCCCAATCAACAGTAGCACCTTGCAGCTTCGGTCCCTTGGCAAGGGCGCCCAAATCGGAGCCCAGCCCAACAGAAGCATCCGATCTGAAGATGATTATGACTTAATTAATTGCGCCGTTACGCCCGCCAAAAACCCCGAAAACCGGAACCACGGCACTATTCTGCACGATTCACAATTTCACAAAAAAACACCCAGCAAAAGAAGAAGCTACGCTGGTAAATAAAAAATCAAAAACAAGCCAGTCATAATTAAAACACATTCAAATTAGATTCAAATTAAGATATCCAATACACTCTTCCCGGCCGAGCACACAGCCGGTTGCTGTATTCCCGCTTCCCGAATTCCGCCACGGAACCCAAAACAAGAGCCACAACAACAAAAAACGAACCTCAGCGAATCTACACGCTCGTTACTACCGGTTCCCCTTCGGGCGGACCAAGATCGCCCCGGTGTACGGTTTTACGACCGAGCATACCGAGCTATGGGACGGACGGACGGATGGACAGACGGGAGTTTAAGACGCCGATCGGGACGATTCCGATCGGGTGAAACGCACCGCGGGGACGCAATATCGATTACACTAAAGATTCATTAATCAAGTCTTATTGCTCCGTGCGCCCCATCCGTCTTGCGTGAAGGTGGAGGTTTCGCACTTCTCTTCCCCCTACGGGCGCGATTATCTCATTCGGCTAATGATGAACCCTTCCCCCGGGCATTGCCTTCGCCGTGCGTTGGAGTAGCCAAAGCACACACACACACATACATAAAAACAAGCCGCGCGAAAAATAATCAAAAACAACATCCGACGTCAAGTGGAAATCGATGCAAGAGATGGATGTAGAGTAGCACGGGACAGCACGAAACAGCAAAACCAGTGCGTGTGTAGCGCGAGACGTTGTAGAATAAAACCAGCTTAAAAATTAACGTTTTCATCAGATAAACTTCATAAACTGGACAAAAAACCTGCAAACTATACCCGCTCAAGTGGATGATGTTATGAGGTGTTGGTGTGTTGGTTATCTGTATACATTTTAATGGTTTTGTTACCGTGCTACTCCACCTCACCACTTATTTCAATTCAAAAAGTTAATTTTTAGTGATTTTAATACTTCTAACCTATTCTAATGTGGAACAAACAACTTAGATTTTATAATTTAGCTCAATAGCTTTAAAGAATGAAAAAGTATGTGTATTAATTTTTAAAACAATAAATCAAACTTTCAAGACAATGGCTTTAATTTGCTTAATTTATCCTGGTCATGGCACTATCCTGAAATGCTTTCAAAAGCAAGTCCTAAAATCACATTCTCCAAGAGTTTGTATTTTGTTGTAGAAATTTCCTTGTATTTTAGTCCAACACAACATATCTTCCTCTTTTAATAGATTCCCATGCACTCCAACCATGCGAGCCGTTCACTTGTTCCCGTGTGGCAGTGCGTCCACCCCTAAATAACATCAACAACCACAACGGCATCGCCAGCCCCAACCAAGACCTGCAGACGCGCTAATCGTGATCTCGCCGGGACCTAACCACTCCCAATCCCGAGAAGGTGCCAGGCGTTGGCGTTTGGGAAGATCGGCATACACACACACACTACACCTTCGTTCGGAACGATTAAACTTGTTAATAATTATCACTCGTTTAACGATCGCCCACGGTGATATTAATTTCATAATGAATTTTTAATGAGACGCACAACGCTCATACCTCGCGCTCGCACTAACTGATCCTACTACCTTCGCCCCAGAATCACGATCCCGACGATTCCCGGCCTTCATCTAGCCACACAGCCGAGATGAAGGGAAGGATGGTCAGCGCTGAAAAATGGGCAGGGAAACTAGATCGACCGATTTGTCGGTGGGGTCGCCAAGTGCGCGTCGAGTTTCACCCCGCGGTCCACTAATCCACTGCTCACTGGTCTCCGGTGGCTCAGGTGTAGACAAGGCAAGAAGCGACACATTCGTGGACGCGTTTTCGGAATCGAAACCGACACGACCAACCGACACCCAACGAAGGAAGCGATATAAACCCTGTTAATAGCTGTCAATTTGTAAAGTCACACAAAATCGGTCTCTCCCGGTTCCACCACGCTGCGCTGTCGTTTGGGCGCGTGTGCTTGGGTTAGATGAACGGCTTTTGCTCCTCTTCACCTGCCCCGGGACAGAGGTCTAGCGCAATTTGTAAGCCGATGGCCTTTCCTTATTTGTTTTCGTTGTCGGCGTACTAGTGTTTCTTCCCGCATGAGCCTTGTTTTTTGTGCCACAATTTCAAACTCACTTCCTCCCACGATCGAGCAGCGAGGTGCGTAATTATGAAAAAAAAACCTTCCGTACACCCACCGAGTGGATCGTGGCATTTCGTCCGGGATTTGCTAGCAGATTCATTAGCTTGCCATCGGTCATTTCAACTTTTTGGCAATCAAGACCGGGCGATGCTTCGCCCAGATAGGGGAGTCCGGCGTGTCGCTGACCTACAAAACGATTAGGAAAGGTCGGAAGGCACCTGTTTGATTGAAAATAACAGTTTTTTGTTCTTTCTATACTTTGATTCGTTCCGTAATATGATATCTCCTACCGAAAACTGTCCCACTCAGGTTCCGCCTTATCGAATTGCAATCAATCTAGAAATAAAATCGTTTTAAAGCTACCTTCATTGCTGTTAGACACACGAAACGATGCTTTTGCTCACATTTTGTTGAAAGCCATAACCACAACTTAAGACGACATGCTCTACTGAGGCCACTCCCTGTTTTGAAAAAAGCGTAAGACGAAACACCCGCCTTTGGAAAATCATCGAAGCGTAACGCTCCCGTGGAAGTTGTGAATGAAACAACAAGAGGTAACAAAGTTGTTAAAACATATTGAACGGAAATGGAATTTCTCAAGAAGCACGATCCATTCTTCATCCACCTTATAAATTTAGAAGGCTTACACCACGCTACTATAACAACTAAACTTACTTTTCAAATTGCATTTCAAACTCAATGTTGGGGTGGGCTCAATGCCCTTCATCTCCTACAAAGCCCTTTAAGGGTGAAATTGTTTCACTCGTTGAAACGTATTGAAATATTTCAATCTTTCGCAGTGTGCAACTTTTCACGCAACTTTTAACACAAGTTGTGCACTGTGGGAAGTCATCATTTCAAAAACCGTTTCCATTTTCGTGGCTAACGAACTTTTTCTTTCAGATGCAGTTCTACATCTGCATATTTGAATTGGAAAACTAAAATTAAGTAATATCTGAAAAAATTCAAACGTGAAATCTGAACAACTGCAATCACAAATAATCTCACAAAATTGTAATTCTTTATACCTTTCCTCAAACACAGCTCCCTGTATAGAGAATATAGCTTCTTTGCATACGTTTCTCTTCAAAACTTTCAATCCCTTATCTCGACTACTCACTCTCAAATCCAACCAAAAATGCTCCTATTAGAAGGGTGTATTGTAAGTTGAGCTATTTTTTGCCCCACAAGAAACCCCAGCTAGAAACAACACAATCAAAGCACGCCACAGTGAAACGATCTTAATGGTTCATAGCTTCAAAGCATGCCACCAACCGGACGTCTGGTGATAATAATCCTAAAACCGCTGCCACAACAGCTACAACTTAAGAAGTGCAGCGTTTGAGAAAGTTATGCCGAAGAATGCAACAAACAAAACGTGAGTGAAGAAAAACAAAAAAACAAAACCTTCAATGAGACCCATTTACAGTCAAAAAGAGCCAAAAGGGCAATAAAAAATAACTTCTTGCTGCTGCTGATCAGCGCGCCACATCAGCGCGTGTTGGCTCCTATTATTCCTCCCGACGCTGGGAAAAGCATGATTGGCCCGCCAATGAAAGGGGCTCATTTGAAGTTTCCCGATTTGCAATGCGCTCACTTGAATCCATCTTCTTTGCCAAACGAAAGATTTCATGTTCATTTTGTGCCTGTTTTATTTTTCCTCGCATTATCCTAGCTAGCTTATTGTTGTTGCTGTTGTTACACAGTTTACCTTCCGACTGTAAAGCTGCAAACCAAACAGAGGCAAAGAATGAATCAACAGCAACAACAACAAACCCTTTCCAAAAAGCCATAACCGCTTCGTTGCACAAGCATAAACCAAAACGCAAGCAAGAAACCGAAACTGCACACCGATAAGACAAAGTTCGTGCAATGTTTGGGGAAAATGTGATGAAAAACAGCCACCACCGTTTTACTGCCTTTTGCCCGCTCTCTCTCTCTCTCTCTCTCACTCTCACCTCTTCCCTGTTGCACAGTTTCTTTTGTTTCATGATGATTTACATTTTTTGTGTTCAGCTAGAAATATTTACACTCGGTTTGAAGTAGTTTTTTCTTCCACTCTATTTTGATTTCTTCCATTTTCCGCGTGTATTTCGGCGGGTTCTATGAAACCTTGAAAGAGAAATTTTTATTCCCCACCCTTACATCCCCACTCTTCTTTACCTTTTGCGATAGCCACAAACCACACAAACTCTACTCTCCCAAAATAGCTTCATTAATCCGTTCGTCCATTAGCTTTCGCTTTATTTTGCACGATATTGCTATTTTTTCGTACTTCTTTTTGCTTTCCACTTCTCCATAGAAAATCGCGAAAACTCGTAACTTTTCTTGAGAGCTTCATTCACGGTAGCAAGCAATCCCGCATCGATCAATCCAAAAATCCTTGCCCACGGGCGTACAACGGGTGTAGCGATTGATGAATTCTTGTTGCAGGAAATTGTTGCTTTGTGTTGGAGAGAAAATTGTGCTGAAAATTCCTTCCTCGGAAAATTCATTATTTTCCACGAATTTACCTTCTCATTGTTGGCAAGAGTTGCTGTTAAACTGCACCATGACGAGGCAGCGCCAACCATACGGACGAGCGCAAACGAAATTGATAGTTTCTGGGAGTTAATAATTTACCCTCCCGGTGACTCATTTGATCGCGTGTTCATTTGACGCTTCACGGTACATCAACAACCACCTGTGTGCCCTTTTTCCACACCACACCCCGTTGGGAGATTTACGCGTGCAAAACCACAACCACACAAACCCCTTCATGTGGATAAACACGTAAGCCACCGTCCACGGAATGTCCATGGTCCACACAGCACAATAGCACAGCCTTTAGCCCTTTCCCATCCGGGCCCCAAAAACGAGGACACCAGAGATCCGTTGCGGCATCCGCTCGCCAGGACTGATTGCGCGTGAACTGAACGGGCACGGGTTGTGTCCGTTCCTGTTCCACCCTTTTGCAGGGTGTCGGGGTTTACCGCGCGGGTGAAACCCGAAACCCAATTGGCCAATTATTTGCGGTCGTAGGCTTAATGATACACACGGGCGTGCGTGTGCGTTTATGTGTCTCCTGTTCGGGTCGTCGGGTACATTTGGGTGCCTTGGGGTGGTGTGTGTGTGATGGTGGTTTTGGGAGTTTGCATTAGCGAAGAGGGTAAGGTTAATTACAGACATAATCTGTACCGGGTTGTCCGTGTGTGAGTGTGTCCTGACCGCTGCGCTGACCCATCGGTGACCGTTGTTTGCGTTTATTAAGGATTCTGGGTTTCCGATTAATGGATTTGTTTGTCTGGCACTTTAATGGGCTTTAATTAAAATGCTTAATCGACATATGTACGGGTGATTTGTAAGACTTTGGGTTTAATTTAATTTTCCATGGTTTAACTGTTTCATTCAATTTTAAAACATATTTCAAAACGAGAAAAGGCCAACACAACTCAAACCATTGTTGAAGTAAACTCCACAAAACCATTTATTCAGAACGCATCACATCAAACTAATGAAGCAATGCAACCTGAACCTATATGGAATGACCCTCGATGCGAAATCAACAACCGAACAGAACGAAAGCAAATAGCCAATTATTAAAATTGCTCTTCAAACACCACAACACCCCAGCTCCACGTCAACAAGTTACATGTGCACCGGCTCAAGAAATCCCCCCTCGGCTGAACCATATGCAGATATGAGAAGCCCAAACGCCAACCAATGGACCAACCCGTTCCATCCCATTTAGCCCGACTAATAACGATGTCAGATTTGATCTTGTATGCAGCAGCAGACGGGTATTTCTTACTGCAATACGATCCAACGAGCAGGCTCTCTTCCGTTCCTTGGGGGAAGAGAAATTATGGGACCCATTCCCATCCCGAAGGATATCCGGTACGTATATCCGATAAATTTCTCCACCGAGGCCCAGCAGAAACCCGGAGAAGCGGTTCGTCTTCAAGCAAAGGGCCATAAAATACGAACCTAACTTGCTGGAGCGCAGAACATGAAATAGCAATCTTCTTGCAACCCGCGGTGGGATCTGCATCATCAACATCAAACCTTGGGTTTGTGTTGGTATGTGTGTGTGTGTGTGTGTCTGCACCATCTTCTTAGACAGGTCCAAAAACCCATCCAACCCAACATTCCTGCCAAGCGTTGTCAGCGATATGAATGGTTCCGATCCTCACATTCCACCGACTCGCTGGTCGATTTCTTCGATCGAAAGAATCTATAGTCTATCTTTCATTGCACACACACACACACACACACACACACACACACACACACACACACACACACACACACACACACACACACACACACACACACACACTGCCGGAATGCAAGCCCTCGTTTTGCAATGCTTTTATGTCACACAGCCCGTACCGGTATGTCAGTGGCGTTGTTCGCCGGGTTTGTAAGCTTCCTGCGCGACATCCCCGGGACAGCTGAATCAAACGCCGGATAAGCAGCTGAAGAAGCAATGTTGTTTTTTTTTGTAAATACTTTTTATGGTTTTATACCTTTCCCGCCTGTGTTATCCACTTTCCTGGCAACAGCAATGGGGCACGGGATAAGAGAAGAAGCTACTCTAGCAGCTCACTGCTGAGGATGTGGTGCCTGCAAGATATGATATGGAGTGCATCGCACTAGCGAATAGGAAGCTAATAATGACACGAAATCTACTGACGAGTATAGATTGGATTTAATAGCAGGAAAAGAAGGCGAGACAAACACGAAAAGCTTATGCCCTGAGCCCGTCCCAGGAGCATCGGGGAGCAGATTCTCACGCATCGCCTGATTTGTTTCCTGAGGAGCGGAACATATGCCTTGAAATAGCTCAGCAGCTTCAATTGGAAAATATGTTTCTTCCCAATGCACTTCGGGCATACAAGCATTTGGATAACGGAGTTTCTTTGAAAAATCGATTAAAGCTACTGGAAACACATTCTGGACTCGAGCAGTTAAAGTGATTCCAAATGCTTTGAAGCCTATCAAAACATTAATCGGTACTAATTTCAATGAAAAAGGAAAAAGGCTCCAAATTTTCCAAAAAACACCCTTAAAAGATCTTTGCTCCAAAATGACAAATAAAGGACCAAACAGCAGGACGTGTAGGGTGTGAGCGATAGCAGCACTTTTTCATTCACTGCTGCGCCATTTCGAGGTACTACACTGTAAGGGGTGTAATATCCGGCCGGCGTGTACCTTACTCCTGTTTGCCGTTATTGTTGAACTTTTCAGGGAATCTCCCTGCCTGTTCAGGGAACGTGCACGAAATATCCGCCCCAAGATGGGTATGCAAAAGCGGAGGAACACAATATCAACCATCGCTTTTCATACATTTTATTGAAAATGCCGGCAACGACTGCTCCACAACTCCTCTTCGCTCTCCACATCCAGTTTCAATAGAATATCGCTACCGCTCGCCTTCGGCCGGAATAGGAATCCTTCATACTAGGAACTCCTGACCAGACAACAGAGATTCCTTCCACCCAAAAAAGGTTCAGCCGTAGCCATGGAGTGGTTGAACGGTTTCTTGGAGTTGCCGCGGGGAGTTTGGAGGTGACCTACCGAGAGCGACAAAGGACACCCAATGCCGCCTCCGAGCTGAGAAATAGAATCCGCAAAAGAAAGGTCGGTAGTGAGCGGGTGATAGAAAACGGCGTCCACCCGGTCGCCGTTTGACGGTTTGAAGGAAGCGGAAATGATGGTGCCGGCGTCCGGGTTTTTCGGGTGGCAACCGAATGGACCGCACAAAAGGAATTTAATACGAAGCACGGGACCACTTCTACAGCGATGCCCCCAGTGCCTTCAGTGTGTGCATCACAACACAATCGCTCCACCCCACATGGCAGATACAATAATATGGAATAATCGCAAGAACGCACCGATTCTCCCGGCTAGAGTATCGCTCCGTCGAACGTATTGGGAACAGTAAGCTGATGTTGCCTTATACCATTACACTACAATCGACTTGTGCGATACAGATACGGAAGATTCCCAAGGCGGAAAAACGATCTTGTGGGAAGGAAGAAGCAGCCTTACTTTCTCCAATTCACCATATCCAAGTGGAATACCAGTCTCCAGTGACAACACAAAAGGGGCAGCTGCTGGCAATAGTCATCGGCAGTCGTCATGCTGCCACTAGCTCTTCCACCGACTCCGTGGAATGTGTACTTCACAGTAATAAAAGCAATAATACACTACTGAATGCCACTTTTCTGAGGTTCTGAGACGGCTGGCGCAATCCCTCGGAAGACAGACAAGCTGACCCATCTGGTGCCGGCACCGGCTGCTGTGCTGTTCCGTCGTACAGCAGCACATTGTTGGAGATGCTCCAGAGTCGCATCAAATTTCACATCAATTTCATATTGTAATTCATTTGCTAGGTTTCCATGGCAGCCCGAGCGGTACGAAAACTGTCACATCTGCCGGGTTTCACATCCATCATATTTGCACAGGTAACAGGTTCCTTGCCCGGTAATGGAACTGTCACTATAAATGCGACCGGCTCATAATTAATTCTACTTAGCGCATGGGGCGCCCTCTACCGAAGAATACGTTTAATTATTTCTCATACTGATATTCCACTACACAGATGGGAAAAAAGGATTCAAACCAGTCCGTTTGATGTGTTGTGCATACTTTCCATCTCGTCCATCTCCCACGATCCAGACACAATACATGGCCCTAACAATGAACATCCTTTCTCTCCTCGCCACAGTAACTCTTACGCCAGTCTTCCACGTTGCCGACCCCACGTCATGAATCCGGGTGTTAATTTTCCATGGAGAAATTGAAAAATGTCACCCAGCGTGAATGAAAGGCAAAGGGTGAATGATGCCGGCAACTAGTAACAATGCTTGTATTGAAACGTTGATTGCATGCAGCCCTGGAACCTGGAGGAATTGGAACATCCGGTTGGGTTGGGAGGGGTTCCACCTTGACATCTACTATCACCCACGTGCCCACCTTTGAGCAATGTGGTTAATGTAGTCCTCCTGCTCGTGTAATTGACAAGCGGATGCTCATTATCTGCTTCAACATTCATCAGCACTTCCCCGAGCATGTGTTGGGAAAAAGGGGGGAATACATCGCACTTCCCACAGCTTTCCCTTCCCGCAATCACAGCAACGTGTTATGAGCTTACGGATCAAAAGCGGGGGTGAAAAAATGCTTACCGGTGTGCTAGAGAAATTGCGCGGAAAAAGCCGTACCCGGCCCAACAAAAGATAACTAAATTAACAACTCGTTTAATCATCCAGCATCCACCGTGGCGTTAATCGTCGCTGACCTACTTCCTACGCACCTCCGGCCGGAACTCGCGTCCCGGGGAAAGGTACGCCACAGTCTGAAAAACCACTACCTGTTTCTTTCCGTAATGTGATGTATTTTATGGTGCTCATTTCCGTTCCATTCCCTTTTCCACAACCACCCTTGCTATGTCCTTTAAGCAAACGACTATAATTACATCGTCACTAAGGATTATCTCCCCCTCCCCCCAAACCTGGCTCTTCCGCCAGGCCCTATGATTGAGTACTAATAAAAACAGGATATTGAAAGGTACCGTTGGTATGGTGTGTGGGATTTTAATGCCTCGGCCACGGCCAGGCCAGGCGAGACGAGATTGATATCGCGTCGCTACGCAAAGAAAGGATTCGCTGCGCGGGACACAATAACGCAACGTTTTCATTACTGCCCGTTGCGCAAGGATAAAGAAGGGAAGGAAGATTAAAGCCTCTCACTACGCGTGGGACGCAGGGAACGAATTTCTATCACCATTATTACGGATCATCTTTTGACGCGGGTAGAAGAATCATTTTTAACAGTCTCTTAAAGTAATTAAAATTCGCAAACTAATGGTGCGTAAAGATGAGTTAAATTTTATCTTTTATTTTCACTTTTAAGTTGAGGTTCTGTGGAAAAGGCACCTTTTTGTGACCTTTTTATTTACTCGCACAGCACAATAAAAAGTCGTATCAAATTCAATTAGATTTGTACAACGTGCGCCCTGTAACCCGATACCCACGCTGCATGCGCCCGGTGGCAGCGTTGATTGGATTTTGTCCTGGAATTAAATAGCAAAACATTGCCTACTTTAATTCCAAACATACGTCCTTTCACAACGGTGTTGCCCTGGTTACGTTTTACTTCCGACTTTCCCCCCCCCCCCTATTCCCAGGCGCTACCAGTCCTTACAGTCTGATAACCATCTGATCCCCTTTCCGCCCAACGCCGACGCTAAAGATGAAAGCCATTTTTCAATTACTGATTAAAACTAAACCCCGAAGCCAATTCCGTACCCTCAAAATCGGTTTGCCAAGCCACACGGAAACCATCGAAGTCGATAGAATTTCATTCACCGAGCGAATATCGAATCCGGTTGCTTGCCGGTTGCTGCGCTCCCTTTTACCAAGAGAGTGCAACGTTGTTAAGCATCGGTAGATGGGAGGAAAAACTCATTCAATTAACTTCAAGTGTGTACTTTTACTGTGTGTGTATGTGATTGTAGTGCGCTTTCTCATTTCACCTTTTCACCAGGAAGGAGGGAGAGCGAAGAAACATTAGAGGAAATGTTCTTGTGTCTTGTGTGTATTTGATTAGTTTGGGTGGATTTCGATGTTGTGGTGGAATCTTTCCGAATGCAATGGAGCGAATAGTTTTGGTTTCTGCGAAACAGCGAAATCCGATTGGCCGGCTGATTACACAGGTGTGTTTGATATCTGCTAGTCGATTCCTGTTTGTGTCTCGTAAGCACTCATTCGTTGAAGGTTAATCCTGTGTGATATTTACTTTTGGTCCTTAAAACATGACATGTATTTTTATTTCAATACTACACTCAGTACACACTCTAGTAGAACATCAAGCAGCAACATGGGAAAGCATTGAAACGATTGATCACCTCCACATAAAAAGCTGTTGTGATGTGCTTATTTTTACACTCTCGACGCAACACGCTCTCCTTACTTCCCATTTGCAGAAAAGGTAAATAAATCCTTAAACCTCTTATTGAAATGTGTTCTTCAGGCTCCATTCACAGGGCCCATTTTGCAAGACCTTCAACAAGGGCACAAAAACGGCCCAACCATCCGTTTGTAAAACAGCACGCTTCTCGCGCAAAAAGGCGCCGCCCATCAAACACGTTTGACGTTTGCACTGCCAGCCTCAGAAGCCTTCTTGAACCTTCCTTTTCATCGCATTTTAATGAACACCCTTCACAAAGCCCTCCACCATCCGATGGCCATTTGTGGTGTGCACGCTCCTTGGATGGTGAACAGTCGGCACAGAGCAGCGCCTCTTCCTGTCGCCCGTCTTTGCCAGTGGTAGAGATAAAAGAGGAAAGAATCCATTCAGCCATCAACCATCATTTGCCACCGTGTGGAGTGTGTACACATGTAAACGGCCTCTACCACGATTTGCCATTACGCGATGCCTCCCCCCACCCCCACACTGCGCGGGAAAGCGAACACCCAAGCGATGGTATGTTGGCACACTTTTTCCCACTTTTTCCGCCATTGATTCGCGCACTTCATCTCACGCGGGACCCACCAGGCAAACACTTACCCGGCGCTTGGGCCTTGGGGAGAGAACGTCGTCAGCGGAAGGAAAGTGTCAGATTTGTCAGCTGCCAGTGAGTTCCATTCGAGAATTATCAGTGTGTGTGTCTCGGATGGGTAGGGGTTTTTCTTCTTCCTGCTTCGGTCCTGTGCAACCCGCGAACAGGGAACATGCCCACCGGCAGCTTCATCACTTTGCTACCAAATAATGCACTCGTTTTTGATTTTCTTGCATGTTCAGGGAGAGAAAAGAGAACGCTCCCAGCCTCTCCCAGCGATGGTGATGATGTTGTCAACACTTTTACATTCGTGCCAGCAGTTTTGGGGCCCCCTTTTCCCTGTACTCCCGTGGAAGGAGTTACACCAAAAAAAACGGAAACGATCCCATCTGTGAAACCGGAATTGAAGGCAGGGGTGGGTCGTTGGAAAAGCGACCGTACGCTCGTTTCGCTCATTCCACAACGAGTGTGACAGATTGTGGGACGGCAATGGAGGAAACAATCGGCTTCAAATACGAAAACTCGAAGGCTCCACACAAAAAAAAACTCCCAATCCTCTACCCGGTTTCCGGTCACTGATGCACTGCGCCGAGCCCCGAGGCTGGCCGTTTCCTGCTTGGCAGTTCAGTGCTGCCGGTTACGGAAACGAAACGAAATGGCACACTCCAGGAGATGATTTTCCGGTAGGACAAGTTTTGTTTGCTGCACCGTTACACTTTTCTTAAGTTGCTAGCTGCGAGGTTTGGGAAGTTTTGCTACCACTTCGTAGATGTTTGGTGGTGCGAAAAAACTATGTCCAGTTTACATTGCTCGTCATGGGGGAAAAGTTCTTGAAGGATATAGGAAGAAGAATGTCTGGCAAACTTGTTTTTTTGCTCCGATGCACTTTTCCTTTGCAAATATTTTTCAATTATGTTTTAATGCTCACTGTCGTACAACAATCGAGCTGTTGCTGTAAAAGTTGCTGACCGGGAGAGCAAGGTAGTTTGAATAATTTAGTATCGTCAAGATTGAAGATACAATTACGCTATGCATTGTTTTCAATTAATAACGAGCTCGTGAACCTACTCTGAAAGGCATTCAATTCAATTTCGGTAAGTTATTTTTAATTTCTCAACATTGTTCTCTTTAATTTAATTACAAGAAAATATTAGCAATGATTGAAGTGAAACATAAAACACTTATCATTTTGAGCTACAGCTCACTCTTTGGAGCTGAAGAAACACTCCTAAAGCCATTCACATTCTCAACTCCATTATACCTTCCAACTCTAAAAATACCTCTCAACCACACTAACACAATAACTTCTAGCACCGTGACACACTAAAAAGCTACGTCCGCTGTTACCTTTCACCACCTAACACCGCTCGAAACTCACCGGTACCGGTATCCTTATCCCCCCATGACCATAAAGCTAACGATAAGGTTACAAACAGAAACTCATCCACTGACGCTCTCTCTATCTCTCTCTATCTCTCTCTGTGTAGCAGCAGCTGGTGACACTTTCCCCAAAAACCGAACACTGTCCCCGACACGTTGCCAGGGTGACGCAAGAAATTCGCATCCCGGACATCCGCGTAACATCCACGACGGCAGCAGCAGCACCAAGCTAGTAAGTGCAAATGTTATTTTACAATTATTTCTCAAGTGGCCCACGCTGCGAAAAGGCTTCCTCCCCGGTGTGCCCAGTGTGCTCCAGATAATGGGATAATAAAAACACACTGTGTTCTGGGAACTCAGCTTCAGGAAAAAAAAGAAGAAACAGTGCTACTGCACACTGTTTTTCCACTCGCCGCGGTGTGCGAATTCTTCAAGTCTGCCGGCCACGAGCACGAAGTACACTCGAACGAAATAATGTCATCAGAAGTTCCGACGAAAGCTCCTACCAGAACGTCCCACGGACCTTAACGCTCACTCGGGCTCTGACTTTGAGTAGGATCCACTTTTAATGCCCACTTCTTGCACCACACCACAGACTCTGGGGATTGTTTGCGTTACCGGTGCGTTCCTTTGCTGTGTCGATAACCACCGTCGTACCCAACGCGCTCTCTCTCTGCCGCTGACAATTTAACATTATTTACCAAACTGCTTTGGACAATTTAGCCACAACTCGTTCCCAGCGACCTCGAAACCCGGCGGTGGCTTCAAAAACACTCACCCCAGTCACTGCTGGGCTGGGCGTTGTTGCCTAACGCAACCCGAAACATAAAAGCTTGTTTGGATCAACGTCACGTTTCCATCATTATTATCATCGACGATGGGGAAGAGGATGCTTTTGTGATTCCCACTATTCAGGGAAAAGCTACGGGAATGGTAAAGAAGTCTCCTGCCGCGCCAGCTCAAACACAGTTCGTATTTAATTCAGTGTCCCACAAGTCAAGTGTCCTTAGCCGCCTCCGGAGCGGAGTAAGAGGATGAGACCCATTTTTAATCAAGCTCTCAGCTGAGACGTTATTAGCGCCCAAACTCCACTGCGGGGATGGTAAGTGTTAATCTGACATTTCTAACTGAAGACAAAAACGGAAAATGATTCAATTGTACTTTTCGCCCTAAAAGCGAACACAGAAAACAATCATCCCTTGACTCGGTGATTTTAAGTTTATTTCTGTGAACGTGAGCGAGAGAGTGAGTGAAAGATATCACGACAATGGCGAGTAGAATAATGTCCACCGCTCGTAGTTCCTTCCGGACGTAGGGACGAGTTCCGGTACTTGTAGAATGTAATCAAAAACTCGTTAACTTCAGGCGCGTCCAACACGACTATAAAGCGATAGAGAGAGAGAGAGTTGTGAAGAATATACTACACTCTTTTTACGTGATAAGCTCCATCACATCTACGCGGACCGTTTCGGGCAAGACAGACATGTTGATGTAAATGTTTGACGTAACGATCCTGTCGAGCTATCGCATGTCCATCGTCACTGTGGTCCACCGCCAGGAAATGTGGTGACGATACGCCGGAAATGAAACGTCCTGTTGTTGGTGCGATGAATGGTTGAGATAATGTGATAAAGGGAAACTAAAAACGCAAATTGAATGCGACCCCGGACGAACCAATCTGGGGTAGTTCTACTCCAAGCCAAGATGGGGCAATATGAAACGAGCTTAGTCCAATGTCAAGCATGTCAGCGACAGTTTTAACTTCAAGCTACAATCGTTTTCGGATGGGTTTTGGCCTCATCAGAACGGCGACACAGAACGCTTAACTTCACAAGTCATTTATTTCCGTTTACGTCAATTGTACGAACACATACATTTATCCACTTAGTGTATACTTGGGGTACGCGTACGTAGTATATTCTAGGGCACATATTCCAGTACTCGACGTCCGGCTCTCGTGCCTGGACGCTCCGCTTCTTAAATCAATGCTCTCAATCTACAAACTACTACCGGTCCCTACGCGTGCTCTAAATTCCTTCCCTTCCAACTTAAATACCGCTGGCTGATTCTGCTGATACTGCTGCAGGAGTGTTGCAACAAAATGTCAGCACAAACCCCCATTACTGCACACCACCATCAGGCCTTTTGCGAGGAAGGGTGGTAACGTTCGGTTTTCTATATCACAATATCAAAAACAGCACTACCGGTTGCCAGAAGAAGGATCGCTCTTTACCGTGCCGTAGTGTAAGTACACCAAACCAACGACTGCCGTTGACGCTTCAGTACATTTTGATTGTTATTCTGTTGTACGCCGGTGTAGGGCGGCATCCTCCATGACGAGGATATATCCGCCTACACGTGTTGGGAACTTCCGCACCGAACCATTTTCCTGCAGGTCTCCTACGCACACACATACACACCCTACAGGCACTATTTACACGCAGCTATTTGACACACTATTTACAAACTCATCAGGAAGCGACTCTGACTTCTGCGGCAGCTTCTCACCTCCGGCTACTTCGTCTAGCTACTTCCACATGTCACCGCCAGCTAACCACCTGCTGCGGGAGGCAGCCTAATCTCCCACCACCACAAGCGTCGAGCGCTCGCTCGCTCCAAGATGAACGGGGTGAAGAGGACAGGTGCCACACGTCGTTTGGTGAACTAAATTTTATCAAAATGTTCCAAAACCACCTCTCCTTCCGGCCTCTGCATATCCTCAAGCGTCGCTCTTACTACGAGCAGATGTCTAGGTCGGAGAACAGCTTGGAAAACTCGTTCAGCGCACTGAAGGTATCGTAGTCGTCCGTGTGTTTGCACTTGGTCGGGATGTTTTGCGGTCGTGGCAGTGACAGCGGAACCGGAAGCATCTCCGGCATCACCGAATGGTGCGTTATCAGTGCGCGCAGCGAGGAAAATTCCTTCGTGAAGCCCTGGAATGGGAGGTTCGAGAGAGATAAAAAACAGAGCAGGTAAGGGATGAGAAGGTGCTTTTTTGGTTCTTTCGCGCATAGATGGGTGATCGTGCAAAGGGGTTTGTGGTGAAGTATTCACGCGTGGTTTGAGAAAAGCGCTATGTGTGTGTGTGTGTGTGAGAGAGAGAGATATGTGTGGAATTTGGATAAAACCCTTGCAAAGATGTGAAATTTGACACGCTTCGGAAGAGTTTGGGATGAATGTGAGCTTAAATGGGAAATTGCTTCGAAAAATGGCAGATAAACCTTTGCCTATCTTTGTTTACTTGAGGGACTTATTTTACAATTGCTCAATTACGAATGAAACAGATAAATCATTGAAGATCTTATCCTCGTAAACAAGCTTAAATCGGAGCTTGTGTGACCATTTAGATAAATGCCTGATCAAAACGCACTTTAAAGCTCCTCCAATGTTAAAGCTTAAAATTAATTTCACAAACGCATTTTTTTAAACCACCATTCATCCTTCCATCGCCCACTCCAGCCACTATTCACGCATCACAATGTGCATAATTTTTCCCGCATAAATTATTCCACCTCCTCCTCCTCACTAGACCCCGCAATACTCAAGCGAGCAATGTGAAACCATTTAATTACGCTATTAATTTGCTCTACACCCGTGCGAATATAGCTTTCAAATCACTAGGCCCGTTTAAAATTCCCTCCTCAAAGTGCTTAGTTTGTGTGCTCCAAAACCCGGCCCCGATAGAGGCTTAACTGGGGGATGATTTATTATACGCGTGGCTGCACAATTCCATCGCAAATTTATGACTATTTATGGGCCCAATCCCTCACCCACGGGCACATGTGAGAAATTTTAAAATTGGCGTGAGTTCACATCGTTTCAGTGGATCGTAAACATGTTTTTGCATGCTCGCTGCTGACTAACCGGTTTCAGCTTTCCGAGCACGTCCGGAAGTTGTCCCTCCGCTTCAATGGGATATGATTAGCGAGCGATGGCTGGTTGTAAATAAGCCGAGGTCGCCGATCCTACTCCAGCATGCCCGGGGATGCATTATTGGTTACAAATTGAATAAAATGTTCCGACCCCTTTCCGGCGTTCGGGGAAAAATCGCCATCCCAGGCGCAAGGACACGCTATAATCAGCTAATATTGATGCTCGCGAGCGCATATCGTTTTCCGGTTCGTTTAAGCTTGCCGGCATGATTAGTTGCACCGTGACGGTGGCGCACGATCAAATTGTGCCAATCATTGTGTTTAATTGAGTTCGGTGTTACTACTACATTTCTCTCGCTAACAAGCATTTGGTGGAAATGGCTGTAATGGCTATTAAGAGTTGGCTTTTCAATCTCGCCCATACAAACGCCCTCCGTTGTGCTGACCAGTTTCGGAATGCTACCGTGCTTCATATGCAGTCATTCCTCCTAAAAGGTCCTCTGGGAGCTTGTAATTTAAATTCCACTTTCACCTTTGCACATGTGCGTGTGTGTATGAGGTGGTGTGAGTAAAACGGGCTCTACAATCTAACATCATCCATGACCAAAATTAAGCTTCCGGCAGCAGCAATCCTGCCGGAAACAGGTGCTCGCCAGCGTAATGATACGAAATTACCACCTGTACTCACACACACAATCTCGCTCCCCTCCCAAACCCTCACCCCTCACAATCATCCAAAATACCAAAATTCCCACAGACACGCGGGGTACGCGCAATAAATTACCTTAATTTTATATCCACGCTCGGTTTTCATAATTAAATAGTGCACCACCTTCGGGCCCGATCCGGGCGGGACGCGCAGCGACAGCGCGAAGCAGCCGTGCTTGGTGGTGCTGCGCCGCACCAGGAACGCACCGGGGCTCTGCTGGGTCAGCACCTCGAGCGACAGTTCACGCGGCAGCCCGGCCTGAAACCAGGACGCCCGGTCCAGGTCCTCGCTGTCCTCGCCGTTCAGGCTCACGCTGTTCAGGCTGTCGGCGTGCTTGGGGGGCGTGAGCGTCGGGAAGCGCTTAGGGCTCGAGCTGGCACTGTTTGTCTGTCGGATCAGGTTCCGCTTGAACTCGTACTCCACCCCATCGGCTACCGTCGTCATGGACGGCGTGGTGGTGTTAGCCGTCGCTGCACTGGACGCCGCCGTACCGCCGGCGGGTAGCAAGCGTGTCGAACCGGCGAACGATTGCTTGCACGAGTCGCCGAACTTGCTCGACACGATCTGGTCCAGCGTGTAGATGTCCTCGGACAGGATGTCGTTCAGCTTCTTCTGCGGCGAGGTGGGCGATGATTTATGGCACATCAGCGGCAAACTTTCCTCGGTGCTACGCAGAAACCCGAGGGCGAAGCGTTTGATCTGCAGAGAGGAAGGGAGAGAGAGGTAGATATGTAACGCACCCGTGGGTATTAGACATTGGGACATACTGAAGTCATTTCAAACTCCAATAGTGGCTGCCGTGCGCACTATCGCGCTATCCTGGTGAACGGTTTATCGCGCGTGGTGCTCTCGTGCGATTTGCTCTACCTCTACGCGGTTGTAACGTTGCCAAAGGGTGTTTTTGGTGCCTGTTTGCGTTCGGTCTGTCAAAACCGTCCGGTCGCATGTGTGTTTTGATTTGGGGTTGCGAAACAATATCAATTACCATCATTTGTCTCCCGATGGAGCTGGTTGTTTGGTGCCCGTCTGTGACCAGATGACTGGGACGATGATTGAGACCAGGACAAATGACAGGGCTGGTTTTGAGGATTACGAACTAAGGCATGGACTTACAAGTAGTACTGGTCGTTTCGCTTAAAAGGGGTTAAAATGTTTTTACTGTAATTTAATTACACTCTGTACCAGCACATAAGGTTTGAGAATTAAGAATGATAGATTAGGGTGTGTTTATCTAAAAAGCTTCAATGCTGCATGAGGGTAGACCCAAAACGATTAAAAATTGGAGAGAGTCATAAAAGAGCTATTTTGTTCGACAAATTGCATACTTTAAGGCGTTTAAAATCCTATTTTCAATGAAACATTAATTTAACTGGTAAATATGCTTGTACATAAGCAAAAACTCAAAAAGGACCCGAACAATCTGTGTCATTCAAAGGTACAGGTTCATTTGATCTCATTATATCAAACCAATAAATAATGCTTAAATCAAGAGTTACAAATGTAACAACATTAAAAGCCGCATGTTACATCCCCATCAGGCCGACCTTTCCCCAGCTTCTCACCGTTGCTCAATTTCGCCCCATTCCAGCCGTCGCAAATCTGACAAAAGCAATCCAAGCTGCAGAAATGAATTTATCTTTCGCTCAGTTAGCACGGCTAGGGAACGCACTCACAGCGATTCAAAAGCACGAACCCCGGGAAGGTCCATCTGTTTTGCTCCAAACCCAGTAGAATCACTTACCAGTGCCGGTTTCTCCATGAACTTGATGCAATTATTCATCTCGCCCGTCGGCGACCCGCTGCTGTCCTCGTCGGATGAAGTGAGCAGCAGTGGATCCGCGGTGTAATTTACATTTTCATCGCATTTGTTATACGCGGCGCGGTGCAGGGGCGTCTGCTGCGCGGGCAGCGCCGCCGGCCGGTCCAGCAGGTCGTAGCTGCACTTGCGAGGATGCTTTCGCTCCATTCTCTCCGCACTGCCGGTGGTGGTGGTGATGGTGGTCTTGTTCGTCGTAGCGTTGTCGTTAAAATATTCCACTTCCTGCATGTCCGAACGGCAACGGTTGTGGCGCTCGTGTATCCCGAACGTGGGTTTTCACTATTGTTTCACCGGTCGGAGAATGTCTTTTTTGTTTCGTTTCGTCCTAACGTCGTTTGGTTTTCGCTTTCAATTTCACAATTCCGGAGCGAGCTCAGTTGGCTGCGTTCAACGCAAGCAGGTTCAAGGATATCCAATCCTAACCGACCGCGAAACAAGTGCTTGGCCGGGGCCTGGAGTGGTCACAATTTAACCGGTCCACCTATAGACTAGTTTCTCCAGCCAAATGTCCATCGTGTCCTTTTTGTTGCCCTCTGTTACGCGGTACGTTTTGAGCTCGTCGGGCACACTTTATTCCTGCAGCATGAGATCCATTTTTACTAGCCCTTTCTATAGCAATACATTTTATTCAAACGTGCCGACCCGGTTCTTCCTGCCCGACCGGTCTCCGGTCACTCAGGCTCCATGGGCCTTTTGTTCGGGGTTTGCCAGTCTGTTCGGGGTACGATCTTGTTTAAATTTATTTTTCACTCTCTCTCTCTCTCTGTCTGTCTTTTCCGTTGCAACGGTAACGGAAAAAGTGGATCAACTGTTTTTCTGTGATTATTTGTGTTTGCGTTCTTTGTTGGTTGTGCCGCTTTCCCGCCTGTCCGCCGAGAGCCGGAGCGCACTCATCGACTGACCGATGCTCGGAAAATCTGTTCGAAGCAGGGTAAACTCTTGCCCTTGCCTGTTCAGCACACGGCTCTATTCACCTTGCTCGATACTCGATTGTGATCCTTCTTTTTTTGTATGTGTGTGTTACTGGCTAGCTCTGCTTCCCGTTGAATCCTCTGCAGGATACACTCTTTTTATCTCCTATTAATTTATTGCTCTCTATCATGCGAACCGACAACAGGGCCGGCAGAAAGGGCAGGACCGGCAACCGCAACAACTGCACCGTCCGTGACACACCGGCCAGCCGCGCCACGGTTTCTTTCGCGTTTCCCGGTAATTTATTCGCTCTCGTGCGCTGGTGGCTTTTTTAAAGATTTATATTTTTTTACCACCCTCTTCGATTTCACCTCTAAGCCAGCTCTATATATTTCTGGGTCTGTGTGGTTTTTATTTTTTGCACAACCACACACTCACACACTTGTGCTTCATGAGGTCACAAAATGTGGACGGCAAATCGAGCTGTAAACCAACGCCAATTCACCGATGAAAAATTCCGTGGTGCTCGTGTACTTTGCTTTTTGCAGTGGTTTTGGCGGTTGTGTTTTTTGCCTTTTTCAAGTGCAGTCGCTTTGTTATCTAGCGTTCGGTTTTGAGTTTCTCCTTAGCTACCCTCATGTACCGGACACCGGCGCGATGCTATCATCCGGGATTACAATTTATTTGGTAATCAGTCCGAGATACGTGGATTTATTTTTCGAGCCTCGTATTTCACCCGGCTGTGGAGGTGAAACACTCACATCTGCTTGGTTGATTGGATGATATTGAATCACTGGCTACTCGGTGAAGTCTGGAAAGGTACAGAATTGATATGAAAACGTTAAGTGAGATGTAGTGGAATATAATCAATTCCTATTAATTACAGATCTGGAAAAACCTTTCCAAAAAGAAGGATGATAATGAAACAAAACATAAATATGGTTTTATTATTTGAAGAAGCTTTTATACTACAATATTTGGGCCTCTGTTAAACGAATGAAACTATGAACTACATCTAAAGAAGATTTTTAATCATTTAACTTCATCGTAATCAATTTTCATTCAACGAATCCAACTATTAAACTCGCATTATCACTATTTAATCTCTCAACAACATGTGCAATTATTACGAACATAGTGTCAATAAAACATAACCCTTATTACCACCAACAGCCACGTTTCAAATCGGTTCTGCAATTAACGCTGATTAGAAAACTCCACCGTTCGCGCCTGTGTACGAGAGGAGCCAACTATGTTTGCACAGGTGATTCCAAAATCACGCCAGCTAATCGGGCACGGTCTGTAGAAAAGCTCCCCCCGTCCTTCCAGTATCTTTACACAGCACCAGCTACTAATGTCTCTCTATTTCGCATAGTTTTTCTGTTCCCAACTTTGCATGCTCGTCCACAAACAGTGTCCCCGTTTGCCTGCTGCTGCTTGCCGCGTTGTAATAATTAAAAGGAGCAAACGGGAAAAATGTTTTCATAAATTGATCCTATTTACGGCGCACTCTGAGGCAGCAACAACAAGAAGCAGAAAAAATGCGAAGAAGAAAACTGCACATCGTCACAAAGTTTTGTACATGCACTGCACAAACACACTGAAACTGTTTCGTTTTTTTCTTTTTTGTTTGTGCTTTCAGGTCTTTGCATCCTCTATCCTCTTTGCATCGTCGAAATACCGCACCGCCGTTGGTATGGCGAGGGATAATAAGCACCAGAAAAATGCCACTCGAGGATAGAAAAATCCAACGCTAATTTGTTCTCGCACCACACCTCGCTTCATCGTGGCATTCGCATCGGAAGGGGGAGGGGGGGGGGGGGTTGGGATCCTTTTCTTGCATGCACACACACACACAAAAGGTGCAGCCCCATCCACCCCTAACACCGGGTGGGTTCGTCGCTTAATAACCCAACCCGAACTAACGGCTGCAGGGTGTCAGTGAACACCCGGGTTTCACCACCCGGGTGACTGTGCACTAAATGTGCATCCTTTTTTCAGGTTCACCTGCCCTAGAATGTGTGCACAAAAACTACCAACGAGCTTAGCATTTCAGCACACCAACCAACCAACGAATTGAGCAACGTCGAGCTTGCTCGTTCGACGGAATTAAGCATCGAAATAAGGGGATGACTCCGACTCATATCTTGCCAGCGCTCTGTGCATGTGCAGCGCCAATTTGTGATCCCTTTGCCCTTGCTTCGTGCTACCCTTGGGTCGGAAAGTCGAATGCATTCCGTGGCATGGTACGATACCGGATAAGAAACACCTCCGCTCGGCCGTATCCATATCGCGCGCGAGTCAGTATAATGGAATGAATTAAATCTCATTTCTCGCTCGTATTCCCACCGGTGAAGGAGGTTCCGTCGGGGTGCTTTCTGCTCCTTCGTGGGTCCCGTTTAGCTTTCTTTAATTTACCCCCAGACCAGCTTAAGTATCTCATCAGACTCGTCTGCCTCATTCACAACGTCCAGAGCCCGCACGGCACGACTACGAACCCGAAGAACACGAACTTCTTCAAGAAAGCAACTCTCTTCTACCTCCGAGCACTGAATGGCACAAGGACTTCTCCTCTAGAGCACACCAATCACAACTAAAAATTCCAAACCAGGCTCTTCCTTCAATGTCCCCTCCATCCCCCCAATCTGCCGATCCTTCCGGTTTGGATTCATTTGTAAGGATTCTCCGATTCCGTGTGCAACTATTTGCTGCAGTTTTGTTCCTTTTTTTTCTTTCTCCCGGTGAGCAATTTTCCCAGACCAGACCAGCTTCTGATTGTGAACAAAAAAAAGCGAAGAAAAGAAAATGATCGTAAAGATGAAAAACAACTTCTACAAAGTCCCTGTCGAAGCAGTCACCCGTTTGAAAGAAGCTCACGAGACAGCAGAAGCAGAAAACGGGAAGAAATCGACCACCTGCATCTACTCAGCCCCTCCAAGGAGTGGGTTTGCTTGAAACACTCTTCACGGCGGAAAAGTGCAACCAACCACCGACCATGATATGCTCCCCGGTGCAAACATTATCCTGGGGAAAAGAAAAGAATGAAGTGAAAGAGAAATTTGAAGGAGAACACTCCTCCCCTACTGTAACTACCATGTGCCAAGGAGATTCTTCAATAGCAGAGATTAAACTCTCGACTACTCTCTCGGTGCCTGGCAAGGATGTAAAATTAATCAAGCGAAATTGACGGAAAACAGCAAGAGGTAAATGAAAAATACAACTCTCCCTCCCACAATCTCCTTTATACAGGAGAAACCAGCCAAACCTGTGCATTGCATTGCCGTTCCGGAAATAGCTCGAAAGACAGTGCAAAAAATCCGTCCCGTTCCTTCAATCTTTCAATGGGGCATGGCGTACAAAAAAGCAGGAAACACATTCCGAACGTAAACCAAGCAAATCCATGAACCACCACTCGGCAGCGCGCAAGCAAGAGCCCGGTGTCAGAGTTAATTACAAGATTTGCAGGACTTCAAACATGTCCACAAGCTTCGAGGATGGGTTGGGGTGAGATAGGATGTGCTTCAAAAGCGAAGGTAAGATCGGTGTTGAGATCGCATTAGGTAGTGTACGCTACCAACGCGTGTGTATGTGAAAGAGAGGGCGCAGAGAAAAATGAGGAAGGGCCCCCTTATTTCTGCTCCACTTTCTCGTGAATATCTGCCTCACTTTGAGGTGAAAATACTTTGAAGCATGCTTGTGCACGCGTACTGCGGTCATCATGGGTTTTGGTAGCGTGGCGAGATGGAGCCGAGTTTTCAAGCAGATCAATTTAATTATGAAATGACGAGATAAGAGGCAGCAGAAAACGGGGCATGGCAAGTTCTTCTTACGCCCGGAGATAACGGGTAGAGCACGGGATCTATTGGGTAAGCATCCTTGACAAAGGTGGTGCTTTTTCAAGCGTGAAAAGCTACCTCATTTTGAATGGGTTTTAAGCAGCGCTGTAAGCACACAGTTGTAAGATGAGTTGTAGGACAAGCGATGTGAGCATTTTAATGCCTCATTCAGCGAATCATTCTGAGGGAAATTAAGAGGGCACAATGTTATTACTTTCTTTGAAGGAGACAATTTTGATTACTAAATATGATTAATTATTTTGATTATTTTTTGTTCTCATTTCCTACACGTTGCATGTTTTAAAGTTTAAAGCAAGATACTTTAGATACGTATTTTGTATGACAAACACCTTTTAACTCGTAAATTCTCAATGATGTTGTAAAACATTATTGTTACTACACTTTAAGGTCGATATACTTTACTAAGCTCTCATTCAGTAGCTTCATTTTCAACACGGCACGACACAAGTCTTTAAAATGTTGTAGTCCAATAAACCTGTATTTACATTTTACCATCAAACTCCCAATTTCCTCTCGTTTAAAGCAACCAAATTGATTTCAAAGCGAACTCATATCATATAATCTCGAAACACACAACCATAAAACGGCACCATTGCCTCACGATAACTCATTCACTCCCACCCATTACAGGCACTGCATTATTTATACGCTTTTTAGACGATCACTTACATTGAAATCGGTTTGGATCATCTGGAGGGCTTTACCATTGCCATAACTTTTCCACGCCAAAACCTCTGCCCCAGCCATCCATCTGCTCGCAACGCTTTAAACGCTATCCCGCCATTTTTACACCAGCACATTGCGTCGTGGTACGATTTCCTAGCAATTTGTTTTCATTACCTACGATTGCACTCCGTATCGTTTGCCTCATGACAGCTACAGCAGCTGTAGTACCACACCATGCACAACTTCCACACACACTCACACACACATGACCACACATGCCATAGCCACACAATCGTAAACATTACCCAGACACAATAAATCGAATACCGGTTATCACACATTTAGCAAAAACGATAACATTAATGGCTGGGCAATGGCCGCACGGCCACAGCCGTTTAACTAGGGTGTGTGCTACTCACCCCCACACAACCACCGTCGGAGTAGTAACGACGATGGAAACGATTTATACGCTCTTGCTCACCCCGACACACTCACTAAATGGTTTGGAAAAGCCGGAAAAGCTGTGAAGTTACGGCGAAAGAGGTGGTGTGAGAAAACCCGGAAGTGAACAAACCACTGCACACGTGTTTCGGATTGAATAAAGGCGGCTGGACAATTGCGCGATAAGATCTGGCTCTGTATGTGTGTGTGTGTGTAAGCGTGTTTCAGCGGGAAGAGAAGGAGAGACTTGGGTGAGATCATCATTTCATGGATGCTCCTTCGTTAGTTCCACAGCCATAGCGAATGAAGATGAACCTTTTTTGTAAAAGTGAAAAAGACCCTCACAAAAAAAACCCCGGACAACCACAGTCACTTCCAGACACTAAAGTGGCATGGTTTCTTTCTTGGTCATTTTGTTCTTTGCTAGATAGCTGAAGCCTCATATCCTCCAGTGACATGAGCTACATGGACACTATTTTCCAGTAAGTATAAAAAACCGACTTTACAGCTAAGAAGAACTCAAAGCCAAGGGAAAATAGGCTATCGCTGCTTTCTTTTAGACCTTCGAACCGGATCCTAGAGCGACTGCTGACCGCAGAAAGAACAATACGACGGTGGTAGTAAAACACAGCCATACTAACGCTCTCTCTCACACACAGCCACGCGCGTCGTCGACCTCAGGCACTACCCATGGGAGATGAACAATGAAGACATGCGAGAACCTTGGCCAAAGCATGAACCCCCGTTGCACGATAACGAGAGTGACAAAACCTCTAAAAGAAATCTTCCCCGTCGTTTGTTGTTCTCGGCGTGTTCTTTGTACTCTTTCCCCGTTAGTAGCCAGGCGCCCAGGCACAGTCAAAAGTCATGCCAGTAGTGACCGTTTCGGACCGGTCAGACGAAAGAATTTACGATGACGACAATGAAACGGAACGGAACCATAACCGAGCAAGCACACACATGCTTATGGGAAGGATAAAAATAGCCTTGTACGGGAGGCTTCCCCCTTTTCATCTATTCTTGCTTTTCTACCCCATATTCCGACGTTGGCATTTTGCTCATATCCGACCACTTCCTCCGTTCACTAGGGGGAGGAAAAAACGCTCCCGTTAGCACTCCATCTCCCGGCCGAAGCTAGAGCCATTTGTTATCAGGACAGGGCGGACAAAATTGAAAATATATGGCCCATTAGGACAAGTGTTCCCCGGGAGTTCCTCCACTCCACGGCGGCTTCCTGTTTGGCCTTTCCACGCTGGATCAAGTTCTTAACCGGCAGGAAAGTATCACATACACATACGGTGAGCAAGAAGAAAAAACGCCTGGGTGCTTAGTCAAAACCACAGGCAACACACACACACACAACGCACATATTCAGCCCATCGTGTTTCTTTCACTAGCGACACTCGCTTTTTTTTTTTTGGCTGCAACCATTTGCCGAAGAGGAGGACCCTTTCGAGAGGAATTTTCACACTACCATCCCATTCATCGACTGTTCTCTGTGAAGCAATTCGTAACGACGTCATTCGAGATTCGGACATTCTCGGCTCTTTTTTTTTTGGGGTGTGAGTTAGAAGTGTCCCTATATCCTTATTCCCACCGCTCCCACTAGCAGAGATAATTGAGTCATTTAATTACTCGATGGATGAAAACAGACCAAGCTGCCGAGAAGGATAGTCTAGTCACTAGTCTGCTGATTTGGCTGTCTTCGGTTGTTGCGAATATTGACTTACTCCCAGCAACCAGAGACACAATTCCGAAACGGTCAACGAAAAACTGGCCCTCTTTTTGGTTCCGCCTGCCAGCAGCAGATCCGAACGACCCGTGCTCAGCCCATTACTACGGGAGGTTTTGCACAAAACCCACTGCACTATCAATTTGCTAAATGGAGTGGCTGATGTTTTCGTATGTGCAGCGCGCAAGCAATAGCTTCAATTTCCCCTAACCATCCCTCCACCATATCGAGGAATGCTTGCGAGCATCAAAGCGAGCAAATGATGCTGGAAAGAGATTTTCCCCTAGATTGACCGTCGACTAGGGCCAAACGATTGAAGCGTCCCATGGTCGCGAGGCAAGCCCACGAGCTGGTGAACATAAGAGTTAACGACGCAACTACAACCGGCACCGAAATTGGAAACAAAATATACTAAACTTCATGCACGATTAGAAGCAGAGAGACCGATAGGAGGTAAAAGCAGCCATTCGTCGTACAATAGGAAAAATCTCATCTATTGCAGCCAATTTCGTGTCGTGTTTGCTGCTCGTTACGATAAACGATCGAAAAGTACTCCTACTCCAACCAAACACACACACTACCCAACACATGCCTTTCTGGTAAAAGTGAACACGCAAAAACAATCAGCATTTTGGTTGGTTCCGCTCCACTCATGTTTCATGTGACGATAAGCACTTGTGATGGTTTGGTAAAAAAACAACCAAATCCACCCCGCCAACCGGAAGCATGGAGAAAGCATGGTGTAAAAATCGTTTAAAATGAATTTTTCATTGTATTTTTGATAAGCATGTGAAATTCAATGTGCCGTGCTCGGGCGCTCCTCTTGCAAGTCTGCTTTACTGTGTGGAAAACCTAAACCCTTTCCACGGAAATCTCGTAGCCCGCATATCTACTTCCTTCCATCGCTCGTGCAGGAAGCATGATTATGGATGCATGGTTGTTGCGGGTTTGCTCCTTTTTTGTACATATCAACATATTCCAGCGAACACCCCACAGCAACACGCAACAGTTATGCAACCCAACAGAGTAGCATTGTGTAGCGCTTTTTATTAAATTTGATTTGCAAAACCAACCAGATCAAACGTGACGAGCTGGTAGCAAACCGGCATCAAATCACTACCGGGAAAGCATGGAGGTGCATTTCCAGCAGCAGTTGCCACTTTGATCATCTACAATCTAATATGAGCTAGCGTTGGAAAAACAATCGTACTCGGAGAGGCTCAAAATTTCCTAGAAACATATTGTAAATGTTGTTCCAGTTGGATTGATGGTACTTGAAAAGGACGTACATCGAACAGCATATGTTTGTGTTAACAATAACTTTTGAATGGAACAGTAGCTGTTGATACAAGAGCAGCGTTTTAATCAACTAGAGGAACATCGTATTTATGCATTACAATGGAATAACACAACACCTATTTTCCAGGAATTTAACTCTGGGAGCATGTTTTGTAATGCATCAACGTACTAACCGATAACTCTGAGGTAAACTAGGCAAGATGCAGGAGTAAACTAAAGCATCAGATCAATATCTCTCTCTTGCCATTACACCACATCTTCCTTGACGCTAGCAAACGGGACCGTAACTGCGTCTAGAGCCTTCCCAACAAGCCATTTTCTTCCCGACAGTAACAATGATTGATAATGCATCGGTCAAACTTACCACTTCAGCCAATCAATATACTAGCAGCGTAACGCCCCGAAACTCTTCTTCGTTGTTATATTTTTAGGAGCGAAAAAACTTCCCTGGGCAATTCCGGGACTTTCTCGTCAGTCGACGTCATCCTCGTCCAGGATATCCGACCGCTTCAATTTCTCCCGCTCTTTCTTCTTCTCATTCTCATCATTGCATCCCGCTTGGGCCCTATCCAATATCCTGTGCTCAAAGTTATTTTGTTATTCTTTCCCGTGCTGCAAACCACCAGCCCGCTCTAGTTTAGCTGGTGGAGCTAATCGTTGTACTAGTGTGGGTAGTGACTGGTACGCAAGAAACTGGTTAGTCAGAGTATTTCATCACCATCAACATGACAGCACAGGCCATCACCGGGAGCGACAATACGGTTCTGGGCGGAAAGCATAACATAGTGGCTGGTCTGCTGGCTAGTCACCATAATATATTAAGGAAGATGAAACTGTAAACAAACTTACTTCCCTGCCGAAATGGATGACGCGAAAGATAGAAATAGCCACAGCATTGGAGCTTCCAACTGTCCTTAAAAATCACTCAAACGTTTCCCAATCCATCCATTGGGAGGTAGCGTACAAGTTATTCTATGTTTGGAGTTTGTTTTTGCTTTTGAAACGGAACAACAAAGACGAGCAAAACGAATAAAAGTATAAAAATGTTTAGTGTAACTTCCCGTTGGGAGATATCTTCAAAAGATACTAACCAAATACCCGAAGCTACACTAACCCATGTCTAAATATCGATTGACTGCCCTGCATCGCTGTCGCCGTACTGCTGTCACTCAGACGACAAAGAAGGCCGGTGCTGATTGAATCAGGAAAGGATCACCCGTGTCCGATGTGCAGCGGAAGCGACCAGCACCAGGCACAGTAAAGAACCAGAAAAATTGTTCTTTTGTTGGGACGAAAATGGTACCATCTCCAAGACAAACTTCTCCAAAGAACAGTTCTTGCGCTTTGGACAGCTCCTCTGGCGAGAAGTTGGGCCACTGACGACAACAACCAAAATAAGGGTAAACCACGACGACGACGACGGCATCTCATAAACCACAATTCGATAGCTGATAGACGTTTGACATTAATTCATTTATCACCGGGTACACACCACGCCCCCGACTTGCCGGAGGAACTTGCTTCTCCTCCTACGAGAAGGGTTCGTCTCTCGCCAGACGGAGGACGACAGCTGGACCGAGGACCACTTTGGCATCGTTTAACATTAACCATTCTTGGCATCATGTTGCATAGATTGATTTCCGATGTCTGACCGCGTTCAAAGCTTCCATTTCCGGCCAACGCCGCGTGTGACCGAGACTGGGGCTCGGGTCGGGTTCCATTTTGTTTGCAATAAAATTGATTAAATTGAAATCAAATGCACCAGCGGTGCGGCATCGAAGCCGGAAGGGAGTGCTGAGGTTGGCATTTTATGAATCACCGCCATTCGTCCCACGCGCTCAGCCTTCTTGGGTGCGAACAACCTCCGCAGCAATCGGGGCAGGCGTTTATGTTTTGCCAAACAACAAATCGTGCCAAACACAAACAGGATACCGGCGGATTGGACTGAGTTGCCGGGGGATCGCAATCGTGCTATAATGCTGAATATTTTACGACGCATCAATAAGGGATGTTTACGATTTTTTTTTGTTTCTGTAACTCGTCAATATTAGTTTCTAGTATCCTATCTTTTGGTAGCAATGTTTTTTAACGATGTGACTCACTAACAAAAAAGTTTGAGGAATAATGTCTAATGAAATCCTTCCCATATCAAAGTAAGAGATATTAACATTCTATTAAAATCCTTTTACAAGTAGTCCAACAAAATTTAAGTTTAAACACTTTCCAGAAACAACTTATTTACCTCTAGTTCATCACGTGACAATGTTAATGTTTTACATAGCTCTGCAACATACTACCAACCGATTATTGCACTCTGCGTCATCTTAGTTTCAACAAAAGGTTAGGTGTCGTTGACAAACCACTTGTACTGCACCATTCCACCCAAGAACCTTGTAAACTTTCTGCTGTTATAAGCTATACTTGGAGCCCTCTAGCAACAAAACCCGCTCTCTCTATTTTTCAATTCCAGGTATCAAGCATTTTCACATGCTTTTTCTGGCACACAGGGGCACATTGTTACCACGTTGCTAACCGCAACAAGCATTTTCCATTGCTTACTAATCTTTTATTTCGTGGCTTTGTAAAAACCCCCTCACTGCAACAACAACAACGCTACAGATGCAGATGGAGCCATCCACTCCAACACCATCCCGATCTCCGTTGCAGTAATCGAAACGTTCATGGTCCTAACTTATTTGCGGTTTATTTTACTCCCCCTTAACACGGATACACACAGGAAAAAAAACACATCCTTGAGCTTGTTTTGCACTTCTGTTGCCTGGTTTCTTCTTTTGTAGATGATCTGTTCAGGTATGAAACTCAACCGAGCTTCCAACACCTGCGCTTTGTAACCACGGAAATGGAGACTTGAAGCTAAACCGCAAAGCTTTAGACACTTTTCAAAAACAGAGTCAACCAACCGAGCAGCAGAAGCTATACTCAACGATGCACGTAAAAAGTCACAGATTGGCTTTTTGCTGGGAGAAATTTTCAATGCTTCTGCAGTAGAAATATTACTGTTTTTTTTTTCTTTCTTTCCAAAAATAACTTACTGCTTGCAAGCCATCGCAATTGTTTACCGTACACTATGAGGAGATGAACAACGACGAGGGAAAAATAACCTTAAAAAATAATTCTCACCCAAAACCGTACCATCGGATCCGCATCATATCGTGAGTGCTCATTTTAATATTTTCCCTTTTTTGGGGTATTTTTTATTCCAACTGCTCTAGGACCTAGGCAAGTTGTTGGCAGAAAACTAGGGCGAAACAAAACACAAAACCTGCACCGAACCGAATGCTTTCCCTCTATGCTATCTATGGTTTCTGTAGGGTTTTTATGCCGAAAAAGTGTAGAGATATTACACAAAACCCGCGGCCATCGTTCATAAAGTGAAACGGATGGTCCTTAATTTTCAGAATGGAGTGAAAAAGTCATCCCATTCCTGTGCTCTGTTTTCATCGCCTGCACAGACCTATCAAAGCCAAAGCTAGCAGGCAGACAATGTGTATCGAGAGCCATCAACCCCTCCGTTTCTGCGCCGGTGGTGGTGTAAATACTTTTCTCATGAAACACAATCTCTCACGTGCACACACTTGTCGGTGGGTGCTTGCAGTGTTTCCCACACTCGAACAACAAGTCTTATTGTTTTCCCCAGCATGCTTTCGTTGCTACTGATGGGAAAACCGTTCGCGGTACCGCGGTACACACACACAACAAGGAGAATGTAAACGAAACTTTCGCGTCATATGAAAAAGGATGGATTTCCACTTCCACCGCATATTGTTTATGGGGTTTATGGCTTTCTTCTTGACGTGTATGAAAAACCCGCACAGGCCGGCCTGGTGGCCTACAAATGACCTGAAACTATCGGGCACCGAATGCAGAACAGCATAAAGTGGAATGAATCGGGCTAGGGGATTTTATTATAACATCAGAAAGAACGTTCACTGCGGGATTGAAGTGGAAATTCACAAAAATTCTTTGCTCAAAGCTGTCGAAAATTATGTATGCTAGTTTGACTTCATCGTTGACGTAGTCTTGTAAAAATCAAGCAACAGAGCAGTACAAATTTAGTGATGCTTTACGGATTGCATAACTTCAGGCGTTTTTATGTCACAAATCCTAATATTTGGTATTATTGTACTATTTTTACAATATTTTAATGTTGCAAAATACATTCAGATGCTTTCAATGAGGTGTAATACAAGGGTTCAAAATGTATGATATAAAACTACTACCAGCAGTATTTTATCCACAGCTTCTCACACTATCCATGAGCCCAGCAAGTGGCGGGGACGTTTAAAATGAAAAACGATACTTTTACAACCAACACCACAACACCATCGCCCCCGGCATCCTACTACCAGCCACTGCAGTCCTAAAACAGGCTGCAATCACGATGCAGATACGACAGGGATGCAAATGCATCGTGCCTCCCCTTTTTGTCCGGACGGGGTAGTGCCGGATGGTTCAAACTTTCCTTTTTTTTTTGCTAGCCCCATGTTTATTTTTAGCACTCTATTCACCGGACCGAAACTCAATCCAATCGTAGGACAACGCTTTTGCACAATCGCTGCAGGCAGGTCCTTCGTGTGGCTCTGTTTTGTTCGGGTTCGGTTGCGGTCTGGAGCGTTCACTGCGTTTGCCGCGCGAAAAAGCTATATTCATTACGAGAGCTTTCGCGGCTTTGGAAAGCCAAACATGAACAAAGGTGAACCCCACCACAGTGCAGCAACAGAAACAGAAATGTGAAACTTTAAACACACAATACCTCGACATGGTGCACGGCCCTCCTACGATGCAACGGAAGAACGATTGTTGGTTTTTCCGTGGGGCGCTATGGAGCACAATCCTGCTTCACTTGAACGGTTGACTATTAAAAAAGACAGGAAGTAATAATCGCACCGTACGGATATTCATTTTTGTGCCACTTTTTCCCCCCCTTTTTTCCTTTGTGAGCTTTTATCTCGCAACAAATCTCCTATTACAATCACCAAGTTGTACGCGCACGAGGATTCTTTTGCAATATGGCACGTAGGATATCGAAGCCCTTTTTTTGCGCCAATTGTTTGTTGCGTTATCGACTTTCTTTCTGTTTAATGCTGCAGTTTTGCTCGAACGCGAATTCTTTAACCTTGTTTTATGGTTTCTCATTTGAATAGAAATTGTTTACTACTTCTTTTAGGGGCGATAGCTCACGAGCCAAACGTGCACGGCTTCTTTCATTGTGCGCTGCAGTTTCATTCTACCACAAACATTGCATCGCTTTTGATGGCGGAATATGGGAAAAGTTCGTTTGATGGCAAGATGAACGAAGAAACTTTTTGCGCCCTCGCTCTTCCCTGCACGTGAGCAACTTGTTGGGGAAGAAAATTGGGCTTTGCTCACTTATGAGAAACCGCACGCAGCCACACACCCACAACCGTACACCGGACGGACGTCAAACTTGGAGAGTTTCGAGCAAATCAAATGTATTATTGAGGAGCGATATCTTGCTCTATGTCTACCGAAACCACCAGTCACTTCGAATCACCGAGCAAACACGACAATCGATACCAACACACACACACCGTGCCATGACGGAATGCGAGAAAAGAATCCCCTAGTCCACCCAGAAGAAGAAAAATCCGGACAGAAATGCTATGCACCCCACCAACAGAACACCAAAGTAGTGCCAAACTTTGTCTTCTATCCGGAAAACTGGGTGGAACGAACGACCGTTTCGCCATAAATGAACTTATGGACAAAGTTTCGAGTACACATCCGGGGAATCGGTCCTGCCCTGGAAGAATTAGAAAAGGGAAAATCACAAACATTCGGAAACTTAGTCATACGGCGTGACACGGTGGACGAAGCAAATGAGCCGTACCTGAATCTCTTACTTGCAGATGAATCGGAAAGGACTCGATACCATTTGCGTAGAGTCTAGTAACGAACGTTTGGGGGACTTTTTTGTGGCAAAGATCTATTTGCATCACAATTAGCGATGTGAACTAAAAGAGATGATATGGTTTGCGCTTTTCAAACATTGCGAGGGTAATTTGATTTTTTGAAGTTTTTCTTTCATGTTGCTTTGACATGCAAATTAGGGGACATTAGGACAATTAAAAATGCAAAGGAAATCTGCTGAATAATTTACTTATAAGTACGCTTATATGACTCGTTTCACAATGCTGGCCTTAATTTCATAAAAAAATAAATATTTTTTATTGTTGTACTTGAGATTATAATATATTCCTACCATTAACCTTGTACACATTGTTCTTTGCCGTGTGTCTACAACGTACACACATTGTTTCTAATCCTCGCCTGCAGCATAGCAGATTTCTCCCAGTTTAGCCCGAAACATTGTTGCAAAAACTATTACTTCCAAATTCTGCGCGAAAACTAAAGCTCGCCACTATCCATGCCAGGCACGTACAGGATTGATGCACTTACGCTTAACATCATTATGCTTCCCACGCGTTTCATTTACATGCATGCATCATGCCCGGTTGCAGCAGACAGCTTAATTTTCTCTATCTCCTTTTCTCTTCCGCAGCGCTGCTGCAACCCGCGGATGGAAATCCGAGCACTTGATGCATCCTATTCCGGATAATAACAGAGAACACTGCAAGTAATTATAATGCTCTGTATAGAAAAACAAGTAACCAAAAACCCGTGCCCCACACACACACAGACACCATCCGAAACTCCACGAAATAGAGATTTAATCCTGTGGAAATTTTCTCCCATCGCCTGGGAACAACTTCGCGTACTCCTCTTCCATCATTATATCGTGCAAAACCTCGTCTTCCGCAAAACAAAAAACGTACGCTAACAACAACCCGGGTGATCCCGGTTTAAGTTAAGCCCCTCCGTAATCAATGACAGGATAAAATTTCACAAAACTTTTAAAGTAATTAGAAAGCCATCCGTTGCACGGATGCCGCCTGTGGGTGGGCTCATCACGCAGGGCCCCCGGTTGTGACAAGCGCGAAAGTCAAGGACGCGCTCGTGAAACGTTCCTGAGCGGTGACGTGCGGTTTGGCACGGTACGGTGGGCTTCACATTTTACGTTCACATTTACGACGAACCAACTCATCACCAGTGTCATCATCATCATCATGGCCATCGACGATATTATCACCTTCTATGTTGGATGCTTTGAATGGTAACCGAACTGCGAACGGGCGCAAGGTTTTCATTTCCCCGAAAAACCCAAGCCCAAAAACCGGTTCCAAAAGTTCTATCTCCAAACCCCAAGCCACGTTATGAAACGGCTCTTCCCGCAGCGTGTTTCAATCGAGCCCTTTTCGCCCACGTTATTTAAATGCTTTGAAACACTAATCAGATTTAAGGTAACCCCTTTTCTTTCCGCGATGTTGAAGGTTCGTAGAACTGTAGCGCACACTTTGCCCGCTGGGAAATCTACATCCCAGGATAATAAAACGCTTGCGAAACTTGCGGTTTTACTAAAGGCAGTAACAGCTCCTGGAAGGTGCTCATATATACCCGTGGCGCATTTATTACAGTTTAATCACCTGCAACAGTTTATCTTTATCGTACTGGAAACAATTTGGAACATAAAATGATGAGGTGTGGTGGCGTTTGGTAGCACTTTATAGACCGGTTTGTCGATTCACTGGTGATGAAGCGTTTAATCCCGGAAATAGGACAACACTTCAAACGGAGCTTCGAGTGGGCGGAGTCTTAATGCTTCCGGATCAGCTCACTAACACTTTACCATGACGGCAAAGACAGTTTCTCGATTTTACTTTTTTTACAGAAATAATAGAATATAATATTGAAAGCTTGTAGAAAACTAATGTTATGTTTAAAAAGGTTAAAACACATGATTTGTGTGGCAGATTGCATACTTTTAGGCGTATTAAATTTAAATATACAAAACAGTAACCATTTTGCTATAAAACAAATCTATTTTCCAGGTTTAAATGCTCTGATATGTTTTAACCTAATTATTTGATTAAACACTCAACTGAACCTTATTTCAGGTTTGCTTTTTCATTGTAAATTTCACAACCATATTAACTATTTAAGGAACATATTAAATTACAAATATTACGAACATTGTAACACAGCTCATTTATATTCAAATATCTCCTACCTTCCATTACCATCCCCACAAGGACACAAACCAAGAAAATTATCTCTTCTTCCGCGTTCGCCATAACCCCCACCTCCTTCCTGAACCTTCCCCCAACGAACATTCAACTGGATTGGGTGATTTCAATTTTCGTAATCCTAACATAATTAATATCAATTTCATTACGACTGACTGAAAAAGGAGCAAGGGTAGTGTAGGTAACGAAAAAAAAACATACACTCTGGTCAAAACATTTCCCTCCCTCCCCACCCCACCGAAAATCATTACCAGCAGAGTGCACGGCAGGAAAAAGGATCCGCCACGAGTACGAAAAGGCGTGCAAGAAATTATACAAAAACCGAACAGCAACCGAAAACAGGAAACGGATCCATTTGTTTCCCGCCCAAAGAGGTAGGGCACCAATTTCCGGCAAGGATTTCTCCCTCTTTTCCGGTCGCAAGATCCCTCGAGACGGCATCACCTGACGGAGACTGGCGTTGAGGAAAAAAACCAGCCGCACCCAACCATGAGGCGTTTTTCTCGTGGGGTTTGGTGTTCTTTTTTTTTTTCGCTGCCTCTCCATCAGCTTCAGGAAGGAGAATCTCGGGACTGTCCCGCTGCTGCTAATTCTTCGCATAATGTGCTCGTCTTCCTTTCCCTTTTTTATGTTGGTAGTATTTTTGGTAGCTGGTTGGCAATCCTCTTAGGCTGTGGTCGAACAAATTTCGAACACAACGAAGGCAGAAAATGAGGGAACCAACAACAGCGACACATAAGAAAAAAACGCATCCTCACCATTTGCCACCATCGGTCGCGAACGTTATTAACGTTCATCATCATCATCATAACAATCAGCACCATTACTCTCCTTTCGGGTCTAACACTGGTGCGGGAGAGCCTTTTTTGTGTCCGGACCATACCGCCGAGCGAACTGATTACGGTCGATTTCCACCGGCGTACTGAAGGCGCCCACTGAAAGGCGTGTACAAGGCGGTGTGTGTGTGTGTGAGAGCTCGCGTGAAAAATGAATTATGATTATGCATAAAATAAATTTCCTTCGCCCCACGGATTGCATACCTTCAGGCGTACCGGGCGTCCCGTTCTATGCGTGATGTGGCAGAAAAAAAAACCACCCGGCGTTGAAAAATATCATCGGAAAATTATCGCCCACTATTATTACATCACTCGTTATGTGCGGTCTCATTCCGCTAATGATAATTGCCAGTTTAGCACAATTAAATTTAACAAAAAGCAGCACCACTTGCTCTCGTTCCCAGCCGGTTTCATTAAACGAGATTAAAGTTAATATAATAACAGTGCGGCAAAACGCCGGCACACGCAACAACACGATGCTGCCACAAAGCGTAAAATTTGCACGCCAAAAAAACACACCAATCCCAAACCTCAAAAGGACAAACAATCACAAGCGGCTCCGGCCCAAAAGAAAGACAACCGAAATGAAAGGCTTCAAATCGCGGACGCAGCTCGTAGTTCCCAGCCCGCATTATCATCCAACAATGGGGCGTCCCGTTTGGGTGTGAGCAAGTAAAAAACGCGCAGCAGATTATATTCATGCAATGTAATTAATTGCCAGCTTCATCGCAGCCTCCTTCATGGTTCCCGCTTCGTACAGATCCACGCACACACAGCCTGCAGCAATGGAATCTTTTACCTTTTTTGTTAGGTGTCATTGTAATATTTATTAAAATTCCACACGCCAATTCCCAGGAGCATTCATTCTTTTCTTTTTGCCCAGAAAAATGAATTGAAAAGGAAAAGATTTTGATGCGCATTTGCACAATGCTTTTAACCACGGTTACAGGTTCTCTTTGCCCATCTTTCTGACACAGTTGCAGTTGCTATTTGATAAGGTTTTCATCAATGTAATTGTAAAATAGCAAAATTATTCATCGCCATTCGCGAGAGATTTTGCTAGCTCAACAGAGGTTCACTTCCGGGGAAGCAGGAACCACAACCAACCAAATCTTAACGATAGTACCAAATGAATCGTAGTAACCTCCAACCCTCCACACAGCCAAGGCCATCTCAGCAGAGTTGCGCTCCCACGTTGCACAGGGTTCAAAATTAAGCGACGATATTTATCGCTCGGACGTGATTTTATGGTTGGTCATGTTTCACTGTAACAAAACAGTAAACCTTCGGCGTAAAAAGGGGTACCTCGCCCAACCCGAACCACCACGAGAAGGGCGCGACCCGTAAGGGCTTCCACTGTAATTAGATGCATCCTCAGGTTTCCCGGGAGCAATTATGATGAATTAATGGGCTGATGGGGTCTGGTAATTGTATGCGAAATAGCGTCGCAGGCGAAGCGAAACACCGCGCTACCGATAGTAAATAATCGCCAGGACACATGGACACTCGAGAGCACTCGAGTCGATGGTGCTTGCAAAGCGCAGCCGGACCAGTGTCCTAAGTCTCGCGGCCGCCCCGTAAAGTACTGTCGCCGCACACAAACACACAAACGCTCATAAATAATAGCCTTTCAATTTAGCTTCGCCAAGTGAGGATTTTCTTTTTTTTTTTTTGTTACGCTTCGCATTTTAAAGTAATATAAATAACGAAGAGCGACACTGCCGCGCCGAGGGCATGCTGGGACATTAAGCGAGCCTTAATTGCACATCTATTGGCAGCGGTTGTCCCGTTTAAGTCGTTCATTAATTATCGCTTCATTTCAACGCACACTCATCACTGGGGTACTCATACGGGCTGTAAAACTGTCCTTTCCTCCTTCGACAACCGGACTTGCTCTGCACAGTGAGCCAATGTCATGCTCTAGCAGCTTGATGGGGAAGTCGTAAGTCTTACAGTAGCGCATTGTGTCGTGTTTCCAGGAAGCTCTCGTTTAAGCTCCCACTTCACACAATGAAGTGTAGGATCTATGTAACTGAAGTAGCTGTAGCTACAAACTAACTCAATGCACAGTCCATTAAATCAGCCAAAGAGACAATATTTATGTCACGACCACACCTGTCGGATTTCGCCAAACTACCCAAGCACCGAATCAATATGTCCCGCACGCCATCAAACATTCATCCACTGTGTCGGTGTGTGTCTTGCCGCAGCCCTACCAAATGGTAATTAAATCATTTCTCAAACATCCAAATACACCCAAACCTCCCATCTACTGTTTCATCCCAATATCTTGAGCATCGCCTTCACCACCACAAGACCGAACCTCGCACCAAGCGGACGGGGGCTTTTGTGTGAAGCAATTATTAATTACAGTCTCCTGCACCTTAAAGTGTGATCTGGGGATGCCGGCTAGAAACTCATTGTGTGCGTCGATAATAAATGAGCTGCCAGCAGTCAATGCCCCCTCTACTCCCCGTTCCCACCAACATCGTAAGTACCACAACAAGGTCCACACGCTTCTTCTGGAGCGCTCGGCAGATACTTACTCTTCTTCAAACTTCACCGATTTGTTTCCGGATCTCTTTCGTCCTCCTCCTGCAGCAGCTTACCAAGCTCGTTAGTCGTAGATCGAAAGTTAAGAGCTGGTTGAGAGGTTTGTAAGTGTGTGTGTGTGTATATCTTTTCCGTACGGCCACAATGGCAGCAGAGTCCTTCCGCAACGACCAACAACTCCAAGTCGAACATGGGGATTACAAAAACGTGAAAACTACCTTTCAGCTCACTTTCTCCTTTACAGCAGAGGATTAAAAGTCCCAACGGTACGATTGCCGGTGCTCTGCATCGTTCCTGGTCCTTCTCCAATACATCTCAATTAAATCTCATACGTGATGAAGGCAATTTCTTGCCCAGGACCGTGCTCCAATAAACCTACAACCCTTGCAGGCACACAATCGCGTCCTCCCTCAGACTCCAATTTGGACCATTCACTTGTCCGGGCTGCAAATTGCACCCAAACAATGTCGTTTCCATTGTCATCCCGGCTGTTCCAACGGTCTGATTAAAGAGAGCTCCGGGACGCAATGGCAGAACCGAAAATTTAATTCCCATTGCCTTGCAATTCTAATTGAATCAAAAGCCCTTACCTTGCGGCAGACGGCCCGATGCTGCAGACGAATTTCCCATCTTCAATAGATTGCTTCTTCCCGCCAAAGCCTGCTGCACCGTTCAAGAGCATACACACACATACGTATAGGCACACTTCAAATGGTACCGGATCCGATGCAGATAATGTGTGTCAATGAGTAGAATGTAAATAAAGCGGGATGATAATTATAATTATCTACGCTTACTTGCCGGTAAGTGGATTAAAAGAGGTAAACGCTTTCGCACACTTTGCCACACGGAGAACACAGCCTCTCATGCACACACACACGCACACATACAAAGCCATTTTGCCTGGCTGTGATTACGTCGGAATGAGCACCGGCACATCGTGCCAAGCTTCACTGCACCCTCCCCCACCACCCGTAGCCGGGGATGACGGTGATGACGATGATGATGCGCCGCCTCGTAATCAACTTCTGCCAGGGCAGAGCGTGTGCATCATGTGCAACCGAGAGGATCAAGTGCTTATTTGGCTTTCATCATGCCGATCCCGCTGCTGTCATACCGGCGCTTATCACCTATGTTGTCTGAGGCGGCCCGTTAATAACGAACCACAAAAGGGGATAAACGGAGTCCGTTGTGAGCCGCCTATCCGTAAGGCCGCTGGGAAGGGTGTGCCGAGGTAGTTTATTGTTTATCGTAAACAAAAGACCACCATTGTTCGGGTGTTTACCGAACTTATCTTTAAACCGGGTGCTTTTGATGCAACCATTTTGCAACGGGTGGTGGAGGGTGGGTACCGTTTCACAAAGCGCTAAAACATACTCTCGACGTTGTATGGTAAAAGTGGCAAGCTAGAAAAAGTGGTTGCTCGCCTCTCTCTCTCTCTCTCTGACGTTATTCTATTCATCGCTGACAACTCGCGCATGACGTAACAGTTAACATACGACGTGAAAGCTCTACACACATACCATCATATCATACCTACATTTGAATGGTGTCGATAAAGTTTACGTTTTGCAAAAAAAAAGTGGCCTACCCAAACTGCCCTGCGTACAGCAACAGGAGGCAATTTTGTTACATTTCAGCAAAGAACAACTTTACGACTTTTGCTCAAAGAACGACGCCGGCACCGCATCCCTTCTCAAACAGCCCGCTTCTTCGTCGTGCTTTGATGTTTTCCCTATTTTCGGTTAAATCTAGCTCACACCCAAAGTCGTCATAACGCTTCGGCTCAACTTTCGCAGCCTCGCGCCCGTAAGATGCGTTCCGTTGAGTGGAAAAGTTCCAAATGGCATACCGAAACCAGGCACAGCCGGCAAGAAAAATTGCCTAAAAGTGCAATCCCAAAGAGGCAATGCGCAGAACAGCTCAACAGCTTTACCAACAGTCGTTCAAAGTTCGGCCGGAAAACGTGGCAAGTACGCTCTCGTTATGCTGTTTCTTGATGCGCAAATTTAACTTTACCCTGTTGCCTGGCGATACACGTGCGTGCGGGGGTTTTGGCTCCGGTTTTCCTGTAGCAAAGTACGTTCCAAAACACACGCCTCCGTTTGCTTAGAATCAACATGAATTTAAGCGCCTGAATGTATGCAATCACAATAAAAGATTGATTTTTAAACATTTGTTTTGCTTTTTAAAGTTAATAAACGATGAAAAATCTTATCGAATGTAACTTTTAAAGCTTAATTTGAAGCTAGAAAATATCACATTATTACAATATGTTTTAAGGTTTTTTTAACTGGTTTTTATAATTTGTTGTGAGAAGCTGGGCGTCTCCATAACGTGCGTGGCAGTTAATTCTTTCGAAAAGTTTCATATTTTTACAACATGCCCCAAACACTGCATAGCATTTCACAAACGGGCAACAACAATATCAGAGAATGCCAATTAAAATATTTTCTTCGCACCGAGTGCCATCGAATATCGGCACAAGCAGAAGTATTTCTTCCTGCGACGCTACGGCACACCGCTCCCAAACAATGCCAACATTCTTTGCCCCGGAAAAGCCGATTCATCGCCCACATAAATCATGCGCCGCGATGCGATACGCACCGGAGCAGGAGCCAAAATATGATTTCGTCACCCTCCGCCGAACCCAAACCCGAAATATAGCCACCAAACAAATTCTTCCCCCCCGGCCGCCTCAACACTCCTGGATAACAAATTTCCACCACCACCACCACCATTGGCGGAAGTATGCGATTTGTATTTGTTTCATTTTTCCTTTTTCGTCCGTCAGCTCCATTCCAAAAATTATTCATTCCTCGTGTCCCTGTCGCGCAAAGCATTGACAAGGGCAGAATCGTGCATAATCTATTACCTTTCGCAGTGTGCGCCCCTCTCGCTGTGTGTGCGTTCCGAACGGTTCCTTCCCATGCAATAGAGCATTCTTGACAATAACAAGAAGAACGAGAGAGAGAAGAGAAGAAAAAAACAATCGTCTCCATCGTCACAAAACGTAAATCCCCCATACCCTTTTAGTCTACCAGCATGACTTTTTATTCCAAGCGTCCTGCCGTCCTCCGTTATTCCGGAGATTTCCAGACCGCACTCCTCGGCATTCCACCGGACCACCGGCGTTCAGGCGCGTTCAGGCGCAAGAAATGTGTATTGATGAAAAGCGGGAAAGCGATTTATCGGAAAAGTTGTGTCCCCGCTATCCCCACTCATTCTTCGGTCCAGTTCGTTCCACTGGCAACGTTGGATACTTCACCGCCAAGCCGGGCGGTTGGTTTGTGACGATTTATTTTTATTACACTGGAAAGAAATTCCATATACATTGTCGTAGACAGTGCAGGGTGGGAAGGCACGCGAATGCGCTGCGGACAACCCAAAGACAAAGAGCGTCATTTTGCCTTTCACTATGTTCTAGCTATTTTTCCCCCTATTTTTCACCCACACTGTCGAGGAGGGCGTCAACATGATTCACGGGTGGTGCGGGTGTTACAAAATGATATTCATAAAGAATCTTCATTGCTTTAATTCTTTTTTTTTTTGTGTTTCTCAAATTGATGCGAAAAAAAGCTTATGACATGGGTGCAGTTTTGACTGGAAATCAATAAATCAATCGAAAAAGAGGTTTAACTTTTCATTATTCTACAATCAATTACGTGTTACATTGATTTTTTTAATTAATTTCATGTCATATATTAAAATACTGAAATTTAATGATTAAATATCAATAAATTCATGTGCATATATAAAGCGCACGATTTTACATAACAATAGACGATCGATTTCCTCTAAACTCTTACCATTCCGTTTTCAAGAGTCTTAACCTTTCGAACAACCTTATAAAACCCCCCCAGTTCAAATCCATATCTACCCATAAAACACTTCAAATATTGAGCTGTTTTATTTTCCTTTTTCCTCTCTCATACACTTGCTTTATACTTTTCACCCCCTCCAAATCAAAGCGTTGACACAATTTTTCACCATCCCTCTACGCCGCGAACGAAAGCGAAACGTCACGAACGTGCATATCTTCCGCACGCCCTGGGTGAAAGTAGGAAAGTTATAAACAGCTATTGATTGCAGTAGCCCGATACCATTACAACGCGACGCAAATCTAACCGTTGGGGAAATATGACGACAAAACTTTTGTACCTTTTTTTTTTGTTTGGTCTACTCTGCCCCACGGCACAGAATCGCGAGCCTATTTGCCATCGGCCCCGCGCAATAACGCCGCTCCGTCGGTGTACTCCCGAGCGCTCAAGTGCGTCACGTCACATTGCGCGGTGAAAGTGCTCTTTGCTTTTTGTTGTTTCGTTCCTAATCGTACGCCTACTACGCTACTGCAGGGAGCAGATCGAAATAAAAACCCCTCTACAAATCCCTAATACACGGCCGCCCCATTCCATACCGTGCCTAACAGCGTATCTCACCCGACGCTGCTACAGATTTATTCTTCGCGTGCGATGGTTTTATCTGTTTTCCTTCTCTCCATTTGATTTTCCGTCTTTTTTTTATTGGCGCAGATAATTTGATAAAGATTGGCTGGCAGGGAAATTGTGCCAGCGTAGGCAGACAGAAGCCTCCTCCTCGAAACGGAGGGTGATTTTTCGATTCGATCCTATTTGAGCAAGGCCTGACGAAAGGCATGATTTGAAGGCACGGAGCAATGCTAGCAAAACAAAAAAGGGAGCCTCGCTTAGCAGTAAATCCTACCGAAACGCTCACAGCATCTTCCTTGCCATGCCTTGCTCCCGCTTTTTCCTTACGCAAACGCGCTACGAATTCGAAACTTTGTTTGCATCGATAATTTATGGTGTCACGGGGTAGAAGGAGTGTGTCGCCCTCGATGCCTCGTGCAAAAGAACGCTTGGAGCTGCAAATTTGTTTTTAATTCACAACCACACGTGTCAAGTGTCATCGCGGTGGCGAAACGGGTGGGCCGCATGATAACAGGGAAAACAACACACACAGGGACAAATGATATCTTCCTTTTTTTCCTCCCTGTGTCACTCGGTGTTTTCATGACCCTTTTGCAACCTGAGAGCGCCAGTGGGAGTAGAAGGGACACTCCCTGGAGGAAATCACACCCCAGCGTAGTGGCGTAATTGAATTTTTAAACCCAATCCACTTACTTATCTACTTTTTGGCAAGCGATTACGAGCTTACTCCCACTTGCAGCAGCGGTGTGTCTTGCTGCCCGTGACCGAGAGAAATTTATTACAAATATTGTAACGAACGTTGAATAATCGGCTTTTGCCGGGCTGTTTGGTAGAAGGTGCCTGCCGTACATACGCTTGCAGCAGAGCGTTGAGTGCAAAGTGAAAAACTCATCTCAGTGAGTTTTTTCTTACAGTATGTGACAAAAGTTTTGTAATTCAATACATATTGTAAGACAACACTAAAAAGACGAAAAGCTATTATTGCTCGTGATTTTGAATTTTGAACTTAAAACATCCCGAACTTTGGCGCACTAGCAACTAAATTCAATTGCACTTTTCCGGCACACACTGTGGCCTCATAAAACTGCAACAGATTCTCCTATTCCGGCTCCACGGCTCCTAATCCCTCCACACGACGCAAATGCACGTGCGTCTGCGATAAATTAGCTACCATGTTAGCGTACACAAATTAATTAATTTATTTGCATACTCTGCGCTTCGCCGCACGCTCGCTCGCTCCTCCCGAGATTAAGTGCGCTTCACGCCGAGGGACCCCGCAACACACCCATCGACCCATGGCTTAAGTAACGGGGCAAAGTTTTTAGTTATCGCCAGTCCAAAAACTCCCATCGCTTGGACCCAAAACAGCGTTTGCTGGGGGAAACGCTGTGCCGTGCAATTCGTGGAAACTACAACCAACCGTCGGAAGAAAGGGACACACCATCCTTTTTGGTGTCTATTCTTACGCGTCCCTTCCCTCGGTGTTCCACTACGAGTGCCCGCTTCCGCTCACTGTATTTAAAACGAGCACCAAGCAAAAGCGGCTACATGCTGTAATCAGTGCGGTGGGGTTGTAAAAGTTTTTGCGTGCCTCATCTCTCGCTAAACCGGGCTGCCAGCATTATTCACTAAAGTGTCTTACCTTCCAGCACCGGACGGTGCCTTTCCTCGCTGGAACGTACTGCCCAAATTTTGGCTAGTGGATGTTGCTCTGCTCTTTCTTCTGCTATTTTCCGTAACCACAAACCGCTTCTTTTCTGTCTGGATATCTCCGTCTCCCTAGCTGGCTGCGCTGCAACCGAACGCGCGCTGCAAAAATAGGATGAACATGAAACTCATAAGTCAAAGTTTATTTTCCACGCGATTTTATCTCGGAAGCTTTTCCGCTGTTGCATCCTTGTGGCGTAGCGAGTCTCCTTGGCGCTTCTTCAGCTTCCCGGAAGGAATGCTGTGTGCTCTAAATCTGATCATTCAAGTGGATATAGCCAAGTGGATGGTTTCGCAGTATTTTCTCTCCCGTCCTTTCTAGTCAAATACTCTGTCTACTACTAGCTCCAAGTCTGTCCGGGCTGGAGAGTTCCTTTTTTTTGGTAAGAATACCATTTTCATGTGTGAGCACCCTGTTCTTCCGAGAATAAAAATCAGCGCACATGCACATGTCGCACGCTCTCTCGCTCCGGTTCGAAATTCTGCCCCCGGAAGCTGGCTACACATTTTTCTCGCCTTCCACACACTCACACACACAAACGCGCGACTTTCCTTGCACGCTTCACTAGTTTCCGGGAGAAAGTGGATTGGTTGTGACTTTTTTATGATGTCATTTTGGCGAACACCTCCGGACCTCCGAAACCTGTGTCCCTGCCGGGCAGCGACGTGTCCCGCGGAAGCAGCAAAACGGACGCCAGTCAATGTTGAAGAGTGGCTTTTATGTCGGAGAGGGGGTGGTGGCCAGCAGAAGAAAACTTGGCCGCCAAAGCGGGTAGCAAAGCTTCTGCTGGGAACACGGAAGCTAATGGATTAAAGATTATGATCGCGGACCGGTTCCCGACTTCGGTTTCCGCAAAGTGACTTCCCGGCTGGGTTTATGATTTCACTGTGCCCGGGGGCTGTTAAATTTGCCCAATGGCCGTGCGCGAACTTAAACTTTAATGGCTGTACAGAGGGCTTTGTTTTGAAAGCATTTTCCCATCCACACCATTAAATGGGCTGACCTTTCGACTGGATGCGTAACAACTCTTGTTTGCAGCGAAAGAGTTTCTTCATCTTTCAACGTTCTTTTGCTGTTTTTGTCGGAGTTTGAAGTTACAAGTTTTAAAGATTTTCAGAAAAAGGTTTCATTACAGTGATTTACATCAAACATACTTGTTATGCAACATTGAATATTGTGCTTAAATTGATGCATTATTTTACCATAGCCTCTCGAAGTATTTAAAATAAACTACTTCATTCTTCACATGATGTAAACCACGTTACGAGCATGTTAAACTGCCCCAAAATTATCACGTAACATGTACCCCCGCTATCACATACAATATTAAACCCCAGGCCATTATAAATCTTGTTTTTCCATTCATAACGAGCATATTATTTTTCGCCCATCTTCTTCAACCGAACCAATATCCTTCCACCATTTATTACAAATAAACGTGCTCTTTATCGCACTCCTTTCCCTACCCAATCCCCACACACGTCGAACATAAGCTCCAGCTACCGCAGCACACAAAGTGATTTCCTTTCCATCCTTTAATCATTCATTTTGCGTCCCATTTGTGAACGGGGGAGTCTCTGCTTGCCTGCACAAACAATGAAAATGCATCATTTGCTCACAGCGCGCGCTGCATTTAACGTGCTGCAACGCTACGAGCATCCAAACAATTCCCAAGCTCCCCCTGTAATCGATGCTCGTTGCTCGCGGCTTAATTAAACTGTGTGTGTTTTCATACAACACAGGCTCAATGCGGTGCAAAAATTAATAATTCAACAGGACAGGATTGAAGGACTTTGGCATATTGCAATGGGCGGGAAATGGGGCCTTTTTTCTAGAGAGGGATTTGAACAATTGCGACTGATACCTACAATGTACCCCAACACGCCCAATGTTGCCGCATCGTTACGAATTTCAATTGCAATTCCAGTAAAGTTGATGTTTTCATTTATTAAATCATTATTCCTCGTTCGCTTTGTTCGCTCAACCCGAAACGGCCCCACAATGGAGATGAAATGCGCTCCAGAAGTACCACAGTCCAGTGCTTGTGGACAGAATGAGCATTACCTGTGCTTGCGTGCTGTTCGCACGCAGCAGATGGTTCATGTTGTCGCCGGGAGGAGGATGTTTCCTTGCCCAAATCCACACGCCATACCCCTTTTGCTCCGGCAGGTATATCCATCAACGCAACCCTACTGTCTCATCAACGTTTACTCATCACTTTACCGAGCCACACGGCAGCACATTGCCGGCAGCATCATGCCGGCAAGCTGTCACCAGAGTCAATATTGGACTTTTCATTAACTGGAAAGCATCAATTTGGGTCATAAAAGCCAGATTTCCCTGCGCCTTTTCCCTTGTGTGTGCTGCTGCCCTTTCTTCCATATTCCGGTCAGTGAAGATGGCACCTACCCCCTACCAAACCTACGGAAAAGTCGTCCAAATTGTCTACTAAAAGGTAGCTTAACGACACAGAACGGTATGATGCGAGATCATCGTCAACTACGGCTCGTTATCATCGTCATGATCTTCATCGTAATTATTATCGTTATGATCTGAAAGTAATCTGAGAAGTTTAGCACAGCCTGGGAGGACGACATATTCAGCAAATATGTAGCAAAGCATTCAGCAAACAACTTCCTCCTTACCCGACCAACCCAACACGCCCAGACATGTTTACCAACCGTCGCTTCCTGCGACATAAACTGCAACAAACAACGTACTTCGGGGAAGAGTTTTTGTTTCCCGTGAAGCGAGGCACAAATATTTGCCACATCGGGGCTTAACCGTAAACCTAACCTGTCTCATCTGTCTCTTCCCCATCGCCACACGCTTTGAAACTTGTGAAACTTTCCCGCCTTTTTCCGGTAACTGGTAACTATTCCTTCCGTGTCGTGTTTTGCCGCTTTCCTCTTCCACGACGACCATTTCCATCCGAATGCGTCGGTGGGCGGCACGATGCACTAGCCCACCCATATCTCATAAGGACGCATAACTTTTATGCCGGGCGCGACCACCATCCAACGGGCTCACCTGAGCGAATGCCTCCGTCTTCCAGGCAGGCATAAGTCTTTCACCCGCTGGCAAAACTTTTCATCTTAAATCATTGCCCCGTTACACTGTGTGGCATTGTGGAGTTACACAACGCACACGCGCTCACGTGCGGACCTGGTCCGGAAGCGCCCAGGGTTGGCTGTGGCTGTAACTTTTGCTTTCTTTCCTGCTTCTGCTGGGGCATCCAGCGTGACTCGAAGCTGTGGTATAAATATTAAAAATCATTACCCCACGCTGACCGGGTGCTGAGTGCTCTCTCACTTCAGGGTTGCATTATTATTTACGATTTGCTTGCTAGCTATGACTTATTCTTCCCAAGCCTTTAGCAAGGCTACCTACGCCGTTCAGATGTGTCAGACCTGCATGAGGAACGGTTCCCCAAGCACCCACAGCGACAGCAGCAGGTGGCGGTAGTGTTTCAACCGAGTTCTCGCTTCCCATCACCGATACGGGAGCTCTCCCTCTCTCAAACCCGGAGGTCAACCGATGTTGGACTTGCCGGTGCACCCGGGCATTCGGTGCACACTTCACCTTGTATCGATGGCAACTCCTTCAAAAGCGCACCGCCCGCCACTCTTGGGGCCACTCCTGGGAGTGGAGTGTTGTAGACATGGGAAACTTTTTCCATTTATGACTTTTCTCCAACGGGACGCTCCGAAACGCATGACGAGTCCGGGAAAAAGGAGGACTTTGAGGTGCACTTCTCGCGTTGCAACCTTCGTTCCGGTTCATTGGTGCTTCTTTGCTGCCCTGCCCTGTCCTGAGTTCGGCTCACCGTGTCCAACCGCAGAAAAGTAATATCTCTTTACGCACAGTCAAGCAGCAGCCCGTACTCAACAACTCATCGTTAACGGTGTGCCACACCGGGCAAAGCGAAAGGGTGAACTATGGGACCGGACCATGTTCGGGATGGAATTGATGATGGTAAGTTCAAAAATTGTATCATGAATCACGTCCGCACCTCAGGGCTGGTTTGGTGCCTGCAGCTGCCCCGCTGTGGGCCACACAGTATCGTTTGATGCCATAAATTGTTGCAAAAAACTTTTGCGATGAATTGAAAACTGTAGCCAAACAAAAGCACAAGACACTCATGGTTTATGGGAAAGCTTTTTGAAAGATGTTTCTGAAAATGTTCTTAGAAAGTGATTCAAATCTCGAAGTTTTAAGTTCATAGAAAATAAGATAGAAGATGAAAGACAACATTGGAACCAAGTTTAATAACTTTATCATACATATTACCAAATAAATTAATAACTATGTCTGTATCTATGATAAGCCCTCAGTTATTCCAATATATTCCATTGTATCGTTACATTTCCTCTTCAATTCCATCTGACGATGACAAATAATATCACTGTCCCGATGTTATTCCGTAACTTATCCATACAGTAATAACAAGTGATGTAATGAAGAAAACACAATGTTTTTTGTTCATTATGCAACGTCAACTCATTACCACAATTGCCTATGAAACATTCCAGCTGCTAAGCATGTGCATGTCCATTATACCTTTTCTTCAATGTTGTCCACAGCAACCTCATTCATTCTTTGCTCCTATTATCATTCCCCTAAAGCACTTTGCATTATCATGGACCAGAGTGCTGGCATTGTACGCTTCCCTGAAGTTGATTATCATTGTGCAAAAAGAAAGACTAATGTAGCAAGTGATAGCAGAAATCACATCAAAGAACTAAAATCCCAACCATTACCACTCCAATTTCATTTGTGGACGGTTAAAGCGAGAGCGAGAAAGATAAATAGAATTAATTGGATACTAAATGGAAGGAGCGCTCGAAGCCGGCGTTACATCCCATGATCGTTGTCAACTTGGCGAGCTAGGACTCGGACGGACAAGTACTCGCAGATGACCGTTCAGATTTGGACTAGTGATTTAGTTAGGTATTAATTAAATCACTCCCAACTAAAACTTGCTCCACCAGAGCTGTCATCTGAGCGGCGGATCTAAACCAACTGCTCGCCATTCCGTACGGACGGAGCAACAAAAGGCGGTAGAGACAAGTCACACACACACCTACATACGAAATCATGACAATTGAATCCTCTACATCACGAGATTACAACCGGTCGGTTCGGTCGGTTTAGATGACTGGCGTATTTCGCCTCCCATTGACATACATACCCGAGCTAGATCCGGCAATGAATACTACTCTGCCGTCCACCCGTCCGTCCATTTCACCTCATCCATCTAACGTCTCATGATTTATTCCCATTTCCACGTGGCGTGAAAAAGGACGCCTCGCGCACCCGTGCGCCCTCCCGTCAGTCGGTGCCAAGTCAAACCGAAAACCATCCGTCAAAGCGCTAATGTAAATAGGCTTTCACGTAAAAGCGCAACGCAACACACATAGATTAGTGAAATTGAACCCACCACACCAGCCGGGAGGTCGACCCTCACTACCCTCTTCAACGCGCGACAGCTGGACGCCTTCGTCAACGTCTCTCCTGCACGCGTAGAGGCACACGAGGCTAGCACAATAAGAAATGGCCCTGCACTGCTCACATTGCCTACCGCCACCAACCACATGATCCCCCGGCAAGGCCGTACATATTTACGAAACAATTAGTGCTGTCAGTATCAATTTATCTCGAACATGAAAACTTAATTCCGCTAAGCAGGATCTCGTTCGTACCTTCCGTTGCGTAACGCTGCGCTTACAGCTTCATTCCCTTCGGTTGTTCCGTATCCTTTAAGATTACGACCAGGATATGGGTTCAGTTGAAAAGAAACCATACTCACACACACGCACAGCACCGTATGTGCGCAATATGGAGAATGACTTTGCTAAATATCACAGAGCTAAAAGCGATGTAGACGTGTGTGGCAACGCCTATGAGATTTCCTCAACTACTGAAAGACAGCGGAAAGCCCTTTAGACGTATCCGGTGCTGTGGTAGCCTTCCCGCGGGGGGAATGGAATTCACTGCACGCAAACCACCCAAAAAGGCAAAAGCTGAAAAGTCTCCATCTGCGCCGCGTGTAGAGCCTTGCCCGCATTTCTTCACACACACACACATGTCGTCGCTTCAGTTTTCCGGTCAATGGGCTCCCGTCACTCAACCGGGCGCTACCGTTGTTCCGCAGCGTGAAAAGAAATCGAAGTGAGCACTCTAGCGTGAAGCCTGAGGCAGCCCTAGATCCATTATTTAAAGCGCGCCGAGGCCTAAACAAGTCAGCGAGAGGCAAACATTGGAAAATCATCCCAAACACGCGTTTGGGGTGCTTCCAAATCGCTAGAGCTGGCGCTCCATCTTCCAGGAAAACAAAATTCCTCCAGGATGACATACGTTGAAGAAGCTTTGAAGAAAAAGTGCTACGATGCGTGATCCGTACTATTTTGATGTTGCTTCAGCTGTAGCCTACAACAACAAACTACAGAAAAGAGGGACCTTCTTTTCTTGAGTTATTTTTATTTGGAGAAATGCGTATCCAAAACAATCCTTGATAGTATCCCCTAGGAAACTTTTTCGTTTCGAGAAGCTTTTGTCTTTAAATGGCTTTGTATCGTAGGTGTCTTAAGTTTAAGAGCCAATTTTCAAATCAACATATTTTATTCTTTCCCCAATGGCAATATTACACGCGCACTGTTATTTTTGGACATTGGGAAAGTATAAAGAAATATAGATGGAAAGGTTTTTTGTGTCAATTTTGAAGGAGGAATTAAAATTTCCTTTCATGATGATTCATTCATAGCAATAGATACAATTGTAATGTTTCTAAAAGCACTCTGTCCTATCTTTTTTTTACAGAAATCTCCCATTCACTCTTCTCCGGAGAGATTAGTTGATCCCTAGGGACTGCTGGGACTACTCCATCAATTTCATGCCTAGCGTGCAAACCAAGGCAAAAACCCATCAGCAACAAGTTTCTGGCCCATCGTAAATAAGCTGAAATTACGACCATCCTGCTATTCCTACATCCATATCTCCCTAACTGCAGCTCCAACAACACTCATCGCATCGAAGCATAATGCAGAACCTGTTTATGGTGCAAAACACAACGCACAAACCAGCCGGTGCCATTTGATAGCCTGCAGCCACATCATCATCATCATCATCATCATCCCCATCTTCTTCATCAACATTGGCTATATCCTTGCAAAAATATATCTACCAACAGCTCAGAGGGAACAGTTCTACGTGCAGACATTGGAAACGCATCTCTACGAAACGAAGAAGACGGCCTTTTGAGCAGCAAAAATTGAGGGAAAAAATATACGCAAAAAGATAAACTTTGCCATCCAAATCTGCGTACCATATACCCGCTCTCCTCTCTACCGGATGCTATATCATCGGTATTCCTAGCGCTTAATGGCACATGAAAAATGAATATCCAATCTTTCACTAGCAGTGCGCACACTTCACGGAAACGAACGGTCTCCCAGCAGGAGCTGCCGGTAGCATACGCATTTAAGGAAGTAGGAAACTGGTGATGCCACCGCTGCTACAGTACGGTTGTTTGCGCTTCAGTTCCGTTCGTATCAACCGTTCGGGGTTCGTACGACACGATTTTATAGTCCCATCATTGTCCCTGAGTGAAGAAAAATAAACCGAAATAGCGCGTAAACCGATATCTCTAGTAGTGAGCACCGTTTTGCACCAGCGATAGATAAGGCACAGCCCAGCCGTAGCGCACCAAGATTATATCGATGAGTTAATTTCTTTCGGCCTGCCTATTGTGGATTCGCCCCGGGAGGAGTCTTCCTTCCGCCCGGAAGTCAATTTCACAACTCCTGGCGATGTCAGGGCTTCATCCAATTATTTTCTTTCGCTTTCGGATTTATAAAACTGTGCTTCTCACGAGCTGGAGAGTAGACAGCATCGGAAGCACACCATTAGTGTGGAATTTAAGATCCCACCGACATGTAAACAAACGCGGGCGAAACATTTTGAAGTCACTTTCAATTAGGATTTAAGCGACCACTCCCCTTGGCCGGATGAAGCCAGAGTGTGACGTAAAATCATAAAGGCGGTTTGATTGATTGACATTCATTCCCGGGGTGTACCTCTCGCGAACAGTGCCTCAGGCATCAGGTCCATCGCATTCCCGAGCAGTAACTTCCAGCTGCCATCGCCAAAATATACTCCTCGTAATAATCTCCCACCGTGTACGCGCACACAAGTATAACGAAAAAAGGGGTTTCCACAAAATACTTTGCACCTCATTTACTCTTCTCCCCAAAATTTCCCAAGAAACTAAGGTTGCGTTCCGGTTCCTGTCACTCACTCATCCTCCAAATCGGGAGCCCGACTACCACACCTACCAATGTGAACACCCAGGCAACGGGAGACGGAGAAGATATGTGTAAACGAGTCGAAGAAAAGAGGGGCCGGCGTAAAAAGAACTCTCAGACCCGGCGAAAATTTATCATTTACAGACAACAAAGAATGACAGCGTGTCAGCGTGGCACTGACAAACATTGTGCGCTGGGTTGGTGGTGTGTCTAGGCAGCTGGGCTGCTGGGGGTGTCGGGCTCGGTACTCGCCGTGGCTGCCGGAAGCGGAAGGCAAACACTGTAGCGAAAGTGTATCATGAGCAGCGATAATGGGTGGCAGCAGCATTTTTACCCCAAAAAACATTAAAGAGACCTAGAGCGAGCTTAGTCACCGGCAGTGGCTAGATGCTGCCCGCGCGCGCCGTCTGGACTGACGAGAAGTTTATTATTGCTGGGATGAAAAAGGAAGGGAAAAAATCTCTCTTTGCAGTTTTTTTGTTCGTTCGTCTGTTTGTTTCACTGTCCTTTTATCCATAGACACACACACCAACCGCTCGTCAGGATATTATTGGACGCCTTTATCGTTCCTCATTTGGTTGGGCATCAAATGAGGGTTTTGTAATGTTGTGTGGTTGTGGATTTTTTTCTTCTTCCTGCTTCTCGTCCTCCGTCACTCGTCCATACTAGTCTACTCTCCTGAGAAGGAAACGAGCAAAGTTGCGGAGCAAAACAAAAATGAGCTGACGAAAGGGAAAGCAATGCCCAGAGCGGGTGGAGAGCAGTTGCCAAACGCCCGTATGATGCCGGCCGCCTTGTGGAAATGACATATTTTTCGTATCCGTGCGTTTGATGCTTTCCAAATCGCTCCCCTGCCCCAAAATGCCGTTGCTAAACGACGCGGGCTTAGTGGGTAGGGAATGGCTAATGGAGCTGTAACGCCTTTGCGGTGTTATTAGGCAGTTAATAAGATTTTGGAATGCTGAAATTGAAGAATCTTGAAGAACATTTCTCCACACCGTCCCAAAAAACATTCCCGGGAAGTTGAATTTGCTGCAGAAAAAAAAGTATGTATCCTGGCATCTTCCGAGGTGGAGATAAACGATAAGAGAATTATACTGCTGCGTATGCTGCTCGCTGCCGGGAGATGAAAAATTAAGAAGAAATGCCACTTCGTTTGTGGGACGCGTGTGCTACCAATTAGTGCACATTTTGCAGCGTGTGCGTAATTTGTTGTCGAACAAAAACGTTCCTAGGGGTTAGTAGCTCTGAGCTCTGAGCAATGTTTGGAAAGTTGTTGGAGCAAAATATCGAATTTCCATGAGATGTACTTGCTTCTTACTTGGTAAAACTATGTTCCAGAAAACTTTCTTACTACTATGTATAACGTCTCTACCTGTAGGATACAAACTTCTTCTTAAAATTCAAACTTCTATCGCTTGTGTTTCTGTTAAAGCTCTTACGTGTAAAAAGATGCACGAAAATGCTGCAAAAACGTTGCCCACAAATCCTATAACTATTCTCCCAAACCCAAAACCATCATGTAGCATGTTATAACGGTACATGGAATAGTTACATCAAGCCTCACTCCCATCGATTGAAATTGGTGGAAATTTATTAATGCAAGAAGCATTCCACTAAATACCAACCTCACACACACACCTACAAGGGTTGCCCCTTTTTTCCTGGATAAGCTCAAACTCTAATAATCTCCCACATTTTCCCACCCACATGAGCACACGCTTGGATGATCTTTCCCGCCCTACACCCTTCACTCCCTGAACGCCAACTAGCTCCTTGCAAATCAATGCCGCTACTTCTGGGTAACGTTATGGGCTCTGCTGTCCCTAGTGTGCACTTTCCACACAGCCGATCGAATCCGTCGAAGGAAAAACCTTCAAATGGGCAGAAACGTAAGGTTGTAATCGTGCAGTGGGAAGCTATTGCCATGCATGCCTCTATTTCCCACGGCTTCAGTGAACCGTACCGTATATCTCGGAGCTTCGGTTTTGCCGTGACGGAGAAATTAACTGAACTGTGTAGCGTAACTTCATCCGCGTCTCCAACTAGTACACTTCAACATACTCCCTCTCTCTCTCCTTCTCTTTGCTGGGTTTAGTGCACCAAGAGTTCCCAACATAAAAAGGATATTCGAGGAGTTTCACAGCCTATCCACCAACTTCGGAACTTTGAACCCATGCCCCCCTGGCGTTGGGACGGGGGAAAAGGTCTCTCATCGATGACTCTATGTAGTAGCGATACGATGGCGATGATATTTGCAATATCCGTGCTGTTTTTTTGTTGCTTCTTTCCGTCCCGATCGTTAGCTAAGGTTCCACTTGGCGTACTTCCAGGTACAATCTGGGCGCAATAGAGAGACTGTAAAAAAAACGAGCACGGGCAGGGCGACTGTAAAAAGGGTAAAATGGAAGTAAAGTGTCTTCACCACCGTACAACCTACACACCCGGCGTACAACAGGAGCCCACTAAGAACGTCGCTATAATCGATGGCAACATACACGTACCAACCGCAGACGCGACGACCCATCCCTGTGCCCCATCTGTTTGCCCAAGGAATTACCGGGATTGTAGCAAGGAGATCTGGCTACAGCTCTTTTTAGCTTATGGCGCACGGGTGACTAAAACACCACCGACAAGAACACCGATAAAGGACAACCAAAACTCGACTCGTGTACCGCTCGCTTGGTGGTTTTGTAAGGCACTCAGATACATACATGTGCTTTGCACAGCTCACTGTTCCGGGACAGCCCGACGAGAACCGTCACAACTCGAGACTAAATTTAGCGTTCCTTGCTCCACTACACAGCTGCAAACATACGGCAGACTGCTGCGTGTCAGTGTGTGCTTTGAGCAAAGGGAACACAGCCTTCCTAAGGTATCTTGCATTCCCACCGTTGTACAGTGTCAAACCCCGTTCCGCTGACGGGGCAGAAACAGTGCTAGAGGATTATCATTTCGAGATCGAAACGTAATATCTTATCAAAATAAACCCTAAGCCGTTTTTATGAACTTCGATCCGTCGTCTTTGGAGATCTTGTCTATGGGGGGCAACAAAAATACTCGTGGAGGTGAACATGTTGCGTGGAGCGAAATAAGAACGTCGTCGTCGACGAAAAAAAAGTTGACTCAAAATATCCTACCAATGCCATAAGTCGGTCCTCACAAACCGCATAGGTGAGTACAACCGATAGGCTCTGCTGAATTGTGGAATTATAATATGCGAACGGAGCAAGGCGTCACACGGCGGCTTATGCCTCTCTCTCTCCCTCTGTCTCTCTCGAGCAGGTTTTGTATGATATTCGTATGACGGATTAGACTCCGCCAGTAGGCAGATTTCCCAGGAGATGATTCGGTGGCAATGAAAAGGGGAGTATACTGACAGAAAGCCCGACCAAATGTCAGATGATGGTTTGGGGTTTGTTGTTGTCGGATGATAAAGGCCCCAAAGGGAATATCATAATTGAGATATATACCCACACACACAAGATATCACATAGCGTTTGGGGACCATTTTGGGAGAACGTTCGGTGTATGGGTTGTTTATTAAAATTTTAATTCATCATCTTCATCACCTCCCTCCGCAACGTCCCACGCTGCACTTCAAACTGATTATCAAAAGAGAATTTCCATTCAATTCAAGAAATGCATAATGATAACCATCCATCCCCCACGCCGAAAGGGAGTATTTCGTTGCATCAAATCATCAAAAACCATTTCCACCCTCGTGTTGCAGGAAGAGGAGGTTACTGGGATTTATTTGGGTGTATTCTGTATTTGTACGCTTCCGGGTTCCGCTCCCAACGCTTCCGAAAAAGCTTCTAAAGCCTGCCCTCGCTCTGCGAAATACATTTCGTCGCACACGTTTTTTGGCTTTCCACAGGAAAGGTACCCGGTTTACCATCCCTTGTTTCGGCTGTGGGTGGCTTTTTCGGGTGACAGGAGAATGCGCATACATGTATGTAGTGTGCAGTCATTACGAATATTTATTCATATGATGACGCCAGGCGCAGGCGGAAACAAGCGGAAGCTCGTAATCTGACACCGAACAGAAACCCAGCCATGCATTGGAGCCAAAGATTGGAGAGTACACTGCACCACCGTGCAACTGCGTTTCCCTGCCCTCCTCATAACACCGGCGGAAACCGAATGAATGAATGAATGAGTGCAGCGCTTGGGCTGAATGGAGCGCAGGACTAAAAACTGTCAGTCGAAAACGTTGATACAAAAGCGAAAATTTTGGGAAAACCAAGACCCAAATGTTAGCTTTCGGTGCTTGACGCTAGCATACATCGCTGTAACCACCACCGTTTCTCCGGGATTTGCCGACTGGGATGCACCGGGACACTACTACTGGTGGTACTACCTAGCGGTTGGAGTAATATGTAAAATAGTTTTACCTTTCCCTTGTTCCGTGTCGAGTCCCATTTTACTCATGTCCCCTCGTACCTTCGTACTACAGTCTAGCCGCCCATTGTGAATGCATTCGGTTACGGGAAACTCCACCGCCGTTATTCCCAACGCCAGGAAACAACCAGGACATTTGGCTATTTCCTTTCGCAAACCGGAAGAAAAAATCATAAATCTCCCACACAACACCTCGCCAACGCGCCACCACTGTGGGAAACAAAAAGCGATGGTAGGATGCACCGGATGGGTTAAGCTAGATCCTCTAACATCCTCCCTCCCCGGCTGCATGGACAGCCACTGGCGACGACGTCCTGTCCCGACTGCCAGTCATCCTTAAGTAATAAATGACGTTGATACGTTGGAATCTTAGCACCGGTGTATGTGTGTGTGTCAGGTGCAGCAACCAAAGGAATGATGTGCCCGGGAGTAGCTCGATATGGCACCAACAACAATTTGCATTGCCTTCGGGGCAGGGTGTAATTTTCCTCGCATCCAGCTGCTCCACAATCGAGTGATATTTCGTATGCATAAATCTAATGAGTGAATGGGAAAGAACGGGGCCCCACACAAAGGTGTCCTACCAGACACGTGCCTGAACAACACACCCGAGAGCGCTCTAGCGTGGGCAACATGTGATTGTGCTGCTCCAAATGCCTGTCAGACGAACGTGTTAAATAGTAGTTATTTCTTAACTGCAACTCTAAATCGTTGTGCACAACAAGACGAAAACAAGCCTACTCGAACGACAAGAAACACGAGACGACTGCCTGGTTCGGAAAGCTCTGGGGTTAGGGTTGAGGTAACTGTAACACTTTGTTCACATCATCAACTACACACATGCACAGCCAATTCCGGTCGAGCTTTTGCACAACCATCGAAACCGGCTCCGTCTACAAAAATTGCCCCAGGCACTGTAGGCTGATTCAGAGTGCAGTTTATCGGTACAGTTATCAAAAACATGCTGCTGGAAGATGTAATCCCGACGTAACTCCGATCGGTTCCCATAACCTGCTCATGCAAACGGAAAACAGTGACTGCGACATGTGGGCCTACAATGGGAGATTATTTATAGCTTCGAGGGATTACATTGTTACGTTTCGGAACGCAACAGCAAGCAAACACAGGCTCCTGGCCGTCGGGCTTCCGGAATACGGCAATGTACTTGGATTGTGTGTGTGGGTTTTGGCGATCCTAACTAGTCGCCCCCATAGAGACGATCGGTGGCTTTGGTCACATTGAATGGGCAGCAATAACTAGACCCACCCGAAATCGTTATCGTATGCTTCTGGTGAGGTTTCCAGTTGTGTTATCATTCGATTGAACACGAACGCTTAGAATTTATTGTTCCAGAAGTGGTGTTTGTCGGTGTAGAAGTGCCTCCCATTGCACCATTAAAGCTGTTGTACACATTACATCTAGGATTATTACATTGAGTAATACATTCTTCTTCATAAAATCACTCTTTTGGACATATGTTAGTGTCTTCCAGATTCAAAAAATATCCATAATCGGAACTACAATAATCGGAATCACTTCGCACCCACTAGGGTGTCCATCGTATGGGTCATCAACTATATAGATTTGTTTAAAATGGCCTGCGCATAGTCAATTACCACCGTAGGATCTCAAACTCATAAAAGAGGTTTCCAATAAATGCACATCAGTGTCCATTGGCTACTAAACACTCCCGGTCAGTGTCCAACGAAGCAATATTTAGAACCATTCTAAAGCTCATAAAAGGGATTGTCCTATTGTCTAGCTATTCAAATATCCTGTTGACAAAAGTGCCATTGTTGGTTTCACTTTTTTTGGCTCTCTGTGTGGAACCAATATTTGTGGAACAACAATATCCTTCCGCCATCGTCCAATCGCGCTCCACCAAACGGGATTGCTTCTCGCAAAACGGAACAATTTAATACCGCGCACGCCACAACACGATGGTCACAATACTTTGCAATCGATGTCGAAATGTGACAAACGAATGAATAAACTGCAAACGACCTTCTCCTCCTCCTCCAATCGATTCCAATTCCGGAAGACCTTTTTCGGGAGCACATAGCAGCAGGGGGGCGTAATCCTATCCCGTCCCAAAATGTTACTCTCCCTCAGAAAATCCCCACACCCAAGCAAGCAATAACTACGCCGTCCCGGTGGAACCTTCCGGACTCCCGGTACAGAATCGAAATGAATGGATTAAACTGAGATTGCAAAAGGGGATTCTGAAGGTTCTGCCGAATGGTTAGTCCGAAACAGGAGGACCAATATCAACCCGCGAGAGTTTGGTGGCATTTACAGCATGATTTACGGCCCAATGTCCCCATCTCCCATTACCAGATGTTCTGGAGCAGCTAGGCAATAACGGGCGGCAGCAATACAGAGCTCGGGACCCAATCGCTCTAATCTTGGTCTAAAAATCTGGACATCATTTTTTTTGCGGAACCAGCGCTTGGACGGTTATGATTTTTCTCACACAACCACCAAACATTCTATACTCAATCGGTGATGTCCACTTATTGCCTGCAAATCCAAAGAAAACGCAACTAAATCTCATGCTCTACCACTACCCACCAAAACAACCGAAAGCGAGAAGCCCAATTGCGGCGCTCCGAAGTTGAGCTTCGTCTGAAATGTATGACGGATGATGACAACGCTAACAAAAAGAATAGCTCGACGTGCCAGAGTGTGCTCAATAACGATATCCCGGAAGCCGGAAGCCGGAAACCTACTACTCCTCCCTACTACGCCTGTACGCTCTAGTCTAGTAGCAACAACCCAATGACCAGTGGACAATCCTCGCACACGTCAATCCTTTCCAGAGCGACACTCTACACGACAAGCGACTTAATCATAGTGCGTCCCCATCGTCCGCTGGAAACAGTGCAGACAAAAGGAGAAAGAGAAAAAAAGACCCTCCACACCCCCTAAAATGTGAGCCCAGCACGCACTCACAAGCTCAGCAACGGCCAACAGCGTCCATCATCGAAAGGGCGACACACTCCGGACACGCCAACAATGTCATCCCGGCACAGCCGGCATTTCGACGATAAGCGACTAAAACTTTGAGCGTTCAGGAACTGTCTGGATCTGGACGTGCGGACACCGTTCCTGGTCGCGCTGCTACTATCAAAAAACAAAAAAAAAGAGCGTAATCCTAAGTGTGACATGGACGGCAGTTTCCAGGCCGGTAGAAGAAGATGAGTTTGAGTAAACAAAATCTCCCAGCCCCAAGCTCGTGCGGGAGCTGCCAGAACAAGCACGCTCGTGTGAACGGAACGGAAAAGGATTCGTTTGAAGAAGCAGTACGAAAAAACACCCCGGTACGTACGAACGAAGCACGTTGCATGCACCACCGAAATCCCATTCGCAAACGGAACCTTCAATGTTCGACGTTCGATTTTGATTTATAACCTCTGACCCACGGCTGTGAACTGCGACGAGACCCCCACTTTTCCCAGCAATGTGGGCAATGTTTGGAGAAGAAAATTAAATTGAACAGTATATATGCATTTTACCAGTTTTGACAGACAAACAGAGTACACGGGACGGTTCCGGCGATGTCTTCCGTGCACCGTAGACAGCGGTACGTTGCTGTTGGAATGTTTTGGAGCCTAGGAAAGGTTACTTCCGATGTGTCTGGTCCGGTATTGATAGGAACCGTCGGATGTTGGTAGTGCATCATGCAAGTTTGCCGTTGGTTTCGGAGTGAACGATGGATTTTTGACAGACTCAAGCCGGAGAATGCACTCAGAAACTATAGTGTAAAGCCCTAATCTTCAGGATTATAGAGAGCATATGGACTATCTTTGGACATGAAGAACAGAGAAGAGTTACAAAACATTTCCGAGCATGTGCAAACCCTCTGTGAAATAACCATTTCCACACGAGAGTACTAATGACACCATTACCAGCCCACACTGCTACGGATCAGCGCCTCCCAACCCCAAAAGCGGTGCAAAAATCAAAGCCAATTCACGTATTTTTCACCCACCGGCCACATCCTGTCAACATGCCAATTTGCTCGTTTCCAAGTGATCCATCAAGGGCACCCTTGGAATCGTCAGCGCTGTGTGTCCTTAATTTGTGTCATTTCGCTTTGACGTTTCATTCTACAGCCCTGCGCTACCGTGCTGGTGCCCCGTACAAATGCACCACACAAAACCTCGGCCCCTCATCCCACAAATCCAGTGGGTATTGCTCCGTGAAGTAATTGGACATTCTCCTGCCCACGCCGCGCGATGGGGCACTTGGGGCATCAATAAGAGCCGAGAGCAGCCACTTTACAGCAACCATTTCCTCCCGTCCGGGTGCCTCCTGTTTGCAATTGCACACACCCCATGCACACCATGCAGTACACGGGAAAGGACCGATGTCCATCCAGCCACCACAATCCAGTACCAGTCGATGCGAAATTGATTACGCTCGGGGTAAATATTTCCCAAGTCGCTCACAATTCTCGCATGCAGTCCGGTATGTCCAGGGCGCCAGGGCATTGTGTGGTTGTTGGTGCACGGCAGTGCCCTGAGTCTGCGGCAAACAGCTTATCGGTAAAATCTTCCAATCACTTTCTAGCTACAAGTCTTCCCGGAAAGACTGCTGCACACCACAAGCTCGATGCAATTATCCTGAAATGCTTACCTTTCGGCACACACAACGGGTACAGCCGGGAGCGCTTTCCGGGGAAGTAGTTTCGCTTCGGAGAATCAAAGTAGCCTGCTCCAGAAATTCTTTACCAATTCGGCGTGATTCTGTGCTCAGGAACGGGTGCGGGATTGTTTCCATTCGTCCAGCACGCTCACTACACTACAACAGCTCTAACCAATGGTAAGTCCACTCACTGCGTTGTCCTAATGTCCTTAAACACACGCGACAAAACGGTCTCGACTTTCCCGAGAGCACTTCCTCGCAACCGACATCTACTAGCGACGATTGCCACAGAACGACTAAACGAAACAAACGACGAACAGATGAACCATTATCATCCACTTCCCACATGGGCAAGGATATGCTCTGCCAACTAGGATCGGAACATTTTCGAGAGAGCGACTTTCGTGAGGGGAAAAGCAAAGGAAAAGGGATGAAGCGTATTGTCTGTGCTGCTGCGCGCAAAGGACACAACTACAATGTGGAACAGGTGGCAGGACTTTTTGTGAGAGATAAAGAGAGAGAAAGAGAGCGACCATTTTCCCAAAGGACGCTGCCGCTCTCCCGGCAGGATTTGGCTAGTCCCGGTATGCCGGGACTGGGAAGCTTTGTTGATGTAAAACCATATGTTTCGTACCGCGGGGAGAGTAAAGCTAGCCGGAAAGTACGCGGGCCACACCGCGTACCGGCAGACCACGCGGCATTTCGGTGCGTTTGCGCAAACGGGGAAATTGAGCGTAAGACTAACGCCGGCACAAGAGCGCGAGAGAGAGTTTTTGGTTCCCCCTTTTCCTTCGTTTGGACGGTTTTCATTCACAAGAAGCTCGACTGCCCACGTAAGCAGAGGCACGGTTGCGTCTCCCAACGTCCTCCCAAACGTTGCATGATTTATGCATAGTGCTTCAACCGCTCCAATGACCATATGCCCGCGTAGGTGACTATGACAGGCTTACAAACTCGCCTGGCTTGCTCGGCTGCCACGCTGCTAAGTGAAATCGGGGAAAAACTAGGCCGGAAAAGTCAACCGATTTCAATTCAATTGATACGCGCGTGTGTGTTCGTACGCATTTTTTACCTTTTTTGCGCGTAGAAACACCCTCGGAAATGATGTCCCCGATTCAATTTCCTGTACTACTGAAACCGTTTCCCGGCTCCGGCTCGCTTTGTAGAGCACGAGAGGAAAAGGGGGTTGACAGTTTTCATTTTGGGACAGCACAAACACACACACACACACAGCTTCAAACGGGAAGCGCTGTCAACCGCGCAAGATAAAAAGGAAGTCCGTGTTGCAAGGTTTGCTTCCGGGCTGTGGCAGGGCACGTTCACAATGTAGGATGGGCCGGATGGGCTGACCCGCTCCACTTCCCATCGGTCGCTATTATGCTAATTGAAATTTTGGGTGGAAGGTGGATGCTTAGCGGGACAGTGACGCCGATAAGCGTTCAATGGGGCACGCCGAACCGTGGCTTAGTGTCTCATTAGCGGTCCATTAGCACATGATCCCGTGTGCCAGTGTGCCGGTGAACGATTAGGGTGCGTTGCAGTGCTGTAAGTGCGTGCGATTCGTTAAAGAAGCTGTCACTAGAACAAAGTAGAGTTACGGAACGTTAAGAATAGTTTAAATTTTTTGAACTTAACAAGTGTTTTGGACGGTTACATTTGAAAAATCAATAACTCAGAGAAATGACCACCATAATCGTTGCAACACTCCATTAAGACTGTTTCCCGGGAAATCATAAGAGACTGCTGCTGAATAAATCATCACCCCCCCCCCCCCCCACCCACACACACACCCTCATTGAGATGCCACCCTCCGCTAATTGTGCTTAATAATTGTTAATTGAAAAGCAATGATGCAATGGGGGAAGACGCGACTTAATATATAAACAGAAAAACAAAAACATCCCCTCAATCGAGAGACGGTTTCTTATGGCATGAATAAGTAAACGGACAAATTAACGACCCCTAGTGCAGGACGAAAACGTGAAAGACGCTCCGAATCAATGGCGAGTGGATCAACGGGTCGTTAGCATCGTACCACCTCCTCCCCACCCCATTGGGACTAGACAGACTAGACAGACAGACAGCAGACCCAACGACCGATGGACAGAATCTCGGACAGCAGTAGCAGAAGAAGCAGAAAAAATAAACGCAAAACCACTTGCCAATAGAAAATTTCGTATTATTCCGCCTGTTCGTTCGTTGCATTTCCATTTGAAAGAAATTCAAATGAGTCTGATAAAAGTTTGATGGTTTGGATTAATACAACAAGCAAAAAAAACGGACACCCGTAAGAGATGCAAACAGAACGCAACTAAACAATGAGCAGCCATTCCAAGGTGGATGGTGACCACTCATTGTTGCGTTATTTGTTTGTTGGGGATATTTTCTTTCTTTCGATTAAAATGCTCCCTCATCCCAGTTCGGACCGAATTGCACAGACCTTTCGATTTTAATCGTCGAGTTTCCTTTGTTTTCTTTTTTTGCATCATGATTGCCGTAAGAATGTTCACGATCTCCAAACAGGCTCTTACCCGAGAAATATCTGATTGGAAATATCTTCCGATACGCCTCGACGGCCGATAATGCTCCGCTCGGAATATGCAAGAATCGGAGAAGGAAATCGGAATAATTAGAGAGCCCAACGTGAATTAATTTCACTTTTATCGGAACGGGCATACGAGGGACGTAAGGCAGACGTAGGAAAGTGAAAAACCCCCGCTGACGCTGATGAGAGGAAATGGTAAAGATCGGTAGCTAGGCGGTTGGTGTCCTTCCTTCCTTAGACGAATAGTGGAAGTGTTTTCCAATGAGCGAAGAAGGAAGTAAAACAGAAAGGAGTGAAGGAATTCTAAATCTGCGATGCCAATGGACTCGGAGAGGCATTCGATCGCCCTCGGAATGCTGTTTTCTCGGAAGGCTTTAAGGGTAATGACGGAAAAGATTGCTTGACGTCCGATAATCACCAAGATTCGTTAAGATTAAATGCCCCGTGGTTAAAGATGCTGGAGAATTTCCTTGGACAGCTTTAATGTGTAGGAATTAGACTGTGGGACTAATTTATTTTGCGTCTGGAGTTGTTGTATGAAGAATTGGAGTTTCTTGAGGTCCCAACACTGGACATACTCTGATAGTCAAGTTGGTAGATCAAAATTATCATAGTAGACATCGGTAATAGATAGTAACTATCTTAGTAGACATTGACTGGGACGCTCTCCTTGTACAGTCGTGATGACGAACCGTCCTAGCAACGTGACCTGAACAGTTTCAAAGTATCATCATAGTCATCGGCGTCATGTCATCAAAATGAAATCAACACAACTTTTGGTTACCATCTGTGTTTAAGGAACACTTGTGCGAAGGTTTCACACAATTGTTTACGGGGAACCATAAAATCGGTAGTAAATTTAAACCCACCGAAAACAAACGGCTCGTTTTTCCTGCCCATAAATTCCCCCACACACACACACACACATACACTCAGAAACCAAGAAGCAATTACGAAAAAACGGAAATAACATTGCTAATTAATTCTGATGACCCGTTTTTTTTTTCGGTAACAGCTGTAAAACACTGCCTACGGTCTTTTTTGTGTCTATTTTTAATGTAGCAAAAAAAAGATTTAAAAATTCCCTCACACAATTCTGCCGCAAGAAACAAAACCTAAAAGCAAACACCCAAATAATGGGACTAAACGGAATGATTTCGTAATTAGAGCAGAATCATCGCCCGCCTAATCGCCCTTCTAAAAGAGTGGCGATTACGCCAAATGTGCGCATCCCAAATCTGTAAGAAAAATCGATTTCGACCTAATTCTATTAACCGACCCGAAAAAAAAAACAAAAAGAATTGCGAGCTAGGAGTGTGTGACTTTGGGCGATGAGTGGCCAGAAACTAGCAAACAAATCCTTTGGAATTGGGATTTTCCCAGTCCAGACCGACTGACCGTACAGGCTGACCAAAAGCAACCACCAAAAAAAAACAACACACATGTACCCCATCATTCGTCATGTTTTACGAAGTTGCAGCAGGTTATCAATTAAAACACATCAAACCCAACCGGAGAAGCGGGGGCCGATAGCTATTCACCCGGAAAGCGAACTCAATTGATTGTGAACCTTTTGGTCGGGGTGGGGGCTCGTACCCTAGAGGTACGGTACAACCGTGTTCACAATTTCACGAACGAAAAAAACAACGAAACTACATGCTACATAAATAAATACATTGAACTGGAAAAAAACGCACAAAAAAAACGAATTCCAGCCCAGTAGTTAGGTTGGGTTTGCGAATTCAAAAGGTTTTGATTTTGCCAGGGCCAGTGTTCCTGTGTTACTTCACCCGCTTCACCCTCCCCCCCATTGGATGCATTCCCTTAAAGCTCCCAAAATCCCTGGTACGGTTTTATGCTGTCCCTGTTTTGTTTTGCCCACCGATCAAACCTACCGATTGAAGCGCGTTTTCGTTTGGCCAATTGGCAACAAAAACAGATACCGGTTGGTAACGGCCGATTGTTGGGCCGATTCTTTCCTGTGAGCGGCGTGTGTGTGTGTGAACAGAGCAGGCCATGGTGATGCTTCAGTATGGTAATGAGTTGGCTGAGAGAAGGGTGGGCGGTGAAGGGAAGGTGAATTTATTTTCCAATTAAAGCACACCTTTATCCACCTGGTAGCGCAGGGATAAGCCAGGAGAGGGTCAGAGTTCATGCCAATTTTCCGATTCAGATAAAATAACTTCCATTTCAAATTCATTATAATGCTGTATCGACCCGTCTGAGGAGGAGCTGAGTCGTATTGAAATGAATGAATGAGGAAAAAATCTATAACACAAATTCTAGCCTGTTTGTTTCTCCCGAGCCGGCCCCGTACGACTTAACAACATGCCCGTCATGGGCTCAAGCCCCGAATGGACCGTGCCGCCATACGTGTAGGACTTGACTATCCTGCTATGGGGGGAAGTCACTGAAAGCCAAGCCCACAAGTGGATACAGGCAGGCCTTGACTGACAACCGTTTTTGAGACAAAAGAAGAAGAAGGAGAGTTTGTTTCTCCTTGCCTACTCGGATAAGGCGAATTTCTCAAACATACTGTTCCAAGCAAAGGTTCATGGACCTGTATGGACCTGCTTAATCAGATACTGGGTTGGAGTAGGTACTGTACATATGTACTGTATTGTGGTTCTACAACAAGAATGTTTCTGTTTCAGGGCTCACATGAGATCTGGGACAGTTCCAGGACCTGTACGGATTATATAGCTAGCTCCTGAACTGATGAGTTTCATGAACGATATGGATTAGGGATCAGCTTTAGGAACGGTAAGGATTCGTGATCAGTTCTATGACTGGCAAGGGTTCGGGAATAGTTACAGTAAAAGACATCGGTTCGGTACCAGTGCCACAACCGAAATGAGTTCTTTATCGGTTTCAGGACCGATATGGGTTATTTTTGTATTTCCGGGGTGATATATTATCAGTATCAGTTCCAGAACCGATATCGATTCGGAATCTAATCCTAAACCGATATGGGTTCAGAATCAGTTTCAGAGCCGGTGTGCTGTTGAGATTAGTTCCAGAATCAGGGTTAGTTTGGGATTAGTTTCAGGCCCTGCATCGCTTCCGAACCACTTCCAGGAATGTTGTAGGTTCAGGACCAAGTATAAGATCTGTATGGGGTTTGGGATCAGTTTCAGAAACGGTATCGGTTCGGGATTAATTACAGGATTAATTGCGGGACGTTCGGTACCAGTGCCAGGACCGAAATGAGTTCTTTATCGGTTTGAGGACAGATATGGGTTCTTTTGAATTCCAGGGTTTATAAGGTCAGTATCAATTAATATGGAATAAGTATCGATAACCGATATCGGTTTGGAATTTAATCCTAGACCGTTATGGATTCAGAAACAATTCTAGAGCCGGTGTGCGTTTTAGATCAGTTCCAGATCGATTCAGAATCAGTTTCAGAACAATTTTTGTTTTGGGATTAGTTTCAGGACCGGTTTTGAACCATTTCCTGGAATGTTATAGGTTCAGGACCAAGTCTAAGATCTGTATGGGATTTAGATTAGTTTCAGGATGGGTATAGTTGCTTAATTAATTCTAGGAGGATGAGTTGAGGCTACGGATCAGTTCAGGCGAGTTGTTATTGGCTAGGGATCAGTTCCATGACCAGTCTGGACCAATTCTAAATTGGGTATGAGTTCGGTAACCAGTTTCACTTGATGTGCTCCTTGAATTTAAGAACCAAGCCCTGGCCAAATTAGAAGAAAACTCATATGATTTACCCTTCATTTACCATATTAAAAGAAAACTCATGTGATTTACCCTTCATTCGTTTTATTACGTTTGTCCATTTTTTGTGTTACAAAATTGTTTTACATAAATTATCCCCAATCACAATAGTTTAATAATATCTCTAAATACTTAAAACATGATCAGAAAGCCTCTAGCTCTTTGTCAATAATACAGTCCAAACTCCTTATTCCCGTTAAGCGTTAACTGTCGCCGGTTGCACGTAGTACATTGCGACATCGTTGATCGGTGTGGTTGCAGGCGCCACGTGTCCGTAGTAAGGCGTTGCCTGCTGCGTAATGCCAACCGCTCGTCCGTAGGTCTGCGCTGCCACTGCCTGTCGATGATGCTGGTGATGATGGTACTGCATCTGCGGATCAATCGTGGCGTACTTTGGTGGATAGTAATCGGGCGCAACGGTAGTAGTCGGTGCGATCGGAGCTCCAAGCGTCGGCCCAACCGTGGTCGGATTGTGGCGCATATGATGGTGGGCAAAGTTTTTGCTTGGCGATCGATGGCCACCCTTGGCCGGGGAAGACTTTTTGCTACGATCGGGGAACTTGCGGGACAGCTTCTGGCAGAACAGCAACCACAGCGGTGTGGACGAGGTGGTCGGTGAGGGTGGTGTTGGTTCCCGGGGTGGCATGGCGGTCACCGGTGGATAGCTGATGTGGGGATAGTGCGCTGGATGCAGATACCCGTCGTGGTACACTGGAACCGGTGCGTATGCAATCGGTGTGGCGTAATGCTGCTGCGGAAGATGCTGATGCGGATGGGAAGGAGTGCTGTAGTAACTTCCGTGGTAGTAGTAAGCCGTTGGATGATGTATCTGCTGGCTGTAATCGACGGTATCGGGTAGCTGGGTTGGTTGGAACGGTTGCTGAACGTACGGAGGAACGATTCCGGGCACGATTCCATCACACTTGCCGCGGCCATGTCGACAAGATTCCCGTTGCTGTTGTTGTTGCTGCTGCTGTTGATGGTACAACCGGTACACTTCCTGCTGGTGTTGCTGTAGATACTGCTGGTAAGGTGTGGGCGGTTCCACGGTGGCCTGATTCATCAGCTGATACTCATGCCCGTAGCCAACGACCGGATAGTAAAACTGGCGCATCCAAACGGCTGGCGGTGGTGGATTTTTCTCCATCATTTTCTGCTTAATCGCTTCCGGCTTGGTGTACGTATAGGCCGGGAACCAGAACGGTGTACTGTTGCCCGACACCGCCTCCGGAATCTTCGGGATGTACTGCGGCCGCACGGTCGGATTCTCCAGGTCGCGCTTCCACCGCGAATAGTACGGTCCATCTTCCGCCGTATCGCCAACGTACAGACAGCAACGCTCCCGATGGTCGTGATCGCAATGGAAACAGTACGCCGGACTCGGCGTGGAGCAGCGCGCCATCGGGATGTTGTTGTTCTCATTCAACATCCTGCTCTCCATGCGCAGGTTTTCCTCCACGCGGCGTATATCACTGATGCACGCATCGGCCGCTTGCGTTACCGCTTCACTGTCGGCGAAGGAGTTGTGGTGGCGAGAGTCCACCATCAGATGCCGTTGACGGGAGCGGGATTGTCGCTGATAAGTCGCCGGAACGGTAGGCGCCTCCATGGTCTGCCAGTGGTTACTGTGGGCCGTGCTGTACTCGACGTATCCGGTACTACCACCGGTCGGCACGGTGCTCGTTGCCATGGGGCTGGAAAACACCTCCGTGTACTGCGGTTGAAAGAGAGTGCCATTCGTCATCGTTGTGGCGGCGGGTTGAACACGTTGACTGCTTAAATCGGACTGCTGACGCGCCTGCTCTGCACAAACTAACGGCAAACTTTTCTTTATATCACACACTGGCACGGCTTCGACACTGCTTCCAAGGCCCATCTAATCGGCAAACGAGCAGATTGAACGAGCACAACCAGAACGCCAAGCGGAACGCCGACAGACAGATGATGATGTTGCTCGTGTAACGATCGCAAGACGAATGATGCTGATCTGCACCGTGACACTGGCATTTAAAACACGCTTCGCACACCCTACCCGCCACGGTGACCCCTAGAGGTACGCGCTACCTGTTACTGAGTGGAGTATGCAAAAATTCCAAGGCCTACTTCTAGCACCTTCTAGCGGGTAGTCAGAAAGGTACAGAACCATCCAGCTTCTTCCAGTGGGTACATTCTAGGTGAAAAACGGAAAAAGGAGTTAGCTAACTTTTAGTTTTACCAGCAAGGTAAAATGAAAGAAAATGCACAAGCCTTCCTCCGGGTCAAATTTTGGGGGCGTGCCCGTTGTTGTGCTTTTTCTGAAAAATTGGCATCATCAGTTTTTTTTTTTTCAAATATTATTACCCCTAATATACACACCAGCCCGTGTGGTAGTGATCAACAAATCTCCAAATATTTGCTATATTGGCTTTTCTTCTGCCTATTGTGTGTGTGCGAGTGTGTGCTCACCGTTTCCTCCAAAATTCGCCAAACACACGGACGGTTGAACCATAAAACGGTAATGTGGACACGGGGTGTGGTGTTCGTTCAAGAAACAGGGGCGTTTCAGGGGCTATTAAGGCACAGAAAGGGAACAATTCATTGGGATCATGTTGCTATTGTGCTCCTTGCTTTCCTTCGCCGTAAGCGTGTTAATTGTGGGTTATTTTGGCTCTTTTTCCAATTGTGCCCGTTTTTATTGCCATTTCTTTGCCATTGTTTTTCAGCCCGTTAATAAATGGGTCGATGGCACTGGTGGGTGATGGAAACGATTGCATTGCGAGATGAATGATGTGTGTGTTAGGTGAATGCCATCGTATAACCAGCACCGCAGATCACCTTCCTCACCGGCACGGGGATGTCTATCGGGGTAGGAACCAATCTGAGGGGAAAAGAAAGGAAAAAGGTTGATATAAATATGTGTTTTGTCTGTAAATTAGCTTGTAAATAAACGTACACATTCGCTGTGCTTCCCGTGCCACAGTTGCCATGCTCGTTCCAGCCCCAACAGTACACACGTCCATCGCGTGTCAGTGCTACACCGTGCTGGGATCCCAAACTAAAATCGTTCAGCTCCATTTGTTCTGTTTCTAGTTGAAGCTTTTGTGGAGCTGAGGAACTAGCAGTCGGGGCCGGTCGTCCAAGCTGTCCGTAATTGTTTCTTCCCCACAGATGCACGGTCCCATTCACGGTCAGACATCCCGAGTGGGTCCATCCAGATTCAAGCTTTGTAACGTCTTCCAATATGCTATTGTCAGCTAGCCATTGGCCGTGTTTATTGTCGCCAAGGCATTCGATCCGACGGTCGCCAGTTAGCAGCACCAAATGATTATCTCCACTAACCACATCACGAACGGAGCTTCTATCCCAGAGACATCGAATCGTTAGCTTCGATGCAACTTCCAGTGGGTAATCGGCTAGGAACTTACATTTTCCCAACACCCAAACCTTTCCGCTCTCCATCAGCACCGCCATGTACTGTAAACCGAAGGTAACTTTCGCTACAGGTCCACCTTCCGGTAGCTCAATCCGTGTGGGTGTTGGGATACTTTTAACCCCTGCTTCTCCTATCTGCTGCCACACATTCGATCCCCATACGTACAGGTCTCCGGATGCGCTTATCCCTGCCGATGAGTCCCATCCTGCGTACAGCCGCTTGAACCCGAACTCACCGACGGGCTCGAACCGGACACAGTCATTCACGTGTCCCAAACCAAGCTGGCCTCGGTTGTTCCATCCGCAAGCATACAATCTTCCATCGACCGTCGCTACAAGCGTATGGCCACCACCGGCAGCGACACATTCTATATCGCCGGCACGAAACGGCACACCGGTCAATGGTTGCGGGGATTCACATAGTTCCGTCGCGTAGCCCAGTCCCAGCTGGGCATGGCTGTTGGCACCCTGGAGAATGAATTTAACGAAATTAGACCATTAGGTGTAAAAATCCCTCATACATTGCCCCCGCGGACGAAATACGTACCCAGGCGTACATGCGTTCTGTTTATGGATGTTTGCTGTGTTGTTGTTGTTGTGTTGTGATTTTACCGGTTCGCGTAGCCCAAGTGTCAAAAATGTCAAATTCAAATTAGTCAAAAGGGGTTGGCACAAAATCTGTTAAAAAGTGCCTAATAGAAATGTACCCGTTGTATTTTTATCTTAAATTTAAAGGCGTTACAAAGACAAACTACCCGCAATCAGCTAAAACATGAAATTAACTCTATTTGTTACCTCCATTTGCAGGGCTCGTACCTGTATGGGCTATTTTCTTCATTTTGCCTGTGCGCCAAGTGAGCCCTTTTTTCTGGATCCCTTTGCAAGTTGTTTATTTACATCTGCAAGAAAAGAACAGAACGTAAACAAAGCTACAATGGAGTGCATTTATTTATTAAAATTGTGTTTGGGTGTTTTTTTTTATGCTTCAAAATGGTTTGCTTGTTTGAGAGCTGTGAAAGCAACAGGCAAACGGCAAAGAAAAACCACGAAAATGGCATTCGATTCATCTCATTCCCCACAACGGACTACACCAGCGAACAGATGCGAAAGCTGGCGAAAAAACGGCTCTACTGGTGGTGCCAGATTTGTGGCGTAGATTTCACCACAACGCTAATCAATCAGCTTCACATTTGCTCACGACATTTCATTAAAGGTACAACATAAACCCTATTAAGTTATATTTAAAGTCCACAAATAATTAATAATTCCCTCGTTTGTAGGTAACTGTGCACCCCTGTGGGATGTCCACAACCCAGACTGGCTGCCAAGTTTATTCATCCCACCGCAAACTCGTGAACCCGTCGACGCATCGACGATAGAAAGCTGTAAAGAGTTCCTGCGCCACGAACAGCTCACCGAAGAATCCATCGCTAACCCACTGCTTGACCAGCGACCCGATCATTCAGCACTTCGAACGCTGCTAATTGATGAAATCATTGCCTACCCGATCGGGCGAACGTACTTCTTGCTCGACGACGAAAGCGACCATTCAACCCCGTCCACGTACAGCGCCAGACAGTTGGCGAAGGAGTTAAAGAAATGTGTGTCCAAATCCACCCCGATCGGACGCATGGTGCTGGAACGGAACGCCCCCGACTGTCCGGAGCGAATGTTCTCGTCCGGCAGCACCGTAACACAGCTAGATTTGTCCGTCCCGCCACGCTGGGAGATGGAGAAAACCATCATGACGCTGCAGCACAGCGTGCTGGAGCTGCTGAACCATTTGGATTGAGTAAATGCCATATGCTGGGATATGCTTGATGAAATCGATTTTTATTTGCTCTTGTTTTTTTTTGTTCAGAAATTTATTTAATAAGAAAAAATGAAGAAATGCGAAAAAGCGATCGGGTGAGTATTATGTTTGTTTGTGCATGCTGAATAAAGAACACGACACGACGAATGGGGGAACCTTTTTGCGTGGTACAAACTACATCCAATACTTGTACGAACGTAAAAATGCGACTCTACTGTTTGCCTTCCTACTCGGGCGGAACAACATCTAGAAGCTTGCCGACGACGACAGACCAACAACAAGCCGATATTAAAACGGATTAAGCGGAGCTGGCCCCCTCTTTACGGCACCCGCTTCCGGTGCTGAGCGAAGGTGTGCAGGAAAAGCTTCCCTCTGGAGATGAACGATTGCGGACAGTGCTTGCACCGGTGCGCTTTGACGCCGGTGTGGGTCCGCTCGTGCACGAGCAGGGCGGCCCGAAAGCGAAACCGCCGCGTGCAGCTCGGGCATTCATACTTTGCCTGCAAGTTAAGGTGCGCTCGCTGGACATGGCTGGTTGCTGCTTCCTCCTGCTCTTTCATCGATTCCTCTTTCACCTCCTGCTCTTCTTTCATCGATTCCTCTTTCACCTCCTGCTCCTCTTCCATCGGTTCCTCTTTCACCTCCTGCTTTATGGTCTTCACTGGTGGTGGTGGTATTGGTGCCGCCGATTCCTCATCCACAGGCTCCTCCTTAATTATCACATCTTTTGCTTGCTTTTTTGCCACCACCACCGGTTGACACTCGGGCTGATTGACTGTGCCGTGTGTGCTGACCGTACCACCGATCTCCTTTCGCTCCCTCTCCATCGGTTGATCCTTTACCTGCGCCAGCTCCTTCTCGCCGCTCGCCGACCGCCGGGGAATGATGCGATACTCGAGCATTATACCTGCCCCGGCCGGTAGCCGTCCCTCACCGCCCGAGCAGTCGATCGTGCCGCTGCTGTGCTCGAGTATGTCGCTCACGTCCAGCGCCTCGTAGAAGCTTTCGTCCAGCGTCATGGTGCTCTCTTCGATCCGGGGCGACCGAATAATGTTAATAATGCTCGGCTCGATATTGGCAATGTCGAGAAACTTTTCGTGCTCCAGCTCGTGCTGCTTCAAGCAGTCCGCCGAGTAGAACTGCTTCGCGCAGTGCTCACACTTGCCGACCGGTTCCTTCTTCACCTTGTACTTCATCGTGTACGTCTTCTCGCACTTGGTGCGATCGAACGTGATGTCAAAGATGTCCTCGCCCTCCTCCACCGTGCAGTCGAGCTGCAGTATGTGATGCTCCCCGTCGCCGTCCTCCTCGTCCTCCTCGCCAAAGTCACCCACAAACCATGCGTTCTGCTTGAGATTCATCTCGCCCTCCTCCCCGTCCGTGCCCGGCTCCGGCCGCAGATCGATGTCGCACTTGCCCTGCTCCGACTTGTGCGACTTTTCGTGCAGCTCGAGAAAGTCCGGATTGGCGAAGCAGCTGCCACAGTCGAAGCACCTGTACAGCAGGCTCTTCCGCAGCCGCAGCTTCACGTTGTACGTGCGCACCTTCGTCCGGTCGATGCCGTCCGTCTTTTCCGTGCTTTTCTGCAGTGACGCTATCTTGGCCAGCACTTCCGCCAGTTTCTGGACAAGTTTTTTGGAGTAGTAAAAGAGAACAAAAAAATGCCATAAATCGACACGATTTTATCGCCCCCACTCACTCACTCAGACACACATTCACCCCTTCTTCTTCTTACCTCTTCGCCCGTCTTCAGAGTGCGCTTGGAGCGGTTCCGATACTGTCTAATCGGGTTGACCAGCGGTTCGAAGCTTTCGAGCGATTCCATCTTAAACTCCGCGCACGGTTCCTGCTCCATCGTCTCTCGTTCACGGGGGGACGGCGGGGGTTGGTTCCGGGTTGGTGCAGTTGTTTAACGCCACCAAGTGCGTTGTGTTGTAATTCACCTTGCGACTGCTCTTCTCGTGGCGTTTGTTTTATTTTTCTTTTCTTTTTCTCTCTCTCCTCTCCAGGGCCAGGGCAAAGCATCCACACGGGGATGCGAAAGCAGCAAGGATTTGCAGCCAAGGGTCGAGAAGAAGCAACACATACGCAGCCAAATGTAAACAACACGCGTTGACAGCCAAGAGGGGAATTTAAATGGCCACCCGTACAACATGGAGAGGATTTTGACGTTGGATTATCGCTGCATCTTGCTCGTTTTCTCTACCCTTCCTTTACTTGCTGACGGTGCTCGTTTTAAAGTGCAATTACAATCTTTCCCAGAGTTACGAGAATAATGTGTTCTGGAGCCATTCGCGTAACTCGGATTTTCGCACAAGTCGAATATCACGTTTTACAGCCAAAATAAACTTGAGTTAAAGTGATTTTTTACTGAATTTAGTTCATTTATTACTTATTTGATTTTGTCATCCACGCTGCTGTTTGAGAGATGCTAATGTTCCAAACAACCTCGACCACACGGCGTGCTCTCAAAACGTTCGCTACATTCACTTGAATTCCGTTTAATTTCCTCCATTTTAGGTCTTATTTTTCATAAAAAAGGAATTCAGAATCTTTTTCCCAAACAAACAAAATGGCTTGAAACGTACATTTTTTTTTTTCAAAAAACCAAAAAAAGTTCGCTCTCCACCAAACCAACCCCACACAAACAAGCTGTCAAGGGAAACTTCGCGCCATCTGTGGCCCATAATTTCGCCAGCCAGCCCGCCAGTGACATTTTAACCAAAACAGCAAATATTTTCGAACGTGGAAACACTTGCGGGTCCGGACGACGTGCGATTTCGATGCGATTAGGGAAACAAATTAACCGGCAAAAATGTACAGAACTTTGCCCAGGAAAACGTACCGCCCGCACCGTTTGTGACCGTTTCATGTGTCTAAGTGGTAATTAAAACCTGCCTCCTTTCCTTCCTGCTTCCGAACAAGTAAGCCGAGAGACAGCTCACAGTGCCCCTGGCATCTGCCACGATGAAGCTGATCCGCAAGAACGTCGACAAAACGGGCGATGGGTAGGTATCATGCCAAAGGAGCAAGAAGTGATGAGAGAAAATATGTGCCGGATGTGAAATGTATTGTTGTTTCCCGCTCGCTTTCGCCCTAACAGGAGTGTTGTCCTGGTGCCCGAAGATCCGGAGGATATGTGGCATGCGTACAATCTAATCGCAGAAGGCGACCAAGTTCGCAGCAGCACGATCCGGAAGGTATGTAGAAACGATCAAGTAAGCGTTGCTTACATGAAAGCCACACTCTAATCAAGGGAGTTCCTGTTCCTTTTCCTTCCAACAGGTACAAAATGAATCCTCCACGGGGTCATCCAGCAGCAGCCGCGTTCGCACGACACTCACAATTAGCGTCGAGACGATAGATTTCGATACGCAGGCTCAAGTGCTGCGCCTCAAAGGCCGCAACATTGAGGAGAACCAATTCGTAAAGGTAAAATGGCACTTCATACAAGTCCAGCAAGCATTATTCTCAATTCGAACGACTCCTTTCCGTCCCCTTCCCACTCCAGATGGGCGCCTATCACACGATCGATCTGGAGGTGAACCGTGCCTTCACGCTCACCAAGCCAGAGTGGGACTCGATCGCGCTGGAACGCATCGAGATGGCGTGCGACGTCACGCAGAATGCCGATGTGGCGGCCGTCATCATGCAGGACGGGCTGGCGCACGTCTGCTTGATCACGTCCAGCATGACGCTGGTGCGGAGCAAGATCGATGTGGCGATCCCGCGCAAACGCAAGGGCTACGTGCAGCAGCACGAGAAGGGCCTGAACAAGTTCTACGAGGCGGTGATGCAGGGAATAATGCGGCACGTTAACTTCGACGTGGTCAAGTGTGTGCTGATCGCGTCGCCCGGCTTCGTGAAGGATCAGTTCTACGAGTATATGTTCCAACAGGCTGTAAAGACTGACAACAAGGTACGCATTGCGCGGGATTTAATAATGTCGGAAGTGGATTTTAAACATACAATTTTCTTACACCTTCAGGTGCTGATAGATAATAAAAGTAAATTTATGCTGGTTCATGCGTCCTCAGGATTCAAGCATTCTCTCAAAGGTATGTATCGATTAACCCCAAATTAACCCCCGTCGAGCAATAGTTTCATGTAGCAATTCTCTTTATTATTTCAGAGGTCCTACAAGATCCGGCCGTAATCGCCAAAATGTCCGACACCAAGGCGGCCGGTGAGGTGAAAGCGCTGGAAACTTTCTACACCACGCTGCAGCTCGAACCGGCAAAGGCATTTTACGGCAAAAAGCACGTCTGCAAGGCAGCTGACGCTCAGGCAATTGAAACGCTGCTAATTTCGGACAATCTTTTCAGGTCAGTGAACACACACCTTTTGGGGGGTTTATTTTATGATCTTTCTTTTAGGTATTACTATTTTTCTTGGCAATATGGAACGGATTCATCCGGAGAAGATGTTCTAAATCTAGTTTTTTAAAGATAATTCTAGGAAGTGTGTGTGTGAGGGGGAATCATCCATTGAGTGTTGAGCCCGTTCTTTTAGATCTGCAACGGTGGCAGCACGATCTGATCCATCGGTTGATCGTACCCAAAGATGTTGCGATCGTAGCTGCGCTGGTAGCTTAATCGATTGTCCAACTGCTTGTGGTGATTGGAATATCTGAAAAAAGAGAGAAAAAGGGAAATGTTTTTTTTACATTAAACAAATATTGCTTCAATGCACTTCATTCCTTTGTACTTAAGGATGTAAAATCCTTCACCACCAGTTCCATCCATGGACCAATAGCCAATAAATCAACAACCCTTTTGTGTTAATACATTCAAGGCATCGGATTTATTGGCTATTCGATTGCCTCCTCGCCAGAAAGGACACCGACAGGGGGAGGGGAGGAGAAAGATTTAAATGAAGATAAATTTACATTGACCTTTTCGTTTACTTCCATCCCACCCCGCCAGCGACGCATGGGCATATAAGGCACACTCGCACTGGGGTAATTGTTATTCAATATCTCCTCCTATCGTGGACCTTCTTCGCGGTGGCAATAATGTGCCCATCCAAAAATGGGCAGCTGCGCGAAATTAAACCCTGTGCCAACCAACAAAAAGAAAACGTTTCCACCTCCGTTCGCATTGCCAAAACCAAAAAACGAAACCCCTACTGCTGCTGCCAGCGAATTTCATTTAATGTATCGCATCCGCGTGAATGGAGCACACAGCTCGATCACAGCAGGAACAAATGCACCATTAACCAATCGAACCACTCTGATTGAACGACTCTCATGACCCATGGTCGGTAATTTGATTATCGACGTGTAGGAGACATGTATTGGAGCGCTTTCCGTCACGCTAGGGTTTGTTGAGCATGAATTTGTTGTGCACTCCTCGCCCTGTAGCGTTTTTCGAATTCGGTTTCAAGCATATCAATGGGGCCCCCGTGCAGCACACCCATAATTTATTGTTTCACGAAAGGCACGCCAAGCAGTGTGTCTTGTCTTGAGGCCACGGGCAATAAGCACATACCGTCATGCAGATGAGCGCAAACAAATCGAATGATCATTCGACCAATAAACGGCGCTTGAAGTGATCCACTTCGCCGGATCGCGCGCTAATTGACGAACACAAGTAGCGATACGGACACGGAGACGGTTTGACGTATTCTCGCCAATCTTAAGCACAGCTCCCTCCCCCTTGTTTCCGATAACTCACTGAAGTAGCGCTATAATATTAGCTCAATTACGCCACGGTGCTTATCGCCAAATCCCCAATTCGCAGTAACGAAGAAGCGCTGAAGAGACACATATGAGAGGGTCAAAACAAAGTGATAAGAAAAAGGGAAAGGTGTTTGGCTGAATTTTCCAACAGTCCCTACTTTCTTATCAGCATTTAGCATTTCAAACTGGTATCCTATTTTTGCCAACTCGAGGAGCTGGGAGTACTTCCGCTATTGCTCAACTTACATCATTTACACACGGACGGTTCGATAAGACGACCGGCAGACGGGCAGTGTGCAGTACACGCTCAGTGACATGCTCGAGTTACGCACTGCTATCGGGGTGCATTTGTGTTTTGTACAGTACATCAAGCAGTTAATGCCCCTGCCGTTCGTCCGATTTGCCGATGGTGTTGGTTGCTGTGTGATGTATCGTTTCAAGTGTTGATAATGCGATACTTGCACATGGAATTGTTTGCATTTGTAGATCTACAACACATTCCTCGTGGCACAGTATCATTAACATTCCAACTGTTTTCTTGGGAAACATAATACACAAAAATAGGAAGTGGAGCTTTGAATACTTCGCATCATTTCAAACAAACAAACAAATAAACACGGCCCAACCCAGTTTAAGTTGCCACTGAAGCAAAACTAATCCCTGCCCCCCCTAGCGCGTTGGCCAAAAACACAATCACAGTGGCGGAGGCCTAATTCCCTCCCTTCTTCCAAAGCATTATGCAAAAGCAAAAGAGCTTTAGCACGAATTAAAAAGCTAACGCTGACCCAGCAAACATGCCAGGCCGGGGACAGCCCGCCCCCTCCCCCTCTCAAGCCATCTGTTTTCTATGACCCATTTGCATATACCAGTTGCCAATAGTGTTTTTGTTTTACTATTGTGCCAACGCGACTACACTAAGGCGCTTTTGGTGGCGTTCGTCGTACACATACACTCACTCTAAACTGGTTCATCCCCGCCACGTGTTGCTTGGTGCGCATTTTACAATCGTTGGACTGCGCTGCTCTGATCTACTTAGAATCGAAACCTCTTTTTTGCATATAATTTTGGTGCGTTTTCTAAGCACAATCTTACGTCGTTCATGCCTCAAACTCAAATCAACTCCCTGTAGTGTGTAAAAAACGATCAATCAAAAAGCAAACCGTATCTCTCACCGTGTCACCACCCGCTCCCTTATCTAATAAAAATGGGGTGGGAGTATGGAGTAGCACAAAGTAAAAGGTGTCTTTTGCTGTTGACACTTGCAGCACACGCCACCCACCTGCACTGTTGCTGTAGAACGAGCGAACCTGGCCTGCTGCCGCCAGTAGCTTCCGATTGAGGTCTCGTACCGCCGCCGGATGATCGTGCGGCAAGCAATCGCGTGGCAGCAGCTGCTGGCGGCGAAGGCCCACAGATTCCACTGCTGGCCGGTTTTTGATAGGCGGCCGTTGAAGACCACCCGCCCGCAGTCGATACCATCGGCTGACGCCGACCGCCAGTGTCAGGCGGCGAACCGAACCGACCGGATCCCGAAATCTGTGGGGGTGATTTACTGCAGCGACCTCTCGCCGGTGCGCTCGTTATATCATGTTCGGTTTTATTGCTCACTCTCCTGCTGTTGCTGCTGCTGACAGATCCGTGACGATCGTTATTGCTGGTGGGATATCCCGCGTTCCGTATTGTGAGGTTGTATAAGCATTTGTTTAACTTGCTGTTGCCTGTGCCGTTGGCTGAATCACATGTACCCGGGCTCGTTCGATCGAGACCCATGGTCAAAACGGGACGTCCGGTTGGGCCGATGTAGTAGTCCGGCTTGCGTTCCGGCACGGGTAGCTGACTTACTGCTGCTCCTCTACCCTGTGTACTAATCGGCATTCTTTCTGTGGACCGTTTGTGGAGTGCAAGAATGGAATTCTTGCGGAACATGCAATGATTTTTCCAGCTTCTCGCTCTCCCTCTATCTTTCTTTATTTGTTACTGTCCAGCTCGCTGGTTCCAAGGTCAACGACTCCTCCACTCTGCTGTACACCGTTGTACGTACGATCGCGATCTGAGTGATCTTTTTTTCCCCTCGGTGTTTCGGTGTTTTATTGTTAGGAGAAAAGGCTGTAGCTTCGGCTCCGACTGCTTTGGAAATTGAAGAGAAGAATGGAAGCAAAGAAAAAGGTAATTTAGCTTTGTTAAGCAAAAAGAGTTCGGCGAGAAGACGTAGGAGAAGAATGAAGTAAAGCGATTTAACATTTATACCATTGTGCTTTTACGGCGACGGGGGGGGTTTGGACTAAGAATAAGACTTTAGGATGCATATTTTGAATGCAAGTTAACTGTAATTCTTTATAACCAGCAATCAAAACAAAGAATGAGCACCTTGTTGGTGATCTTCACACGCGATCTTTGAAAGATCACGATCGACGAAGGCAACGAATGGACAGGAGAGCAATCTTGAAGTTACTGATGCAAAACAGACTCTCCCACCGCCCTCCCTGTACATGGATTTGTTGGTACAGACACGCTATCTTCGCCATCTCTAATTACTGTGTCTTTCCTGAGCTAATTATATGTCTCTCCCCATTTGGAGGTGTGCTATACTTGCAAGCAGCTCCAGCTTGATGTAGTGTGGAGCCATATGGTAGATGTTACGTTTTATCTAATGTAGTCAATTCTACATGGTTCAAGATAAGGATTTTGTTGAGTTGTAGAACTCCTTTACTGTTAAACGATATTGGAAGTTCACATCGTTTCATTTCCTGAAAGTCCCTGGAAGTAGATGGAAGACTAACTCATTGTGATCTAACAAGGGATCACGAACCTATCGTCATGTCTGCTTTTCGATGCATTTGTCACCTAAAAGCTCCCCCCCCCCCCCCCCCCATGTTGACTCAGCACATTTTACCTCATACAGATCCGTCGTCAGACACGGACTTTAAATGTTGAGCCACGCAACACAACACAACGTGCACGTTTGTGGAATTCCATCAGACCTTGACGGATTCTCTCGGGACTGGACGACGCACAGCAGACACACAAAAAGGACGCGATAAGAATTTTAATCTATCATCTGGCGACGGATTGTTCTCTTGTTGGGCGGTTCTCCGCCCAAATACTCCCAAGTCACAAACAAATCTTTGCCGGGGTGGTGTGTTACGTACACGGCGCGCTGCCCTGAGTAGGCAGCTGCCAAGAAATAAAAACCGGAATTTTGCGTGGTGATCGCGAATATGAGTGAGTTTCTCTAATGGATCTGTAAGAACTTGGTATGTTACTGGGGCGGATTCAGAGCGCTGCTCTGTCAGCTGTATGTGTCCACGCATGTCCAAGATTGGGTACGAGGGGGGGGAGATCATTGTGTGTACAACAAAACCCACCCACCGCCCCTGTTGGGTTCTAGAAACACGCCGCGCCGTTCTGAGCAGCACTGTGGAGGAAGGATCGCATTTCACTAAGAGAGATCACCCGGTTTTGGAAACACAATCTCGCGCCACAAGATACGGGGCCCGCGCAAAAGGTCGCGCATTCTATCGCGGAACGTTGGACTTGTTGCTATGGGATACCGCGCCTCGCGTATATGGTCTCGTACCGATCAGAGGAGCTTTGCAGTTAATTACACTCTGTTTCCCCGGTGAGAGGTGGCCTCCTACGACTAATTACAAGCTGTAATGTGATAAATCTCCTGCCGCACTTAGCTCCATTAGACTGTCGTTCTAACGATATAGCGCTAAGGAGAGGGGTGATTGCATTTCCTTTCCTTTTTTTTCTTGTTTCACTGCATTCGCAAATCAATCACACCCGATCTGTCACGAACATTGCACTTTGCACGATTTTTCACCGTGAAGGAAACCTCCACTCAGACAGACCGGACGTATGTGGAGGGATGGGGGCGGCTGTCATTATGCCGCGATGATTTTCCCCGAGGGGCGCGCACAGAGAAAGCGAGCGTGACAGATCGGTTTATGAGTGGTTCGAATTTTCCGCTGTGTTGTGGTGCGCAGTTTACATCAATTAAATCAGCGTGGTTGCGCCACCTTCGTCCCCCCACCAGGGGGTTCCCCAAACACGCCGGGGTGCAATTGAAAACCATGTGCGGCGCATCATTAGACGCAAACGGTCTCGATGGGTGAGGCAAACGATTGAAAGAGAAGAGAGAGAGAGAAATTGTAGTCGTCTCGCGGTAGCATAAAAAGAAAGCATCAAATGAAGCGACAAACACAGACACACACACACACACATACACAAACATAAATACACACACGGGGGACTTTCTCCTCTGGCACATCTGCACAAACAGTCCACTGATGTTCGGGGCCGTCACACACGTGCCGCTGATCAGCGTAACACACAAAGTCGGCGACGAAAATACAAACACTACAGACAAACGCACACACACTGTTGCTTCCTGATGTGTGTAGATTGCTTCGTCTTTCTATTGCTTTTTCTTTTCCCTTTTCAACGCGCATTTAAATCGGTAAAACGTGACTTTCGCGCGACACCCTCAGAAACGAGAAGGGAATTTGGTTGTGTTTACCTTAATGTACAACTTTTACTTTTCTTCCGTTTGGGTTGGCACACACTGCCACACAACTGGGGATTTCAGTGTTATAACCTTTGCCGGATTTTGCTTTCCCTTTGCTGATGACAACCTTGTTTGAATGAATGTTTACGAAATAGGACACTTCTTGAAGAACTCTTCACTGAACTTATTCTGCTTCATTTTGCTACGGCTACGATTACGAACGGCGGAAGGTTCTTTTTGCTCCGCTACACGCAATCTTCGAGCGCTTCGAACCGGTTGCTGCGATCGCGCGTCCCTTACTACTTTGTGTTGACGATGTGTGCCGCGTAGAAGTACGAGCGAACGCAACCGACTTGCGCCGCCGCCTTGTAGATAGGGATGTGCGGCAAGCGTATGTGATTCAGTAAAATGTTGACTCTCTCGCTGGAGAGCGTTTAACGGAGCAAAAGATAGGCAGCTAGATGCTGTCGAATATTTGAAACATTTGTATGTAATTTTAAATCTTTTTTTTATTTTTATCCTACATTGGATAACTTATGTTAGATGGTCTCCAAAAATAATTAATTATGATCAATTGATTTTTTTTAATATAAATTAGAAATCAACAGATTCTTCTAAATGGATATCGATTCTGTGAATTGCCCTTAAAAACTAAAAATTAAAAATTAAAAATTCAAACATTTTACTTTGAATCTATTTCAAATCACCGTGCCCATCTCTCAGTTTGGTTGCTGTAGAAACCGACGCTATCTACCCGGTGGCGAGAGAGGTTTTTGCGAGCGAACCGGTTCGCTCTTGGAATTTCCTAGCTCATCTAACAATCTCCCGCTCTCCAATTTCCAAGCGAGACCGGTTTTCAGACTCGCCGTGGCGGTAAACCGGTCGTCCGGCAGACCTCCGGATTCCCATTGATCTACATAAACCTCGTCTTGTTCTGGATCTTCCGATATGTTGCAACAGTAGTACAAAGCAAGGGCCTCAAGGGCTCTAACTGAGCTGATTTTGAACAGATTTGTGGTGAGAGTTTGCTACCAGCATATTCTTCCTCCATGGAACAATTAGACCTAGACGATGCAAGTAAAACCTATAAAAAAATCACTCCACAGACCATTGATGACATAACAGCATAAGTCCAGAAGGGGGATCATCGCCTGTCGAAGTATACAGTATTGAATCTGCATTTATTTTAAAAACGTTTGTTCTGGTTTTGATTTTGAATCATCTTCTTCCAACCCAAAATGTGATCACCAAAATGAGGACAGTGTCTTTTTTACGGTTTGGAGTTACCGCGTTACCGGTACCTGATGATAATGTGCCAAGCAAACATACCACGCGCGCTCTCAATCACTATCCCATTTTTAACGGTTCCATCCCGCAAAACCGGTCTGCAAAAAATACATCGCACCCCGTTAGCATGCTGCGGCTTGCTTGGTTTAAGTATCGTTGCTACTAGCAACTGGAAGGCAGGTATGTTGCAACGAGAGCACATCACCCTGTCCCGAGCTGTTCTTCCTCAGTGGTGACTTTTTGCTGGAATCACACGATTCCAAGGTGACAAGCGCGCCTCGCAGACACTCGCACAGATATTACTCCCTTCCCCCCCCCCCCCCCCGGCTGATTTTTGCACAGATTTGTGCCTAAAAGATTGGGAAATATTGGCGGGGTGAAGCTATAATTACTTACACCAACAACACCCTGCACCGTACCGTGCGCGCCTCTACGCCTTAATCCCGGCCTTTCACGCGACGACTTTAATGCTCCTTCTCCACCAATATGGTACCGGCCAAATTGCCGCTGGCCATATTTATTGGTGCCGTTGCACTTTGGCCCACCGAGCGGCGGCACTGATTCAAGCAGTGCAGCTAATAATTACCGTAGTTTGTGTGGGGTGTTTTAACTTGTGAAGACGAACAGACAGAATCCACAAGCTGCGCAAGTCCGTCGGTCCAGTTGGTTCAGCTTAACATGTGCACATCATGACCCACAATACATCCGGAGCTCAGCTAGAATGCATCCCCGAGGAATGTGCACATGATGATGCCCCCTTTAAACACACACACACACGTACATACACACCTTCTCTTAAGATCGATTGCTGTAAACAAAATAGATCTTTTCACTTTCCGTAAGATTTACACGAACAATGTTTCTCGAGCTGCGAGCTGTTTTGCGATGTTGTTTACATTCCGTCCGCTACGTCTTCCGGATATGGGATTTTGGGAAGCCGTTGGCATGAAAACACAAGAATGGAAAGCCGCGTAGTTGGCTGGCTATTTCTTCAACCACAGCAACACGACGTTTGCCAGTCGTTGGACTCGTTGGACCCATGCAAATGCTGATGCGGGGTGGCAATAAATGGAAAATCTGGCACGAGAAACACGTTGAACCGATGCGCTACCGAAACTCCGAAACTCGTACGGCGAGAAGAGGAAGGGTCTTATAAATAGATCCCTGTCTTCGCGGTCTCTATTTTTCCCCAAAAAACCACACAACATCGTCGCCGCGCACTCATAAATCGTCATCGTTGCGATGGTCACGTTTTCCGTGTTTACTAGATGGCAAAGGACCCGTCGTCGTCGGGCAACGGATGAGGGAGAAGTATTACCAGTTTGCGTCGGTTGCTGCGATGTGCCGGGAATGCGAGAATCAGGTGATGCTTTTAAATGATCTCTCTGAGCTGAAATTTACGATCAGGAAAGAGATTTCCAAAAATATCTTCCAATACAATCCAAAGCATACCTACCTCCTACTAAACAGTTCTAAGTTTGAAATGGGTTGAAGAGTATCGCTTCACTAAAGGTACACCTGTTACCTGTAACACCCAACAAGTAAGACTTTGGAAAAGGCAACGCGTAGACGCGATCAACAACACAACAGAGTTTGGGCGTAACCTTTAGTAGGTGAATCATACGCCGAAATGGCAGCAAAATGTCGTAAAAACGGCGTCGCTTTCCCTATTTTTAGAAGATCTTGTTGTCTTGGTGTTTTTTCCGTGATTTGTAACGACCTAATCGCGTCTAAAACCTAACATTGCCGTGCCGTCTGGGAAGTTCTCACCGGGTGTCGTTTTCGTCACGGGTTTTCGTGGACTTTGGGATCTGATGTTTTCTTCTTCTCCCTGTATTCTACACAGATGCCAAGATTTGGCCACACGCAAAGAGTACGTCCAGCTGGTAGAATCGGTCCGGGATTCCGGTGGTGAGGTCAAAATATTCTCCAGTATGCATGTCTCCGGCGAGCGTAAGTACTTCCCCCCTTTGCAATCATTTGGTAGAGAGCTCCTTAATAATATCTCTTCATTCTACCGTCGTTACCAGAACTCGCCCAGCTCACCGGTGTGGCGGCAATCCTGCGCTTCCCAATGCCAGAACTCGAGGACAGCGATAACGAAGGAAGCGATGGGTCCGAGTCGGATTGAACCCAGACAGAGACCCACGATGCAGCGTTTGTGTCCCTCTCCTTACGACCGCTAACTAAGTGTATTTGTCTAGTTTGTGTGCTTTTACTGCTTAAGAGTTAACGTATTCGCGTGGGTTTGATTTATACCGTAATGGGGGGGGGGGGGGGGGGAGGTGGGTCATAAGAATCATAAAACTTGAATTGTGTCGTATGTTTCCTTTCTATGACAATCAGCTCCGCTTAGTTGCAGACATTATTATCCGTTTTTTTTTAATTCACATGATAATAATATCCATATTTTAATTATTTTCAACATCATTTTTTTTGCTGACCACATACATTCAGGGACATTTAGGGACTCAAGCAATATTAGCTAGGTATTATCCATTTTGCTCACGGTGTTTGTTGTTTTCCTTGCGGTTGCTGACAATTTGTTATTTTTATCTTAACTTCTTTTTTCCTAATTACTCCGGATATACAAAACTCGTAGGGCTGCGAAGAATTCAGCGAAAGCATGATAGCCTAATTGAAACTCATTATTTCAATTACCGAGATGACCCATAGTACATAGAGAAAAGTAAAAAAGGAATAGGACGGACGCGTTGTTAAAGTATGAAGCAGCAAAACACACACACACAACACTTACAAACCAGACCACTCAGGATAATATCTACGGAATACTGCAATGATTATAACGTTAATTGTAAATAAATGGATTGACCCTTCCGAGCTAAATTGTAATCATCCGACACGAACAAGCTATTAGTTAAACACATTGGATGTGTATTAAGCGTAGAGCAAACGACACACAAACGACTTTGTTAACACGAAACTCGTAGGAAACAGCCACTGGAAAGGAGGTTCTTCTACCATAGTTGCACGAATGCAATGTCAGATAATTGCGAGATAATAATATGTCGATTTAATTGCGATGCGGAAACAACGATGTTAGCAATATACTCATCTAATTTCACCTTACTTAACACTTTAGCTCTTTCCTTTCTTTTTGAGAAATTAAAACTCGTTTTTTGTTTGTTTTTGCTACACATTCGCGTACGATAGCGCTTTATTTAAGTTCTTCGGGATGTGTTTTAGTAACAACAACAACAGTGCTGAGTAATAGTTATAAATAGTAACAATCTGGGATTGATAAACCCTTTTTAGTTTTGTTTCCTTCATTTTGTTGGTGCGTTTAACGCGGTTTAATGCTCGCGACGGTTGGTCGTTGTACCAAACATTTTTGTTTGATTGTTGTGCCTCACTCACACTATTCTCATGTCGCATAACGAAAGGGATTTTGTACAATGTTATTATAGCTGCACGCCAGATAATGGAGAGCCCTTTGCATTTTCACCTTCTGTTTTTGGATTCATTTTTGCGAGGACTGCACTCACTGGAGATTTTCCTTTATAACGAAACAACAATCACAATGTAATGTAAGGCACTTACTGTAAGGCTTCAGTGTTTTAGATTGTTTTCTACAACACGGGGCTCCCTTCTAACTTCATCGCCCACTGATAGAGGTAGCGCTCTGGATGGAAGTTTTTTTTTTCATGGAAGGCACATTTTTCAAATCATTCGTTTAATAGTTTAAGGCGTTATATTCGTGAAAAACAATAATTTGCATACGTTAGCATAAAATGAGTCTATTAATAGTTCTTTGATGAGAGATGTAGAGTTCATTTGGTTGTAATTCCAGTTCAATGCGGCTCTCACTCGGTCTAATATTTTCGTTTTTTTTTTGCCTAGTTTCTTCTACACATCCCCCGGAATCACGACCATTGTAAGTGTGTTCGACTAGCTGGATAAAATCAGTGCAGAGTTTAGTGAAGATATGATGAAATAACGTAAACGTGACAATACCACGCATAAATGAATCGTGCAATGAAATTCCGAAGATGATGATGATGACGATGCGGCGCGTATTTATGTTAGTTTAAATTCGTTTGAGCCTGTTACACGCTTCACTAAAACAACAGCAACAACAAAATCATAAATGAATGAATGAATGAGTGAGTATAAATCATCAAACTTACAATTTAAACCTCTATGAGTGCATATTTTAATTCAATAACAAAAAAAAAGAAATTTAATGTGTCTTAAATCTATACCTCTCTTTATCGCGTTTTTCGATTCATCGTTACACCGCACGAAGGGGGAAGGATATCTCCCACACCGCATCGCATTCCTTTGTGCACTCGAAGCGTATTGCACTTCTGGCGGGAAGCGAAATCGTCGATCGGTGCCGGTGTAACGGTCGTTTTTTTTTTTTTGCATCACAAAGAGCACAAACCAACACGCACACACGGATCAGTTGTTCTCGAGAAACTCCAGATCGCTGTTCGCTCTGAAGAAAGCCTGCTTCGGTTTGGCCCGCTTAAGTGTATCGCTCGAACTAACACCGCCACCACTAGCAGCAGCGGAAGTACCGGAAGCGCTGTTGATCATATCATCACCCACCACGATTTCGTCGACGGCATCCTCTCGCAGCAAATCCTCCACATTGACCCCGCCGGGCGTGAACAGCCGTATGATGAGCGGATCACAATCATTCCGTACGATTTCGAACGTAAACACAGCCTTGCCCGAGTCGGCCAGCTCGGTCAGCCGGCTGCGCAGCCGGCTCCAACGCACCGAACCGAGCGTAATCTCATCGGTCGGCAGATAGTGCTCCAGGCAGCACTTCTTCGCCAGCCGGGACATTTCCTCGATGCTCGGGGGCATCTTGCGCAGATCGGTTGCCGCCGCCCGGTACCCGTAGTCCACCAGCAGCACATGATGGTAGGTCGCCTGACCGCCCTGAACCTCCGCCAGCACGAGCGCCCGACAGTACTTCCCATTGTGCACGAGCTGCGCCAAGCAGAACAGCCCATTCCGGATGTCGCCCTCCGCGATCGGCTCGCAGTGCTTCGCCTTGGCGGCCAGCAGCTCCTCCATGTTGCGCAGCGCATCGAAGCTGTTGTTGAACTGGATGAAAAATTCGGCCGGCGAGTTCACGTGGCTAACGTGCACCTTATCGTCCTCCAGCTGGTAGCTATCGTCCAGCCGATTATCGTCCCCGAGGAAGAAGCTAGCGCTCATCGCATCCGTCGCCGAACCGGTGCCCTTCTCGCACAGCGCCACCAGCTGGTCCACAATGTTGCGGCCCTCGTGGAACAGCTCCACGGTAGCGAACGACGTGCCCGGGCTGTGCAGCTGCACCGTAAATACCGTCTGTCCCATCGCCGTCAGCTCGGCAAACTTTTCCTGTGCCGCCTCCGACCAGCTCTTCACGTTCTCCGGCAGCCGCAGCGCACACTTGGCGCACAGTCGCGTCAGCTCGGCAATGCTCGGCTCGAGCTGCTTCAGCTTCTGCACCGTGGCGCGGTTCCCATAGTCAATAAACTGCACCTCGTATTCGCCCGGCTTCGGTATGGCCAGCACCTGCACCCGGTACCACAGCGTATCGTCGGCGAACTCGGCCAAGCAGATCATGTTCACCTTCGGCTCCTCCACGTCCGCAAACTTGCTCACGTCCGCCAGATAGTTGCCCATCACGTCGAGCGGATTGACGTCCCGCTCGAGCTGCAGGTAGAACTCGTCGATCGATTCCGTGTGGCTGGTGAAGCAGCGCTGCCCGGACGGGACGTACAGCAGCCGGGTGGCCAGCTTTTTCTCCACCAGCATCTCGGCAATGTCCTTCTCGCCGCTGCGCACGCTGATGTAGTGTACGCCCTGCGCTTCGGCCAAAAAGTGTACCTCTACCTCGTCGAGCGCACGCAGTATCGTGGTGGCCACCTCCTTCCAGGCGGCCGTCTTTTTGCGTCCCCCCTTGGAGGCGGACGCGGCAGCGCTGCTGCCCTCTACCTCGGCCGAGGCGGGTTGGATCAGCATCGCGCACTGTTTGGCGTAAATTTTCCACTTCATCAGATCGTCGTTGATGTCGCGCAGCGTGCTCTTCTTGTTGCTCGTCACGATGTCCGTGTGGCCAAAGTCGACAAACTGGATGATCAGATCGTCGTGGCTGTCGATGATGAGCGCCCGGTACCAGAGGTCGTCGGCCGAATACTGGGCGATGCAGTACCGATCGGCGGAAAAGTCGCGCAGCGGCGGCAGTGATGAGGCAATGATTTGAAGCGTTTCCTGCAGCTGATGCAAATCTCGAAGATCACTCTCGAGCTGGCGAGGGAATTTTGATGGAGAAGTGAGAACATATTTTGAATTAAAACATTAAACCCTAATGACCCTCTCATCCGGCTTACCTGTATGAACAGCTGACTCGGATTATCGACATGACAAATCTTGGCCCGTATCTTCTGATGCTTCGCCTCGTGATCCTCGATCGACGGTCTTGCAGGGCCGCCCGGCGTCGGTGTGGACGATTGGCGCTGATTCAGTATCGTTTCGTAATCCAAATCCGCCACCAGCTGACGATCCTTCAGCACGCTCACGATGCTGTAATCGTTCGAGGTGATGTCCACGATCCAGATCCCGTTCCTAAACTCGACCACCTTCAGCGACAGCTCGTACGACCCCGTCAGCTCGCTGATCTCACTCTTGATGCGCTCCTCCTCCACACCGGCAATGGCCGCCATCGGCAGATGCACCCGATGCGCAAACGCACTGTGCTCGAGGAACTTTGCTTCTAGCGCCTTCAGCTCGCTATGCTTGATCTGCTCGCGAAAGCCATAGTCCACCAGCAATACCTCGATCTTTTCGATGTCCTGCAGCGAGACGATCTTCGCCCGGTACCAGTTCCCGTCGTCCTGCGACCTGGCAGCACACATTTCGTTCATCGCGAGGTTCGCACACGGGACGGTGCTCTGCTGCTTTTCGTAAAACTCGTACAGCTCGTCCGCCAGCTTGGTGATCGCCTCGTTCCAGCGGGCGTTCTGGACGTACAGACAGTTGGTGCTTTCCACGTGCGTCACGTACACGTTGAAGTTGCTCATCAGCACCGGCATCTCGGCGATCGTTGGCTCCGGCTGGCCCGTTAGCGCGGGTATTAGCAGGGAAAGTATCAATCTGAAAAAACGCATGTCAAGAGATATTGTTATCTATTTTTTAGGGGCAATAACAAAGAACACATACTTTTCATCGTTTGATACATCGACCACCTGTGCCAGGCAGTAGCGCTGGAGCCATTTTTCACGCAGCTCCGCCACCGTGTCGTCAGCCGAAAGGGTCGAATCGCAGCCGTCCGTTCGGCAGCAGAAGATCGCTTGATGGCCGAGCAGCTTCACACGCAAATCGTTCAAGCTTTTAACCTCTACCAGCTGCACCTTCAGTGTTTGCCCCTTCAGTCGGGTGAGATCGATATCTGCACAGTTAAAAACAAACATTTTTAACAATCGTTCTCAAAATAACCGCTTGGATATACATCCGTTCGGTGTATCCCCACATACCAACGTAAACCTGGGCAATGAGATTATCCTCCAGCAGCTGCTCCTTGAGATCGCGCCCGAGCGAGTTCACCTTGCAGTGATACTTGCCACCCTCGACACGCTCCACAAAAACTGTCTCGAACTGCTTGTCGTTGCTAATGTACGAGTCGATGCGGCTCTGCAGCTCCTTCACCTCACAGCGCAACCGGACGTCGGGCAGGGCGCACGCAATCGCCATCGGGGCGAGCCGGGTGAAGCGTCGTTCCACCAGCCAGAGGTCGTTCGCCGACAGCGCAAGCTTGTTGCCGCCGTCCACCAGCTCCACCTTGTACTTTTGGGCCGACTCGTTGTACTTTAGCACGCGCCCACGGTAGAACGCGTTGTGTTTGGGGTGGCGCACGACCACGATCGAGCCGGTGGATGGTTTTGCTGCCTTGCCGCCGCCGGTGCTTTGCTGCTGCTGCAGCTGCTGCTGGTGCAGCTGCTGGTTGCTTTTGTTGCGATAGTACTTCTGGAGTTGCTTCATCATTTCGTGGTACTTGTCCTCTTCCGAGCGCAGCCGGACGTAGAACTGTTCCGGCGAGTACCACCAGGAAAGCACCACGTCCTGCTTCGTGTCCAACGGCACCGTCTGCTCCGGGAAGGTACTGCGGTACGGCAGGAACTCATCGGCGGGTTGAGCGTTGCTGGGAATGGGAAATAAAGAGAAATTCAATTATTGCTATATTTTGCACAGCTGTACAACATTCAAAAGTGACTTCTATACAGTACAGTGCAAAATGTCACTGTCAATGTCATAAAAAAGTCTCACTTTAAAAATCCATGTCAGCATCACGTACTCATTTGTGATAATCAGAGGTGATACTCAAAACGATTGATGTGTCCGATGCATGCTTCGTGACATTTTTGCGACCAACGCTTGGTCAGTCACTATGTCATGACTTTTTTTACTGTGATCAGTTCTGCAAAATGTCACTGACATAGTCAAGACAAATTCCGGCTGAAACAAAATCGTGTCAACGTCACGAGCTCTACTGTGATGATCAGAGGTGAGACTCAAACAGTTGTTATGACCATCACATGCTTGGTGACATTTTGTGCAACAAACTCTTGGTCCCAAAATTATGTGTCAGTGATCATCATAATAGCCATGGGGGATATACGGTGCGCGAACATGCTCGAGTGCCGAGTGTTTGACCCTACAGACAATCAAAGCAGACCGAGCGAGAAAGAATGCTCATGGTGAACATCTTGTGAGGCTCATGACATTTTGCAGCACTGCTTCTACCATCACACAAACACTTCAAAAAGACCATGAAAACCGTTTTTTCCATTCCAATCGATCATCGACGTTCTGCAAACTCACCTTTCCGCGGAAACCACTGGAGCGTAAGCAGTATTTGCATGATCTTGTGCCGCATTACGCACATCCATCTTGTTTCGTTCGTTTCGCTTCGCTTCGTTACTACCACCAGCACCACCGACCGACCCCTGGACATTGGCTGGAGGGCTGTTCGGTTCTGCACAACGATCATCATGCTCGTAATAGTACGGCATTTGGGTTCTGCAGGAGAAAAAGAAAGACAAAGGTATGAGGAGCATTCGAAGTGTAATTCCAGGGCCCAGGGGGTTCGTCTTACCGTTCCTTATTGAACCTTGGAATGTCATTACGTGCGCCAGCTGGCGCGATTGTAGCCGCGCCAGTTGCCGCCACACGCTTTACGTCCTGCTTGCTGTTGCTGGTCGACGAGTCACGGCTACTGTGATTGCTATCACGTCCATATCCAGCGTTACCACCACCGCCGGAGCGAGCATTGCGCGGAGGACTGGCCAAATTACCGCCCGTTTGCAGATCGTACGCCGTGCTCTGATTGCCCGGCAGCGGTGGCCCACCGCTCCATTCGTCGTTGGTCAGATCGATACAGTCGCCCTGGCCGGAGGAAACTCCACTGGAGGAAAGCGGAGCCTTTCCCGAATCGCCACTCGTTCCCAGCTGATCACCCTTTGCAGTGCCAACTGGTCCCCCAGACAGTCGTTTGTTATTTTGCTGCTGCTGCTGTTGCTGCTGCTGTTGCTGCTGCTGCTGCTTCTGCTGATTGTTGGCCGAATCCTTCACAAACTTCACTGGGTTGTTCAGCTTCAGCAGCTTCTTCGACACGTTCAGTACGGGCGTTTCCGACTCGTCCAGCAGATTGACGATCGTTTTACCGTCCCGCACATCGCACACGATCAGCTTGAACGGTTTGCGCTCCTTGTCAACACCCTCGGAGAGCATTTCGAGCTGGGGCGTGGACAGATCATCGCTGGTCGATCCTTCGAACCCTTCCAGGCAGCATTCGAACGCTTCCGGCCGTTGGTGAACGAAGCCCGGCGACAGCCGCTTCAGCTGCACGCGCTGCGCCGTGATGATGTTGCCGTAATCGATCAGTCGCACCCGGATCTTCGGATCCGTTTCCACCACCTCCGCCCGGTAGTAATCGTTCGGATCGAGACTGACGGCGTACGCGTCGCCAACGCCCACCACCGCCGGGGTACCGCTCGACTGGCAGTGCACGATCAAATCGTCCATCATTTTATCAAACACAGCCACATTGTCCAGCCGGTGGACGTAGAACTGCGAGCACGATTCGATGTAGCGTATGACCACGTTATAGCTAGCACCACGCTGAAGACTGGCCAGGGCCGGGTACCGGTACACCTGCTCGCGACAAAGCTTCTGCAGTCGGTTGAACAGGTTTTCCCCACTCTCGTACAGCTCACAGTACGACACGAAGGCGGCACCCTCGGGCGGCGTCACCTTAAGCGACAGCACCTTCCCGGCGACCAGCCGCGAGAAGATCCCGGCCACGTCCGCGTTCACATCCTCCAGCCGGCGCACGTTCGAGAGCGCGAACCGGGTGGAGAATATTTCGTAGCGGAGAAATTCGGGCGGAATTTCGAACAGGCTGCCCGGGTGCACGGTTTCCGAGTGGCCGTAGTCGACGAACGAAACGGTACAATTCCCATCCTGACCCAGCGCCGTGATCAGTGCCCGGTACACCATGTGGTTTTGCGAAAAGCGAGCCAGACAGGCCATGCCGAGCTGCAGCTTGCGGTTGATCGCCCGCAGCGGCACCCGGGCCAGCGCGCTCATCATCTGCGTTAGCGCGGTGTGGCACGAGTGCAGCTGCACCATGAACTGTTTCGGGCCGTTCTGCACGTACGACACGGTCACCTGGTACAGTGAGCCCACGGTCAGCGTGCTGGCATTGAACGTTAAGCTGCCGGGCGAGGCTGGCGTAATCGAACGTCCCGCGCCGGTTCCGTGCGCTCCCGGCTGGGGGGTACGCAGCACATCGTGCTTGCGCGACTGGCTGCTCGACCGTTGGTGCGCTTGCACGGGGAGCGGGCCGCCCGCACCGTTCTGCAGGTGCGCACCGGCACGGGGCTGATGTTCGTGGGCCGGCGGCGCCGTGTCCACGAGATGCGGAGGATAGCCAAAGTCGCCGAGCACATTGCGGCCATTGGGGTTCGGTGCAGTGCGCAGGGAACGGGCCGGTTGCAAGTTTTTGGCCGCCTGGTAACGATTAATATTCATATTCACACGCAGCGCCTCCTTCGCCCGTTGTCACAGTGTGCCCTTCTTCCTCGGGTAACTCGTGCGCGTGTGGTCTGATCGCTGCAAAAAAAGCAAAAGAAACCGAAGAAAGGCAAAGCGTTAAATCGGAAACGAACGACGTACGTAACTGTACGTACGTGCCGCGCAAAGCCCGCCGTACGCAACCCAAATCAGGACTTACACAGCGCCTACCGCGATCGAACTCGGCGGAAATCGTTTACTGTGCAAGACCAAGATGTGCGTCGTCGTCGTCGTCGTCGGTGTTTGTTACACAGTTTCTTTTACTGTCGAAACATTTTCCACTCTCCGGGGTCGTGGGGAAGGAGATCGTTTCTCTCCTCTCTCTTTCTTTCTCCTTCTTTAACTCTTTCACTGCTTCACTGGGCGTTGGACTGGGTTGGTGTTGGCGGTAATGATGATGATGATGATTGCTAAAACGAAATCGAGCAAAGCAAACACACAAACGGGGTGCGTAACTAGGGTGCAGCAGCAGCATTACGAATGGACGGAGAAACTCCGCAAGAAAAACGTTTGAGGATTGTTGTTTTTTTGTGCGCTTCTCCTTTTTCCAACGCATCACTTCATTTCCACCATTCCGCTTGTGCAATTCGTTTGTAGGGTGGGGTAGGAAAACGGCCTACTGGGGATGCGCGCCACGTGGGGAACACCAAGACCCCCACGCAGCAGAAGGTGCAACCGAACGGAGAGATGTGTACCGTTAGTATCGTGTCTCGAACCGTTTCCTTTAAATGTTCGTTCAATGAAATGTGCAATCGATTAATCGCGCTTCGAACTGGAGGTATTTTTCCAATTAGATTACAGAGATCCTTCATTGTATTTCTCTTCCGTGGAAGCTAAATCGGACACGAATCCCACTGGTTAGATGCTCCTAGCCGGATTAGGATCGGGGAAGGGGTAATCCGATCGGTCACAACTCGGATCAATCGCGCTACCCGTAATCGCAGGTAATTAACCTAATCGATTACAGAATCACATAAACAGGGCGTGCACCTATGGTACCATTGTTCACAAATCCAACAATGGAGCCATTTCTAGATTTTGGGGACAGGGCAGCGCTCCCTGGCAGTGGGAACCTGTAGGAAAGTTTTCCTCCTCACGCACACACACCGACTCGCTTTTTTCACTACCTCGTTTGTTGACTTTCTGTTGACTAATTTTCACTGCGAAACCACACACATTCCAGTGCACATTTACTTACCAGAACGTGGGACGACCGAAGCAAACGCCGTTTCCGTAATCTGATCCCGCCTGCTAATTGTGCTTTGTTCGTGGTTCCGGTGCCTCCTTTCCCTACCAAACGTATCGTCGAAATGCGCCGCTAGCTCTGATTGGAATGCAACAAATGATAGTGGAGAAATGAAGTAAGCCAATCTGCCAACCCCCTTGGGCCCGCCATCCCCCAGCCATCCCACGCACGAAACGTCAAAACCCTTCACAACTACACTTTTAAAAAGCATCGCCAGTGAGGGTAAATCGCACCATTTTTTTTCATTGATTTTTAAAGAGACTTGAAACCTTTCTGCTTCATTCGTCTCTACAGAAAATTGCACAGATTTGGAGCGTTGGCGATGCTTTTTGAAAGTGTAGTTGTGACGGTTTTTGACGTTTGGAGTGAGGGTTTTTTTTTGGCCTGCGGGGACTGTCAAAGTGGCGGTTGCAATTTTTGACAGCGGCGGTAACCTTGAAGAGGAAAAAAACCGACAACGGTAAACATAACCTCCCGCCCGTTTTGCACCCGAGAGACAAGCGACAGCATCAGCGGCGTAGCGGCGTTTGTTTTACTTTGCAGTAGAAAAGACGCGCAAACACACTGAATTTCGCACGTGAACTGTGAAAAATTGTGAACAAGCACCTGCGTGTTGGTTTCCCCCAAAGAACGATATGGCGTCCTTTAACCTGACCGCGATAACGAGCGCACTGACCGATCTCGATCAGCACGGCGTCAAATGGGTCGGCAAAGCGTCGAAATGGGGAACGGAAGCGGAAGGTAAATATGTTCGCTCAGCACACACCTGCCCGGTGGTAGAAATGCAGTTGCGTGCAGGGATCGATTTAACACCACGATGTTGTCATGGGCATGTGTTTTCCCCCCTTTTGTGTTATATTTTCCCCAGCCAAAGACCTGATCGATGCGATAAATGCGTGCAAGGATATGCGCTTTCTCAATTTGGAGGGCAACACGCTCGGCGTGGAAGCGGCCAAAGGCATTGCCAGAGCGCTGGAAAAGCACCCGGAGCTGAAGCAGGCCCTGTGGAAGGATCTGTTTACAGGGCGCATGAAGGAGGAGATCCCGATTGCGCTGAAGGCGCTCGGGCAGGGCATGATCACGGCCGGCGCCCAGCTAACCGTGCTCGACTGTTCCGACAATGCGCTCGGTCCGAACGGGATGGTGGGGCTGGTGGATCTGCTGAAGAGTGCCACATGCTACACGCTGGAGGTAGGGGTTGAGCGGTGTGTGTGTGTGTGATTTCTTTGATGAGCCGTACTAATTATTCATCCCTCTGAACAGCAACTGAAGCTAAACAACTGCGGTCTCGGCATCGAGGGCGGCACCATGCTCGCGAAAGCGCTGCTAGAAGGACACACCGCTAGCCGGAAGGTGGGCAAACCGCTCGCGCTGAAAGTGTTTATCGCCGGGCGCAATCGGTTGGAAAATGCGGGCGCCAAAGCGCTCTCGGAAATGTTCGCCACCGTCGGCACGCTCGAGCAGATCGAGATGCCACAGAACGGCATCTACCACGTGGGCATAACGGCGCTGTCGGATGCGTTCCGGGTGAACCGGAACCTGCGCATCCTGAACCTGAACGACAACACGATCGGGCCGAAGGGTGCGGCGGCCCTGTCCGTGGCCGTGCAGGATCTGCACCACCTGCGGGAGATTAACTTTGGCGACTGTTTGCTGAAAACGAAGGGCGCCGTACTGATCGGGGAGGCGCTGCACCAGGCACACACCGAGCTGGAGGTGATGGATTTCGGGTACAACGAAATCGGACCGGACGGGGGCTTTGCGCTGGTCAATGCGTCCGCCAACAAGGGCAGGCTGCGCTCGCTCGTGCTGAACGGCAACCAGTTCGGCGATGAGTGCTGCGAGCAGATGAAGGAGCTGATGCGAACCTACGAGCGCGACCGTGCCATGGAGCTGGAGGAGGATGCAGGCGATGTCGACGGGGAGGAAGAGGAGGAAGAGGACGACGATGATGGCGAGGAGGAGGAGGAAGAGGAAGAAGAGGACGATGAGGATGAGGAGGACGAAGACGAAGACGACGATGAAACGGCCGACGAGGACGAGGACGTGGATGAGACGGTGGAAGGGTACGGCGAGGGCGAGGAGGAGGACGCGGAGGAATCACTGCTAACCCGCATGAAGCAGCACAGTATGAGCAAAACGAACGGCGGCACTGCCCACGACGCGTCCGCCGTGTCGATCGATCTCGACACAACGCTCCCGTGCACGGTCGATTCGTTCATCCGGCAGCACTACCCGTCGGAAACGCTGTTCCAGTCGCTGCCGGACAAGGATAAGGTGGCCGCCTTCCGCGACTACCTGAAAGCGATCCCGCAGGAAGACTACCTGGTGCACACGGCCTTCACCATCCTGAAGTGTTCGGATCTGTGCGAAAGCCAGCCGGATGCGCTCGCCGTCGCGCTCGCCCTGTACAAGGATGCGTTCGAGTTTGCGCGGGCGAACAGGCGGCTGAAAAGCTTGCGCAACTTTTTGCTCATCCAGCTCGGGCTGCTCAAGTCGGAGGATCGGAGCTTCCGGCCAAACTACAACGTGCAGAACTGTCAGCGGGCGTTGCGCGACGCGCTCAAGCAGAATCTAATACCGGAGGAGGAGACTAGCATGTTCAAGACGTTCCTCGATCACAAGGTATAATGGCACGAAAGGTTCTCTGTGCGTGTGGTGTTAATGCCGATGTAAATGAGATTTGTTTACTTTTTAATTATTTAAAAACATACATGATTCCAAGAAAATTGAATTGCAAAAAAACGAAGTATAAATCTCGCCTCAAAACGATCCAAAAATTGACGCTCTTATAACGATAACGATCTCTTCGATTCCTTTTTAATGCTCCGAAACATTCCAGCAAGCGTAGGTAATGAAACACGCCTGCTGGCCACTCTCCTCTTCGTTGTTGTTGTGCTGATCGTTCTCGATCGTCTGCTTGGCGACTGGTAAATATCTACGCCGGAATTCAACTTTCGTGCAGTGCACGATCGTTTTAACCATCCGCTCCGTGTCGTAGTGAGCGTAGGAGAAGGACACGTTCGAGACGGGAACCATTCGCGGAACGCAATACGCTGTCGACACGAGGACATCATCCGGACAATCCATCTGCACGAAGGCTAGAAATCGTTCCATCGACACCGGGATGGTCGGTTCATTACGTCTGAGGAACAATGGGTAACATACTACTCGTCGATCAAAGATAATAATTCCTGGCATACTTACAGCTTTATATCGGATCCTTCGAATATCTGCACAGCCAGCTGTGGAGACTGTTCTTTGGTGCAATCTTTGGCGCCATCGGAAGACGACGGGATGTGTTTGTAAATGCATGCCGACACCTTGAAACGACTCCGCGATGGATTGACGATCGGTACGAGGAGCTCGTTGTTGTTGAGATCGGTAAACAGGTTCGAGCTGCCGGAAGTAGCCGACGAATAGCGTCGTCGCCGCTTGCGGCTGTTAAACGGTGACGATCGATCTAGGTAATTCATTCGAATCATAAAGGATCTAAGTGAAGCCATCGCGATTTGGTAGTTTCTATCACTAAAACTAGTCAAATAATGGACAGAACAAGCATAACACGTATCTTACGGAATGGTGAACTCTCGCTACTGCTGCGTCAGTGCTTAAAATGGCTAATAGCGATGGCGGATTCGGTACAGCACGGTGTCCTTCGCGAAGAAAAAGATGTTATTGTATGTGCCATACTCATGACGTCCCAAAAAGCAACTCAAAAAAAATAACTAAATTGGTTCATTTCAACACAATTCTCATGTTAAATTATTTATTATATACAACTATTAAAGTCCACACGGTTGCTTTCAAAATGCATTTAACACTGGCATAAAACTAACGGTCGCGTATTACATTCTACGCAAGATCGTTTGGAGGTGGATTGTCCTCCGTAGATCGTTCGGACGGTGCACGGCGCCGTTGGAAAATCTTCATCAACACACTATTACCTCCGATCGGTGTGATTCGTCGTATCGTACGTTCCTGCTGTGGCTGTACGGGTGGCGGTGCGGCCTGGTGAACCGTATGGTGCACTGGATCAGCATTTCTGGTCACATCAGAGGCGTGGCACGTGGTGGGCGATTGATTTGTCACCTCTGTGCCACCAGGAGGACTGTCGGACATTCCGAGTTCTAGCAGCGTAATACGCAGGTCGTTCATCTGCTCGCCACGTGTATGGTGCAGTTTTACCAGCTGCTGGTTAATGTCCATACGCTCCGAGTTGAGCTGCATGATCATTGCGTCGATTTGTGCCTTGCGGTTGTACAGGTCCATCGTTTCCGCATCGATCGATTGTAGCCGCTCGGTGATCTCATACAAAGGTTGGAATCGAGTCGACTGTTGCGTCGGCTGTGGAGTTGCCACTCTACGATGAGTGGCAGGTTGTTCTTGCTCTTGTGCCTGTTCTTGTACCTGTTCCTGGGAAGCACTTCTATCGCCATAGCGTTCCGTTTCCATCGGTACACATTTATGTTCGGAATCACCACCCAGAATGTACTCCTCGGTCGCCGTTGAGGTATCGAGAGGTGGTTCAGGTGACGGAATCCGTTCTATATCTTCCTTGCTATCCACGATCGGCTCTGTTGCTGGGAGATTCGAGATCGATACACTATCCAATGTGGCAGCACTTGGCTGACTTGCTGGTGGTTCTGAGCTACACTGATGGTTCGTTGCGTCTGCTAAAGGTAGTTCCTCTGGATCCTCATTCAAACCGCCTTCTACAAAGGATGTGTCTGGTGTGCTGAATTCCTGTGAAATCGATGCCGAACGAACTCTTATGCACGGCCGATTCACTTCAGCGGATGAGTTGGGGGAAGCTTGTACCGGTTCTGAGGTTATAACATCATCCCCATCACCAGGTTCACCACCACCACCGTCTTCGCCAGTTTTGGAGGTATAGTGATCGTATGCTTCGTTCAAAATCTGATCCTCCCCTGACAGTGAGGAAACGGACGAGATACGCTCCGATGCACCGGAATGCGGTTCACCATTCTTTTCCGCCGCCTCACGATGGCAGATCATATCGGGGCTATTGGCCTGCATCCAACGGTTCCATCGCAGCTTGTTCTTCGGCACCTTTCCCATGTGCGTATCCGGCACGATGGGCGGATTGGTGCTACATTCGTTTGTCATGTTGGGTGCTGTTTCAATCTGCCACTGTTCTTCAGCGGGAATCGCATCCGCCGGCGTAGTAGCATTCTTTCTTTTCCGATTTACATCCTTTGGTGGCAGAAGTTGTACTTTAGCAAAGGGCAACGCTTTGCGCAGCGAAGGACAAACCATCGCCAAATAGTCATTGTTACGCAAACGGTCCACAATCACTTCACCATCTTCCGATATTATTCGCGTATCGCCCTTCTTGCTCAGAATATCTTCCAGATGTTTTTCAATCGCGCTTTTACAGCGCTTTTTACGCCGCTCGATGAGTCGTTGAAAGATAGGGATGTTGCTGTGTTGCTGCTGCTCCTGTCCGGGTGGTGTAGCAGTAGTAGTAGTGGCTGGTGCAGCTGCAGTGTCCGTCGCTTGATCGGAATTATTGAGATGATTCTGTATGCTATCATCGCCGTCTGCATTAGCAGAGCTTGGCGTTTGACTGGGAAGTGGCACGTTGAAACTAATGTCACTATTTGTTTCTAATCTTGTTGAACCATTGCTGTGCAATTGCCCAACATCTCCAGACGCGAGTTGTTCGGTTCTATCAGCGCTTTGTTCTTTGTCAATGAGCGCCGCTTCTTCATGATCGTCTAACCGTCTGTTGAGCTCTTCTACCGTGCTGATTCTTAAAAATGGAACATTCTTTTCAACCCGCGTCGGTTCTACTTGTGGCGGGTTGCTTTCCATCACTGAGTTAGTATTTAATTGATTAATATAAGCAGAAGGTGTTTCTTGAACTTTCAAAATCTTTGACCTATTGCGTTGCTTGGGGGATATTTTATGCTTTTGAGCAGTACGTATGCTACTTTCTTGAGGGCTGTTTGTTGCTACATTGTTGTTAATTTGCCCATCGACCGTTTTAAGCGTGGGCACAGCCTGTACGCCATCCTTCCCGTTCACGCCCTTGCCTTTAGGGCTTTTCTTACGATTGGGTGTTTTCGCTTTAGCGGGCGGAATAGTCACTACCGGGCTCTCGGCATCGTCTATGCATATTATTGCATTGCCATTTGGTACACTCTTTTGCTTCTTGCGCCCTGGCGTGGTAGGTGACGGTTTGTGAGCGACTCGCACCTTTGTGAGAGTTCTGTTGGAAGATTCCGCCATTTCCTCCTGGTTTGTTGTACCCCACGGCACGGCAGTGCCGAATATTGGCCCCAGCAATCCATTTCCCTCCACAGGTTGGGAGTCTTTAGCAGCGTCTGCCACCGGCCCAAACGGTTCCGAGTCCGTGTGGGTCAAATCTTCCAAATCCAAATCCAACGCCTGTCCGATCTGTGCCAACAGGGCCGGCGGTATCTTGTTCGCATCGATCGCCTCATCCGGCTCCACGCTTCCGTCCCCATCGACGCTCGCACTTCCCAGCTCATTCAGGCCGATCGTTTTCAGCTGCTTCCGCACCTCGGCACGCAGTTTGTTTTGCGCGTGTCGGTTCAGTGCCGTCTCGTACTTGCCGCCCGGATTGTCGATGATCTGCTTCAGGTCGTACTTGCTCATGGTGGTCAGCTGGTTAATTAGCTTCTTCGTCACCTGTTCGGCACTCTTCTGCAGCAGGGCGGAGTCGGCCGCGTTTACCACGGCTGCGTCACGCATAGAGGCTTGCGTTTCTTCGTCCGCTTGCTTTTCCGACTCCGTCTTGGAGCTTTCCGTTGCTGCACTGTCCGCACTGGCCGATGCGAGCGCTGCGGCTTCCGTCGGTTTGAAAGGAACATTAAGGTACGTCGTTTCCTGCATGGAAGCCGCCTTAGAAAGCATCCGCATTGCTTCGTCCGCAATCAGCTTGTCGATGAACGACATGGGCCGTTCGGGCTGGGGCTGGTTACTCTGGAAAGGAAAAAAGGAAAGAGCGGTTGAAAATGTGGATCGTGAAACACTGTAACGAACTGCTCCAAACAGGCTGGTACATACTTCACGCTTGTCATATTTCATCAATTGATTGAAAAAGAAATGAAAAGCTTCAGCAGAGCTTTCCCTAGAATTGTGTGAATATTTCCCAGCATTCGTTCGTGACGCCTCGCCCCATCGAGATCTGTTCGGTCGTGAGCTCCTGTGATGGTTAGAATGGAATTAACAATCAATTCACCTATAGCCCCTCCAAACGAATCTTACTTACCCGGGGGATCTACGTTCTCTCCAGGGACGACGGCCGGTGTAAGCTGCCGATCCTCGTCCCCCTCCTGACGAACCCGTTCTCGATCGCTCGTCTTCGTGGTGCCGTTTTTCATCGGATCCGTGCGACCCATACCGGCTTTGTTCGTGGGAAGAATGCCGGCTGTAGGGACTGTCACGTCTCCAGACACGATTGCCATAGCGATCATTTTGCGACTGATGCCGTTTTTTATATCGGTCTGAGTTACGGTGCCGATACCTGTCCGGTGATCCACGGGACGTCCCTTCGCCTTTACTCGACTTCCACGGTGCTCGTTCCGGCGATCCATTGCCCCGGGATGACTCTTCGTCTTTATTTGTCCTCCATGGCGCTCTTTCCGGTGATCCATTATCTCTGGACGGTCCTAAGCCTTTACTCGACTTCCACGGTGCTCTTTCCGATGATCCGCTCCCACGGGACTCCCCTTCGCCTTTACTCGATTTCCACGATGTTCTTTCGGGTGACCTCCACGGTGCGTTCTCCGGTGAGCCAGTTCTCGGGGACGAGCCTTGGTCTTTATTCGTCCTCCACGGTGCATTCTCAGGTGATGCATTCCCCCTGGACCACTCTACGCCTTTACTCATCCTCCACGGTGCATTCTCCGGTGAGCCAGTTCTCGGGGACGAGCCTTCGTCTTTATTCGTCCTCCACGGTGCATTCTCAGGTGATCCATTTCCCCTGGACGATCCCACGCCTTTACTCGACTTCCACGGCGCTCGTTCTGGCGATCCATTGCTTCGGATCGATCCTTCGTCTATATTCAACCTCCATGGTGCTGTTTCCGGAGATCCATTGCCTCTGGACGACCCTTCGTCTTTATTTCTCCTCCATGGCGCTCTTTCCGGTGATCCATTACCTCGGCACGACCCTTCATCTATATCTAACCTCCATGGTGCTCTTTCAGGAGATCCACTCCCACGGGACGCTCCTTCGCCTTTATTCGACCTCCACAGAGCGCTTTCCGGTGCTCCAATTCTCCTGGACGACCCTTCGTCATTATTCGATTCCGGAGCTCCATTGTCGCGGGACGACCCTTCGCCTTTGCTCGACTTCCACGGTGCGCTCTCCTCGTTCCGGCTCTTATCGGGAGGGCTCATAGTGCAACAGGAACCATGTGGCACACTAGACCAGAGGCTGCAAGCACATTTGGTTTGTTAATTTAGATCTTACGAACAGGTTTTTACCTACACTGTATGCAACTAACGTTCAATATTCCGCACCACGATTCCCGATGAAGGTTATGGTGTCTGGCAGTGTCCTTCGATTCTACATTCACTTCTTCCGATTTATTTAACGAGAGTAACAATATTCCACGGCGCTATCGTAGCTACACAATCGGCTATCCATGCTCCATGGGAACAAAGGAACAAAAGCAATGTTCTGTGAATTTATGTTTTTGCGCGGCACAAAACCACGACTGTGCGGGCCACAGTGCGAACTGTTTTGTAATGTTTACTTCGCTGAAACGGGGCGGCTGTTATTGTATTGGTGTGCGTATGTCAACGAAGAGTATGCGGCGCAGTACGGCATGACACACAGCCACACTTCAACAGTCTAAAATTGTTCGTAAAGAAGAGCAATTTTGTTTTAATGTAAAAGTGTAATTTTATTAAAGATTTATCATCAAAAATGATTGAAAAGATCGAAAACAATCCCAAATACAAGTGAATGAAGCAGGCAAGCCGCTGTGTGATCGATGTGTCAAACGTTGTTTACGCCTCGAGCCCCCTACGGAAGACGGCTTTGTTTGTGAGCAAAAGCTAGCCGCTGGTAGCACAATTGCCGGGTGTTGTTGCGTAAAATTAATCACAATTTTAGCTGCGGAAAACCCCGATGAGACGGACCCGCATTTCCTCTCAGTTCCCTGCTTAGTTGTGTGACGGTGACTGTGTATTAAGGGTGCGGAAATGCGGATGGCGGGCACAATGAAACCAAGCCCCAAAAAGTCCTCCTCGAAGGTGAAACAGCGCACCAAATCTTCGAGCAGTGGCACCAACGCTAACAACAACAACAACAACAACAGCAGTACTCCGACCTCCAATCAGCAAAATGCCGCCGGTACTGCCGTGTCCGGGGCCGGGCAAACGTCGGCAGCTAACAGCAATCAAAGCCAGCAGCAGCACCTACATCCACCACCGAAGCAGGCTGTGCCGCACAGCGATTCGTCCGGGAACGATGTGTCGAATATGGGTTCGGCCAAGGACAAGGTATGGTTGCACCGGGGGAGAGGGTTGCACCGAACAGATTGCTTTAATTGATGCCTTCTTTGCAGACTTCATATAAATCGTACGCCGGACTTAGTTCACGCTCCGTGCGAACTGCCTGGGAGCAGCACGACAAGCAGGAGACGGAAGTAGCGCCCGATGTGTACACCAAGCTGGCGGAAGATGCTACCTACAAGCTGTGGGAGCTGACCAATGTAAGCGCACCGTGCACTGTGTGCGGGAAAGGACGATTCTTTACCTTGGTTTCCCCATTTCAATTCACTTTAGAGCATCAAAACATACAGCCGCCATTCGAGCGGGCGCGTTACGTTCGATCTGGTGAACGAGGTGCTGAAGGATTCCGACGTGCCACCGATCGTGGGAGCAAACAGTCAACCGTGGGACAAGATCGAGTACGATGGTGCATACTTTTTCAACTCGGTTAGTAGTTGGTTGGGATGTTGGTGCAAATTGTGAGCAAATGAAACGGCTTCTTTTTCACGCGCAGGATGAGGTGCTGGATTTGCGCGAGGAATACATCAAACACATATCGCTGGAGCAGCACAATGTGCCAGTGCTTACCACCACCTGGATGGCGGAGGCAGACATTGCGGAAGATCTCATTGCGATGCACAATAACATATGCGATGGTGAGTTCCTGCCCGCAAAAGGGCATATCCGAGCGGGAATCGTTTAATGCTTTTGTCACCCTGCTTGCAGCCATTTTTATTGGCGATGAAGCGAGCTTCAACACAGCGATCGACATACTGCAGTACAACCGGCATACACCTTCTCTGATGAAGCTGCTGCTAACGAAAGCAATCGAGATGCTTGGCTTCGAATACACCGAGGCAACGTTGCGGCGCACGTTGGTGTACCTGGAAGCGTTGGTGCAGAACTACCACGTGGCGCATTCGGATCTAACGCTGGAACTAAGCCTGCTGAGTCAGCTGTTCGTCAACTTGCTCGTTGGCCCTGCCGGATACGTTCATGCGAAACTAATGCAACCGAATGATCCCGTTCCGAGACCGGTAACGTCACTCGTTGGCAACGATCCGCAACAGCAACCACAACAGCAGCAGCAGCAGCAGCAGGTGCTGGACAACATTTCCCCCCTGTTTAACAATCCGATGGCACTGCTGGAGAACAACTTACCGCCGGCGGAGGACTCGAACAACTCCAACTCGAACGCCACCGAGGAGCTTCTGCGCAGCATCGAAAACATTAAGGACGGGGCGGACGGGATCGATCTCAACAACAAGGACGATTACGAGGCGCTCTTCTCGATGGTGCTGGGCAAGCAGGAGGGCGTGGACGAGGGTATGGTCGGCACGGAATCGATGGCCGACGGTGTGGTGGATGGATTTCAGGTCAAGTCGGAATTCGACCCCGAAGCGTTCGAGGCCAACGCGTCGAACTTTATCGTACAGCAAGCGTCCGGGTCGGTGGTTGGACCGGGCGGACACACCGCCCATCCCGGCACAATGGCCGATCCGGGCATGCTAACGAACGAGATGCTTAACTCGCTCGCTGCTAGTGCGGCGGCGGCTGCTGCGGCAACGGGAGCATCGGTAAACAGTGATATGGGCATGTTTCATATCAAACCGGACCCGGGTAAGCCGAAGCTTGATTCCGGCACGCCGCCCACCATCATCGACGCCGATCCGGAAGAGAACGTTAGCTTACCAATGTCCGAGAGCAGCGATGGCGGCGGCGAGGTGAACAATCCCAACTCGACAACGCTGGAAAGTGAAAACATCACCACGCTGATCTGTGAGGACTATCTGGTGGATGGTGTCTGCCGGGTGGTTGGATTGTGCGCAAGTAAATGGGGCTTTGTGGAGCAGGAGTGCACGTTTCTGCTCGTGGAGCGATTGCAGCGCTACTTCCAAGAACGGAAAACGGCCACCGTGGATTACAACTGGTTGTCGCGCATTTTTCGTGGCTTGTGGGCGATCGGGGAGTTTGCGCTGAGGGAACTGCTGCCCTACTTTTACTACATCGACAGTCAGACGATCCCGGAGTGTTTGGTACCCCATTTTAATGTAAGTTTGAATGGGTAGGGTTTGTTGGGTTGTGCAAAACTTACCTTCTTCTATCTTCCTTTACAGACTGCAGGAATTTTCATGAACGGCCGTTCGGACATCTTTTTCTACGAATATTTGTACGACATTTGTGGGGACAGTTTGGGACCGTTTATGTTCAGCTACGATCGTAAGTGTTGCTCGCTGTGATTTCTCCCGATTTGGGTTGTTAATTATGACCTGTCTTTTTTAGAATACATCGAAAAGCAGTGCTTGAAGTACCACAGAAAAAGGCTAAAAATTATAGCCAACAAAAGCTGCTATAAAGTTGCGGCAAAGGTAGTTCCCAAGCGGTTGCCTGCCTACATCCCTCGGGCAGCTAAGGCAAAACCCACCCTACAGGAAGCGTTTGAAAACTACAGCGAAAAGCGATTGCCGCCACTCTCGTCTCCAAATCAAGCTCCAAAAGCACAGTTTGGGTTTCGGTTTGCTGGCTGCCGGCCAATTCCGTTAAAAACGGCACAAAGCCGCCAGAAATCCGCATCTGCGGCAGCGAGTGCATCCATCACAAACAGCAGCATGCCGCTAGGAACAGAAACGGTCGAAGGAATGCTGAAGCAAAATACTCCACTGTTGAGCTCGTTCAACTCGAAAATAGTCGTAGCGCGAAGGCGACTCCTTTCACCGGCTACAAATGAACCGCCAAAGCGGCACGTGTTTTGTTACGGATCGTGCACGATTTAAATGTTGAACTGAAAGTGCAGCGTAATAAATTGGGAACTACTTAAAATATTCGATGTTGTTTTGATTGATTTTGTTAACCGCAATTTGAATGGCTTTTCAAATCCTCGTTTGTCCGCCACGTTACCATTCGTTTCTCTCACGGGGCGACTACTGCTGTCATCTGCAAAACCAAAACAAATCCCCACAGCTGTCAAACTCGTTCGGCTTGTCAGCCACGTTTATTCCCAAAGCATTTGCGTACGGCGTTGCGGCATTGCGGCTGAAAATCGTCCTAAAATTTCATCATCCGCCCAATTTGGCATACCGCACAAACCACTTTCAGATTGTTACCTAGGTAGCCGTAAAAATGGTGCTCGATTTGGATCTGTTCCGCAGCGACAAGGGTCACGATCCGGAGAAGATCCGGGAGAACCAGACGAAGCGCTTCAAGGATGTGGCACTGGTCGAGACGGTCATCGAGCAGGACAAGGAGTGGCGCCGGTGCCGCTTCAACATGGACAACTACAACAAGCTGAAGAATCTGTGCAGCAAGGAGATCGGCGAGAAGATGAAGAAAAAGGAACCACAGGGCGACGAGAGCGAGCCGCTGCCGCAGTCGGTCCAGGACCAGCTGCGCGAGATGCAGCTGACCTCGCTGAAGGAGCTGACCGTTAACCAGATCAAGAAGGTGCGCACACTGATCGACGCAGCAGTGGTGGAAAATGAGCAGCAAATGAAGGAGGTGGAGGCGAAGAGGAACGCGGCACTGCGCGAGGTCGGCAACCATCTGCACGAGAGCGTCCCGGTCAGCAACGACGAGGACGAGAACCGGGTGGAGCGCACGTTCGGGAACTGTGAGACGCGTCTGAAGTACTCGCACGTCGATCTGATCGTGATGATTGACGGTATGAACGGGGACAAGGGTGCGGTGGTGTCGGGCGGTCGAGGCTACTTCCTTACCGGGCCGGCCGTATTTCTCGAGCAGGCACTGATCCAGCACGCGCTGCACAGTCTGTACGCGAAAGACTACACGCCACTGTACACGCCGTTCTTCATGCGCAAGGAGGTGATGCAGGAGGTGGCGCAGCTGTCCCAGTTCGACGAGGAGCTGTACAAGGTGGTCGGCAAGGGCAGCGAGCGGGCCGAGGACGGTACGGCGACGGACGAGAAGTATCTGATTGCGACCTCGGAGCAACCGATTGCCGCGTACCATCGGGATGAGTGGATCCCGGAAGCGTCGCTGCCGATCAAGTACGCCGGACTGTCCACCTGCTTCCGGCAGGAGGTCGGGTCGCACGGCCGCGACACCCGCGGCATCTTCCGGGTGCACCAGTTCGAGAAGGTGGAACAGTTCGTGCTGACCTCGCCGCACGACAACAAGTCGTGGGAGATGATGGACGAAATGATCGGCAACGCGGAGGCGTTCTGCCAGTCGCTGGGCATTCCGTACCGCGTGGTGAACATTGTGTCCGGTGCGCTGAATCATGCCGCCTCGAAAAAGCTCGACCTGGAGGCATGGTTTGCCGGGTCGGGTGCGTTCAGGGAGTTGGTATCGTGCAGCAACTGCTTGGACTATCAGGCCCGCCGGCTGCTGGTGCGTTACGGCCAAACAAAGAAGATGAATGCGGCTGTGGACTATGTGCACATGCTGAATGCGACCATGTGCGCTACGACGCGTGTGATTTGCGCCATCCTCGAAACGCATCAAACGGAAACGGGCGTAAAGGTAAGATGGGAGGGGAAGGCTATTCTTTAGAAGGATATTGTTAACATTATCGAATATACATAGGTCCCCGAGGTGCTCCAGAAGTACATGCCGGAGAAGTATCGCGAAGAGATTCCGTTCGTGAAGCCAGCCCCGATCGACGTGGAGCAGGCTGCGGCCGAGGCTAAGAAGGGTGGCAAGAAGGGTGGTGAAAAGAAGAGCGGAACGGCTGCATAAAAGACATACACTGGCATAGGTTAATCGAAATCGATCTTCTACCCAATAGCGACGTCATTAAGCCGTCATGTCGATCGGGCACACGTACTAGAATCGCAGCCGTCGTCGTCTAATTTATTTCAAATTTACTCAGTTCTACCATGAATCCGGCGCTGAAAGCATTTAGACGGTGCATTTGCTTGAGCTGAAGCTCTATCGGTAATAAAGTGTTGTTCCGCATCCGCTTGTGCAGCTGCTGCTGAAGTGGATCACTAAGCAAAAAGGGTGGTTATTTTTCCTCCCATCCGGAAAAGTGCAAGAAAGACGAACGCGTGAGCGCAGTTTGAAAGGTAAGTTAAAGAATTTCAAAGTTTATTGTGCGTTTCTTATCCTACTTATCATCATTGTAACATTTCATGTTAGTAAATCACGCCCCGATCGAAATTGTGTGCAAGCACGCCTTTTCCACGGATGGAATCTAAGCATTTTAGGTTTCCTACTAGTGGTGTGATCTCTGGAGCGCACACTCGAACTCCGATCCGACTCCGGCTATTGTAAGTGCGATTCCGACACCGGCAAAATCGGAACCACTGGTTCCGCCTGGAGCTGGAGTCTTGCGGAGTGGTCTGGAGTCGTGCGGAGTTGTCTGGAGTCGTGCGGAGTTGTCTGGAGTCGTCCGAAGTCGCCCACAGTTGTCCGGAGTCGTCCGGAGTTACCATAGAGTCGCTCGGAGTCGTACGGAGTTACCCGGAGTCCGCCAGAGGCATTTGATTTCGGGTTTTTTTCCTCTTTCGCTTTGCGTGTGTACTTCTTAACCAAGTCTTTCTGTCTAAGAATAGCGATTTGAGACCGAAGATAGGAAGAGTCGGAGTCGGATATAAAATGCCTGACTATAGAAACATTGCACCGACCATATTCGACCAACTTCGAATGACTCCAGACGACGCTGGATGACTCCGGATAACTCCGGACGACTCCGAGAGGTTCCGGGATGATTCCAACCGGCCCTGGGTAATGCTGGGCGGACCTACAGTCCGGAGTCGGCTCCGGATTTTTGTCAACTTTACCCATCACTAGTTCCTACTACTGGTTCTACGGCTAGGTTCGAACTTGCAACAAGAAGAGGGGGAAAAGAATGTGCGGATAGAAGCTTCTCTACTTCTCCGCGCGTGTTGTGGCCTCATAAATTGGTAATAAAATGGCTTTTCTAACGAAACACCTCTTTCGGCGGCTCTTGACATACCGCCTTCTAATCACTTGTGGGAGCAGTGGCAATAATGGTGAGTGGTTATCGGTAGCAAATATGCTTACATTAATTAAATAACGTGAGATTAACTCCACCCTACAACACCCACAAGTACACTGGATGTGTGCAAACCGAAAACAAAACAAACGGGAAACAAATCCTTATGGAATTGGGAGTTCTATCCCCTTTCTACCGCAACTCTCTCTCTATCTCTCTCTACTACCGAAATACTATCGATAAGAACAACTTACGACCAAGTTTGGTTTCCTTTGGCTAAAAATAGTTCACACACACACACACGAATGTGCGCGGGAGAGGATATGATATAAAACAAACTCAAACGGAAGTTTTGCAGTCAGACACACTGCGCCCAAGTCTGGTAGACTGTGCTTTGCACCTCTGGTTAAGTTTTACTGGCCAAAACAGAACGCTTTCCAATTCCACAGACAATTCCGTCGCTTCACGTGCTCCCTGCGACGCCATTCGCTGAACGAGAGGCCGAATGAGATGAAGCAGATCTGAAAAGTGAATGTGTTTGAGTGGTTTTCATTACCATTAGACGGGCGTCCTGTACAAACCTGTTTCACTATAGCGATAGCAATAAACGATGCCATTATTAGCGCGTACACCGAACCCGTAAAGCACAGTGCAATGCTGGAAAGAGGGGAAACAAATAACAGTTCATTCCATATACCACCATTTCATCTGCAATGAGTCAACCTAGTACACAAAACACTTACTCATACTGGAAAAAGATATCGGTACAGTCGTCCGGCATCATCACGATGATCCCGTACAGCGTAAAGATTGGCGTCGGATGGCACACCGCCGTCAGCGCCAGATTGGCAAACACCAGCAACGCCAGCAGCGTAAAGAGGCAGCCCGCCAGATACAGCCGATGGTTCGATTTGCCGATGCAGCAGTTCAGCCACACGTTGTGATGATCCTGCCGCAGCACACAGCTCGAGCAAACCTTGCAGTGGTACGTTCTCGGTGGCACGTACTTCCGGCACAGCTGGCACGCCAACCGTCCACTGTCCGAATCGGTCGCCCCATCGTCCGAATCGTCGCGGTCGGAGAACAGCACAATCTGTTCCTTGCTTCCCTTGCCGCTTTCTACACCGTTCATGTCCGCCGGCAGGGCAGAGAGATGGTTCAGCACGGCCCGCTGCTTCGCCTTTAGCAAACAGAGAAAAGCGAGCGTCATCAGCACGACGAAGCCAACGTTTTCTTGGGGCAAAATTTCCAACAACGGAACGGCCAGCTCGAACAGTGCGACCAGATACACGCAGCTACCGAAAAACCAAATTGTGAAAAACTTTGTCCTACAAAGAGAAGAATGTGGACAGCTGTTAGAATACTTTCATCCTTTTGCCTTTCCTGTGCTCGCTTTACTTGGGATGGATCGTTCCGAAGAGCCGTTTTAGGTACAGCAATACCAGGGGAAGTAGAAGCATGATGACAAGGCAAAGATAGAAGTGTACCGCGGTCAGCAGCAGCGTTCCGATCAGTATCGCCAGCGTCACCACATTGTCGAGCGTAATCTGCTTTGCGCCACCGCGCCACGGTATACGCAGCCGGTCTTGGAACGTGAGCAGCATGTTTCCAACCCTGCTTCCGGTCAGTTTGCTGCGAATGGTGGAAGAATAAGGAGCGGGGTTAGATTTCTTACAATATTTTGGTAAAATAGAAAGACACACATACACATTGATAAGAGATAGTTGGACACATTTGAGCGTTTTAAGATTGAATTATCAGATTCAGTAGCAGAGAAAGAGAGAGAGAGGCCATGAAGAGATAGAGAGCGTTTGATAGTGTAGGAATGATGCGAAAGAGGTGGAAAAAGGTTTAAAGATAGAGAATACATAACATATTTACCCGCTTTTAGTTAGGACGTTTCGGGCTCGGGAAAGTTCAGATTCGTTTGCCGGGTGAGATACGTTCGCCCCCCGTTTGCAGCTGTCGTGTAGAGGATATTTGGTGGAAATGCTACCCCCCCTGCCCTGGTGATGCCCTATATTTCATGCACAATGAAGTGCAGTTTGATGATTGCAGCTGCAGTGGCTGTGTGCGTGTGTGTGTGGAGGGAGATGAAGGGGAGGGTTCTAATGTGCCGAATGCCACCGTTTGCAGCCGGCTAACGAGGGTAACTGCACCGCCGATGCACCACTAGCGTACCGACACACACATACAATCACGCTGGCTCGCTGGTAAGGAAAATCAATTCTTTGCACTCTCGTCGCACGTTCTATATCGATCAATCCCCTCTTTTTCGGGATACCGGAGCCGGAGTTTTCTTGCGGCAATCACACGCTGAAGACACTGGGTTGTGAGGGGGTAGGGGGGCTATTTACAGGAACATCCGGTGATTCACTACTAAGGGAATGCAAACGGACGTTGCTGCAGTTTCTAAAACGGGAGCGGGAGGTTCGGGGAATGCAATTGGACATTAGGGCTCGCCGAAACGTACGTACCTAGTGGCCGGAGTCGGAGTTTCGATTCCGGATGGACCCGTGAAACAGCAACAGCAGCAGCAGCACGTTACGAGCAGATGAGCCCGTTCATTGTTTCGATCGAAAAACTCACAACAGCACAGCGGATCGATATCGGTGCGGGGATCGTAATCATAGAAATCGGCCGCACTGTAGTGTGATCTCATGCTCCCCAGGAACGGACGGGGAATGCTATGTTGGACTTATTCGTGTGTGTGTGTGTGTGTGTGTGTGTGTTTTTTTATGCTGCCACTTTCTCGCTCTTTCTCTCTTTATTTAGCCCTCTCTTTTGGGCTTATAAAACACAAACAAATTGGTTGCCGGTTGCCCAGCAGATGCACAAGAGGTGAGCAAAATTGGGTCGGTTCATGTTGCACGTGTTGACAAACGGCTTTTTGGAAAATATTCATAAAATTTACTTTTTATGGAGCAACAATTTAAAACAATTTAGAAGCATCATCAAATCAAATCATTTACAAAAATCATACATTTCCTGCAGGTTCTAAATCGATCTCAAAACTCCCTCTATTCGTGCTTTTTAAAAATGGCCGTCCAAGCAAGCCATGACGCAACCCGCCCGAACGCGCGTCTGCTGTCAAAGTGCCAACCAGCAACTGTCAAAGGTGGAAAATCGAAAACGGGACGCCTTTTTCGCGGACGGAAAGTGAAGAAAATAAAACACACACGCACGAACGAAAACTGTGCAGTGCAATCGTCCGCGGACCGCATTTCCGGTGTGTGTTGTGGGCTGTGGAAGGCCCCCGGTAGAAGGGTCACCCTACTCTAGCCAGCAAGATGTCGGTGCCGCCGATAGCCACTGGCCAACCGTACGCACCGCCGCTGGTGTCGCATTTCAACATCCCTCCGCCGGGTTTCGGTGCACCCGGTGGGGGCGCAGGCATCGGTGGCCCGGTAGCACTGGCCGCCGCAGCCGCCGCCAACGGGACAATGGTTGATCCTACGGCCACCGTGCCACCGGTCATACCGGCGGGCGCAGCAGGAGCAGCAGCAGCAGCAGTAGCGGCAGCGGCCGTCCCCGTGACCACGGCAATCGTGAACGAATGGTCGGAACACAAGACGCCCGAGGGCCGAACGTACTACTACAACAGTATCACCAAGCAGAGCCTGTGGGAAAAACCGGACGAGATGAAGACGCCGGCCGAAAAGCAGCTCAGCCAGTGCCCCTGGAAGGAGTACCGGTCGGATTCGGGCAAGCTGTACTATCACAACACCGCCACGAAGGAGTCACAGTGGGTGGCGCCGCCCGAGTATCTCGAGCTGAAGGAGAAGGTGGCGGCCGAACAGGCGGCAGCCGAGGCGGCCAAAGCAGCCGCGCTGAAAACCTCCGCCATGGCCAGCAGCATGCTGATGCAGTCGGTCGTGCTGCCGGTGGTTTCACCCGCCCTGGCAGGGACGCCGGCGACGGCAGGGGTGGCGCCGAATGCGGTTGTGGCGGCCACGGCCGCCGACGTACCACTCGGTCTGGGTGGGATGGCCGGCGTAACACCCGGATCGGCCGAAAACTCTTCCTCCGCGCTGGACCAAGCGATGGCGGCAACGCTGGCCGCTATCGAGGTGCCGGACGATCCAGTCGACAAGCGGCAGGACGAGGAATCCCAGCCGGGCCAAACGGACGAGGAGCCGGCCATGGAGTTTAAGGACAAAAAGGAAGCGATCGAAGCGTTCAAGGAGTTCCTGAAGGAGCGCAACATCCCCTCGAGCTCGTCCTGGGAGCAGTGCGTAAAGATCATCCAGAAGGATCCGAAGTTTAACGTGTTCAAGAAGCTGAGCGAAAAGAAGCAAGCGTTCAACGCGTACAAAACGCAGAAGCTAAAGGACGAGCGCGAGGAGCAGCGGCTGAAGGCGAAGCGGTCGAAGGAGGAACTGGAAAAGTTCCTCATGTCCTCGGACAAGATGAACTCGGCGCTCAAGTTTTACCGGTGCGACGAGCTGTTCGCCAACCTGGACGTGTGGAAGTCGGTGCCGGAGCAGGACCGGCGCGACATCTACGAGGACTGCATCTTCAACCTGGCCAAGCGGGAAAAGGAGGAGGCGCGGGTGATGAAGAAGCGCAACATGCGCGTGCTGGGCGAGCTGCTCGAGGCGATGACGACCGTCACGTACCAGACGACCTGGTCCGAGGCGCAGGTAATGCTGCTGGACAACGCGTCGTTCAAGAACGACGTCAACCTGCTTGGCATGGACAAGGAGGACGCACTGATCGTGTTCGAGGAGCACATCCGCGGGCTGGAGCGCGAGGAGGACGAGGAGAAGGAGCGCGAGAAGAAGCGGCTCAAGCGGCAGCAGCGCAAAAACCGCGACCAATTCCTCGCCCTGCTCGACACGCTGCACGAGGAGGGCAAGCTGACGTCGATGTCGCTGTGGGTGGAGCTGTACCCGCTCATATCGGCCGACCTGCGCTTCTCCGCCATGCTCGGGCAGCCCGGCTCGACGCCGCTGGATCTGTTCAAGTTCTACGTGGAAAACCTGAAGGCCCGGTTCCACGACGAGAAGAAAATCATCAAGGAAATACTGAAGGAGAAAGAGTTCATCGTGGTGCGGACGACCACGTTCGAGGACTTTGCGACGGTCGTGTGCGAGGACAAGCGGTCGGCAACGCTGGACGCGGGCAACGTCAAGCTGACGTACAACTCGCTGCTGGAGAAGGCGGTCGCGGCCGAGAAGGAGCGGCTGAAGGAGGAAACGCGCCGCATCCGCAAGCTCGAGAACGAGCTGAAGGGTGTGTGGATCGAGGCGGGCCTGTCCGGTGTCGACAGCTGGGAAACGGCCCAGAAGCTCGTCATGGACCGGGAGGTGTACGACCTGTACGAGAAGGAGGATAAGGTCGAGCGGCTGTGGGAAGACTTTGTCAAGGAGACGGAAGATTCCTGCAGCCACCATCATTCGCGTTCGAAAAAGTCGAAAAAGAGTCGAAAGCACAAGAAAAAATCGCGCTCCTCGTCCAAATCGGTAAGCAAAGGGGGTGGTGTGTGTTTTTTTATGGTAGAGCAAGTCTTATTTAACGGACAAATCCATTTCTCCTACAGCTCTCGGAAGCATCGGAAGTGGAGTATGAAAAGCCTTCGTCGAAGAAAAAGCGTCGATCCCGGTCGCGAACTCCCCTGACGGCGAGCGATCTGTCGGAAAGCGAGCATGAGCTGCACGAGGAACCGCTGCACCATCACAACGACCATCACGGTGGTGGCGGCGACCGATTGGACCGGAAGCGGAAAAAGAAGAAAAAGCACCACCGCAAACAGTCCCGCTCACCGTCGTACGAAGAGATGCTGGTGATGGAGAAGAATGGTGGCGGTGGTGGTGGTGGTGTCGGTGCAGCTGCTGCTGCATCCCGTTCCCGAACACCCTCCCCGGAGGTAGAGAAGAAAAAGGTAAGCTTGAGGGGTAATTTTCTCATATTAGGACCAATTTCACTTATCCATTTTCTTTTCGATGTATCCTCTCTCTCTCACACACAGAAAAAGAAGGACAAAAAGAAAAAAGACAAACGTCGAACGTCTCGATCGGTCAGCCGGGCTAGTAGCGGCGCGCGGATTCGCAGCCCCCTGGACGAGGGCCGCCGTAGCAGGGGCGGCAGCAGATCCTCCAAAATGGCCGACGATGCGGCACTGAGCGAATCGGAGCTGGAATCGCAGCGGGCCGCACTGTTGGCGCAGCTGAACGAACAGATGGACGAGTAGCGCGACATGCCACGAAGAGGAGAAGAGGAGGAGTAGGCGACCCCCGGCGACAACCATAAACGGAGACGGAGAGCACGCGGAGTACGTAAGAACGTGGGTGTATATTTTACGCGAAAAAGTCTATAAAATCAGTCCGCTACACAATCGTGAGCCGCCGCAAGTGGTCGTGTGTCTGTGTGTATGTGTGTTTTGCTTTTTTGGAAGAAAACCGGCCCTTCAAATGGCTAACCCGGCTCTAGCTGTAGTTTAGATAATTGTGTTTGTGTTAAAAGTGAGATGAACGTGGTGGTAATATCAGACTTGCTTTGGAGGAGCATCCTGACCGTTAGATGTCCTCCTCGATGGGCTTGTAGTCGGGCAGCAGCTCCCAGATCTTCATGCGCCAGCGCTGGCGACGCATCTCCGTTTCCTTCTCGATGCGCAAGATAATGTGCAAACGTTGCCACCGCTCGAACACTTTCCATTTCAGTTGCCTGAGTGTGTGGGGAGAAAGGGAAGAAATAAACGAACATATTAAGCATTCATTTGCAGATAGGAGACGACTTGCTCGTGACCATCCTTACCATTCGTAGTGGGAAGCAGCGTGGGACATCTTGCCGTGCAGTATCATGAGCGATTGCTTCGTCTTGCCGATCCAGATGGAGATGACCTTTTCCGCCATTCGCACCTCGTACCAATCGATGGCCACCTGCAGCTTGCACCGTTGCTCGTGCATGTACTGGGGCGTGTTGAGTAAGGGTGGGTAAAATTAACCATAAAAAACACATTTAAACAATTTCAATTAACTCTCTGCCTTACCATCTTCCAGTGTCGGACGGCCACCCGGTACAGCTTGTACTCGTGCATCCCATCCGCCAGCGCCTTCTTGCTTTCCCACAGCGCATTCGTAAGGAACCACCACTTGCGGAAGTACTTGCGCTTGTAGTACCGCCTCCGGTAGGCGATCGAGCGGCGCTCATTCTCGTGCCGTATGCCCAGCAGCAGCTTGAACGCATGCATGCCGAACCGTTTCAGCTTCAGCAACCGGAACTCCTTCGCGATCTGATTGTTAGCGATCCAGGCCTGCCGTTCCTGCTCCCGTATTATCTTCTGCAGCTTCTCGAGCTTACGCTTTTCGCGCATCTCCCGGTAGCGCCGCTTGCGCGCTTCCTCATCCTCGTGGCGCTTCGCCTCTTCCGCCGCCTGCTTCGCATCTTCGCGCTCCTTCTCCATGCGCATCCGGCGCTCCTTCGCCTCCTGGTGCCGCTGGCTACGCTCCAGCGCACGCTGCTGCATCTTGGCGAGGAACTTCGGTATCATCAGCCCCTGCGCCTGCAGCTTGCGCATCTCATCCTCCTCCGACGTGTCCGCCTTGATGTTGCCCACAATCTGAATGCACTTTGCCTTCGCCCGCAGCCGCACATGGCCGGTGCGGGCCGCCTTCAGCAGCTCGCTCTGTATTTCCGCCTTGGAGATTTTGGACGCTTCGGAAAACTTGGACAGCTTCAGCTCGGTAATGATGCGCTCCTGCCGCTCGAGCTTCAGCTTCTGCAGCTCGATAATGTCCTGCTGCACCTTGAGCCGATGCTCGTACTCCTTCTTGACGGAGGTGGGCTGGCCGGTCGAGTCGGTGGACGGTTTGCTGCGCAGTGCCCCCTTCTTGCGGCTGTGCCGGATGTTGCTGATGAAGTCGTTGATGCGCTTCAGCTTCTGTTCCCGCGTGCTCGTAACGCCCGCCCCCTTGGAGATCTTCTCCAAGATCGTGTACTGCAGCCACTTGAAGAAGTACTGCTTCAGCACGGCACGGTCGTGATTCTGCAGGTAGCCCTCCTTCAGCGCATTGCTGATGAGCTTGCGCGACTCCTCCGTCAACTCGACGCGATCGTCTTTAGCGGCGCCCGAGTCGGGCCGGTAGTTGGTAACGCACAGCTCGCTGTAATCCTTCAGATCACACTTCCGCACCACGATCGGGTCCGCTTTGGAGAGCTTCTCCGCGGCCGGTGCAATTTCCAGCAGCTCCGACTCCTCCTCATCATCGTACTCGTAGGCCAGCCTATTGCGGCGCGAAAAGGCCGAACTGGTGTCCTGGTCCTCCTTCGAGCCGCTGTGCGACGTGTCGATGCGCGATATGGTGAGACACTCGCTGCTATCGGTCGGGAGGGAATCGCGCTTGCCGCTGCGGTCCTCATTCGCACCGGAATGGTCCGCCGTGCTGTCGGTCGACTGGAACTCCGTCTCGTCAAACTCATCCACGTCCGAGTCGAGCGACTCCAGGAAGAGATCATGGTCGTCGAAATCGTACTCGGAACCGAGGGAGAACGAGGAATCATCTGCCGGAAAGGTGATGACCTCGGTATTGCCGAACCGCACGATCTTACTGTCTTCGTCCTGATCTTCGGCCGGATCTTCTTCCGGCTCGTGGTGGACTCCATTGGGTGCGTACTCCACTGCACCATTGCTCGGGCCATCCAATGCTCCGAAAATGGGCTCTACGGTAGCAGACTCCTTCTCAATGTCCTCCTGCTCCTCTCTTTCAATGATCTCTTCAATTGTAGCTGTCTGCTTCACCAGACCCAACGGCCGCTCATCCTGAATCTCCTCAAACAGCTGCTCCGAACCTTCGATGGCGCTCTGGTAAAAGTGTGTCGTATACCGCTCACACTCCTCCAAGCTCTCGTAAATCATCCCATTGTCAATCTTCGGGATGTTAATGTACAGAATGCTCCGCTTCTGGGTGCTCACCTGCGCCTTCTTCCCATTCCCTGCTCCACCCATGTGTTCCAGCTGCTTGCGGAACTTGTTCAGCTCATTCTCGCACAGCGTCAGCTCGATCGAACGGTTATGGTTTTCCAAATTTTCCAGCTGGTACGCCTTGACCGGATCGATGAATGGTTTCGTGCGCGTCTCACCACCCTTCTCCTCCTTCCGGCGGATCATCTCGTGCCGGATGTCCATCACCAGCACCGGATCGAGCATCGGTTTCCCATTGCCGGGCGTTCCACTACCAGCCCCCTCGCCTGCCATCATCAACCTCAGCTGGTTCTCGTCCACAAAGTCCATGTTGATGAACTTTTTCACCGTCTTGGAGGTGACGGTCAGGTTGTTGAGGTGCTTGCGACGGATCCGATCCCATCGCGACTCCTTCGCACGGGCCTTGCGCAGCAACTTCTCCAGTATCACGTCCGGATTATTATCCGGGTCGTTTTCGTTCGCGGACATTTGGTGCACGGAATATATGTATGAATGGGATAAAACCAATGTACGGGACGGGAACAGTCTTTTCGTTAACTCGGTGTCGTATATTCTTCTGGTTACTTTGCCTTTGTTCCCACACACTGTCAATGTTGTCGATAAACAACAGCTTGGCGGTTGCCATGGATATCGAACTTGAACGCAGCTGGCGCTTCGGTTCGGGGTCGTCGGCGGGTGCGCCATAATAACAATGTCACGCGTTGCGAAGCGTTGTTTGAAAGGAAGCTCTCTTTCTCTCTTTCTCTTATTTATTGTGTTTATCCTTTTTTTTTAAAATCATAACTATTTTCTTCATACACCCTCGGGCAGTAGTTTTGGGCAATCAACTGATAGCCCGTTGTGCCGCCAGCGACTCGCATCTTCCCGCTAGTACGATGGAGCATGTGAACGGTCATCGCATGGGCAAGGCGGTCCTTCGCTTCCTCCAGCCGGCTAGGATCGAACATCATGCCCACGTTGGTTTCGTCGAAGGGATGAAAGATACTCCGCCGGTGCACCTGCAGCATACCGCGGCAGCCGCTGTCAAGGATCTCCTGTAGGGTGAGTGTTTCGCACGTCTGAACGACCTGGTAGGTGAGTAGAAAGGACCCGTTGCGGATGTTTTTTTGTTCGTCGAAGTATTTAAAGTTGCTAAAAAAAACACAGTTAATGAAAACAATCAACTTTTTAAACGCTACAAAACTCCACATCGTTCGAACTTACTCGAGACAACGCTCGGCAAACAGTTCCCCAAACCCGCCCCGCCTTAGTCCGATTACGGACGTACCGACAAGCCGTTCCGTTTCGGCGCCGAAAAAGTTTGCATTGACAAAGTCGAGCGTTTTCAGCGTCACCACGTCGAGGTCGAGATAGATGCCACCGTACTTGTACAGCAGCACCAGCCGCAATATCTCCGACAGATACTCGGCACCATTCGGCCGTTCGTGCAGCAGGTCTGATCGGATCACCGCCTCCACCGGTGTACCTTGCGCGAACCGGTTCAAATCTAGCCAGCGGAAGTGAACGTTTCCAAACCCCGCCAACGTTGGCAGATCGGGAAACCGTACCTGGCTGGGGTTCGTTATTGGGTTCCAGGAGGCGAACAGGACGATTATCTTCTTGAGCGGATTGGCACGTGCTGCCGACTCGATCGCGCACGCCTGCCGCGGTCCGATCGTGATGATGCGCTTGAACGGTGCGGACGATTCGATGAAGTACACGCTGCTGTGCGCGTGCAAGTCATTCGAGGTATCGTAGGACGTCAGAAAGCCCGGATCTCCTTGAGCAATGTCGGCGGGAATGTACGTCGGTTTCGGCCGGCGATCGCGTATCAAACGGAACAGCAGCAGCAGCAATAATGCACACACAGCATATCGAACGTAGCGGAACGAATTATGTGAGATCATTTTGGAGGAGGTGATTGTACCTCAGGTAAGTATTGGTATCAACTGAACACGATCAGTTGTACGCACGTTTTTGGAGCAGGTTCGATACAACCTACATAAGATTTGTTTAAACAGCTGGTTTTAGCTTTCTGGCTCTCAGTCTGTGTCCGTGCAATGATACTACACGAATGAAAATGACGAGCAAGAGACAGAGATAAGCTGCAAACAAAACACGTAACATATGCTCAACAGTTTCGCAAACGATGTACAAGAGCGTATAAATCACCTTCAATCAGCTGTACGAACACGCCCGCTGCATAACGGTGCAGTGCGGGTCTTGTTTTGCGTGAAATTTTGCATTCCCTTTCATTCGTTTTCACGCAACGTACGCACGATAGATTGCCCCCCGAAGAATGTTGGAACATATTGGGGAGTTTTGACTTTCTTTTATAAGACGATGTCGTTGGAAGCGGGTTCGTCAGTTGATGGAGGTAGCAAGAGACAAAGTGATTTCTACTGATCATCAACTACACAGTGTTGAAACCACTTATAAGATTGTGTGATATTACAATAACTGCTCCGCGATAGCTCCAGGGTGGACATAAGGCCTCCAATTTTATAACGTGATATTTAAAAAATGTATCTAATTTAATGATTTGAAGTGTTACAAATGTGTTGATTGGGCGATGAGCCATTTATTGATACTGATCGTGTGACGACAGGGTGTGATCGCGTGTGATTGATCGAAGAATGAAGATCTCGCTACTTAAGACATGGTTATGAGCTGATAGTGTTAGAAGACGGGCCCACAAGACCCGTACACTTTGGGACAGTGCCGTTCGGCTAGCACACCGTATGCGACCCGTGACCCAACCCGCACCGGACTGTCTTTACTCAGCTTGTTCCAAAGGTGCACCACGATCGATCGGTTGAACGCAACGAGGGCCTCCTCCAGGCACTGTTCTTCGAATAAAAGCTCATAATTCCAATACTCAATCGCGTAAAATACGCTCGATGGATAGACGGTAAAGTGTCGGGAACAATGCCGGGTCATTTCAGCGATCGACTGGGTGCGACAGTGCTCTTGCAATACGCGCGTTATCACCCCTGGTCCATTATTAACCCAATCATTGCCGTTGAAGTTGGTCAGCAGGTCACTAAAAGAAAAAATAAGATCGTTACAAGTTTGGTCAAGGATATTCTGATATCGTAACTAGTAAATCTAGCCGCTTACCGAACACACGTTTCCGCTAGTTCGTGACCGTGGCCTTTTGATTCTAAGTTCATTACAGCGGAATTAATCAAATCAAACGATTCGGCACCGGCATAGTTCGGTTCCAGCTTCTCAAAAGACTGTTGCACGATCACATCCAGATCAAGGTACGTTCCACCATACTTGTAGAGGGTCAGATAGCGCATCACATCGGACAGATGAGAGTTCATGTACTGTGACTGTAGTATATCGCCCTTCGCCATCCATTCTTTCAGCGGTGTGTCGTTTGCGTATGTGGTCAAATTGACATAGCGCAGATGCACATTACGATACTCCAGCAGTGCGTCAAGGATTGGCTGTGTTGTGCGGTTCCGGAAGCCAACCGGGGCTGCAAACAGTACGTACACGTTCCACTCCGGGTTGGCCCGGGCAGCCGACTCTATTGCACACGCTTGTCGGGCGTTCAGGCGCACGATACCGTCCTTCCAGCAGGATGTTTCGTGAAAGAAGATGTTACGGCCATCGTCGGTCGGTTGCGGCATGGACTGCTGCACATCCTCCAGTATGTTTTTCTCGTGTATACCGTTCTCGGTAGTGGCGTTAAGGTCGAAGATCTTGAAACAGGTGTCGATCCATGGACTCGGAGTTGTTGATGCTGGAGAAGGCGTTTTGAATGATTCACTTGCCTGTTGGTACAAGTCTTTCGCAGTCGAGTGTTGAGCGTCGTATGTGGAGCTGCGTATTGGTGAACTCGTTGGAGTTGGTGAGGGTCTGGTGATCCCAATGATAGGCTTTAATTTTATGCAAGAATAGGAGAAGTATCCACTGCCCTGCCGAAATTCCGATACTTCGTTGACAATCTCAGAGTACATGTGCGGCGTGTAGGTCGAACTATTATCCCAAATCAGACGAAATATCAGAAGAAAAACTAATGTACCAACAGTACATAGAACAAAGCGACACTTTCTACGCGAAAACATTTTACATGTGTTCACGCTGAAGAGCCTGAGTAGCCGTATCATTGCTAAGCATAGCGAGTAACTGAACTCAATTATTTGATCAGACGTTTTTGGAACACTTCATATCACTATCGAAATCATTTACAGGGTTTTGTGATCCAATTCAAGACAGCCGGACACATTTGCTATTAGTCGTGAGTTACAACCATAATTGCGGCACTATGGTTGAATGCGGGGATGATACTCGGGACTAGTATTTCCCTCGTATGTCTGCGACACACTTGCTCAATCTGTAAAAGAACTAGTGGGGACGTTTGGTTCCGAGAATCGTGTCGCAGTTGTGGCATTGATTTAAACTCTATAGCTCATCTCTATTGACATAATATTTTTCCATTGAATTTGGTGGAGTGTTGGTAGTATTGCTAGATTTTACTGCACTGCAGGTGCTGGTATAAATCTTTCCAGATGCCTAACGACAGCAGAATTCCCGAAATCTTGTTTCACAATGTTCACCCGGAATGTGTAATTGCATCGGGCGCTAAGCTTGAGTGGTAGTAGGAATGTTGTGATATTGAAACATTATTCGCACCGAACTATTTAAGACCACGTGTTACAAACTATAGAACCAAAACAATAATTTTTTCTTCAGTTATCCTCTTTCTCGAACGACTACGACCTAACACAAGAACGCAATATAATAGCCAGCTTTCAAGTGTCGAGAAGTGTGCTACAGGTCTTACAAATACTCACGATTTGACAAAAGTATGTCGCAGTGTGGTTGAATCTGCACAACGCGTAACGATCAATGTACGCGTGTGCAGCTGTTCAAATAAGTGACACGCGTTTATGCCTCTCTTACGAAGTTGCTTTGAATTAGTTTCATACAACAATCGATTAATAAGTGAGTTTATTAGTGCTTCAGTGATTACTATCTTATACTCTCCTGATTTTGTCCGATCTCCTATTACGCGTGTGGTGCTATCATTACGTTTAAAGATGCGTACGACTATTGCAACAGCTCATTTCAGCAGTGGTAGATTGTCTTTTGTAACGCTCTAGGCACTCTGCATCGATCGATAGGATAATAGTACCATTGATTGTGTACTTCAGATGTTTTTTCAAACTCTATATGGCCCTTCCCATAATCCTTCTAAGATTAATTCAAATCCTCCTCGATTGCTCACCGTGCTATCTATGATTAGATATTGCACGAGATTGCGTTTTTCCAACTATTGAATTACTTTATGCCCGTATTTTATTGTTATACATTAAATAAATAATAACTTTATTAGTGTTTATAATAGTTTATAATAGAAGGAAACACTTATCCATCGAATTACAAATAACCACTTATAATATGCATTCCAATTGGTTGCTAAAGAAAATCTGATGTCATGTTCCAATACCTAAGCGAAGGTGAAGTTTGTCTTTATGGCAGTATTGCTTTAGTGATGAAGATTCTGTAGTCTGTGATCGTTTGTGATCGATCTATGATTTTAGGAGTCTTACATTAAGATATGATTCTGTGCAGGTGATGTTAGAAAACGTGCCCACAAGATCCGTACACTTTGGGGCAGTGCCGTTCGGCTAGCACACCGTAAGCGACCCGTGACCCAACCCACACCGGATTGTCTTTACTCAGCTTGTTCCACAGGTGCACCACGATCGATTGATTGAGCGCGTCGAGGACTGATTTTAGGTACGGTTCTTCAAAAAAGTTCTTATAATTTCCATACGCTATCGCGTAAAATGCGCTGGGTGGATAAACGGTAAAGTGCTGGGAACAATGCCGGGTCATGTTGGTGATGGAATGCGTTTGGCAGTGCTTTACCAATACGCGCGTTATTACCCCTGGACCATTTTGAGCCCATTGATAACCGTTATAGTTGGCCAGTAGGTCGCTAAAAGAAAGAAACGATCGTTAAAGTTTGGTGAAAGATCGGATCATATTAAAAGTCCGTCCACTTACCGAACACACATTTCCGCCAGCTCATGACCGTATCCTTTCGATTCGAAGTTAATCACACCGGCAGCAATGTACTGAGGCGACTCGGCACCGGCATAGTTCGGTTCCAGCTTCTCAAAAGACTGTTGCACGATCACATCCAGATCAAGGTATGTCCCACCATACTTGTAGAGGGTCAGGTAGCGCATCACATCGGACAGATGCGAGTTCATGTACTGTGAGCGTAATATTTCCCCCCTCGCCATCCATTCTTTAAGCGGTGTGTCGTTTGCGTATGTAGTCAAGTTAACGTAGCGCAGATGCACATTAGGATACTCGAGCAGTGCGTCAAGGATTGGCTGTGTTGTGCGGTTCCGGAAGCCAACTGGAGCCGCAAACAGTACGTACACGTTCCACTCCGGGTTGGCCCGGGCAGCCGACTCGATTGCACACGCTTGTCGGGCATTCAGCCGCACGATACCGTCCTTCTTCAAGCAGGATGTTTCATGAAAGAAGATGTTACGCCCATCGTCAGTCGGCTGCGGTATGGACTGCTGCACATCCTCCAGTATGTTTTTCTCGTGTATGCCGTTATCGGTAGTGACATTACTATCAAAGATCTTGAAACAGGTGTCGATCCATGGACTCGGAGTTGTTGGTGTGGAGGTAGTCGTGACGACACGCTTCAATGTTGGAGACGGAGCTGTGAAGGATTCACTTTTCTGTTGGTGTAATTCTTTTGTGGCAAAAAATCGGTTTTCGTATGATTCCCAAAATTCCAAATCTTCTTGGACAATCTGAGAGTAAATGTACGGCGTAATTCTCCACTGGCGATCACCAATTCGACGTAACAGCAGAAGAACCAAAACGAAGGCACCAACGGTATAAAGAACAAAGCGACACTTTCTATGTGAGAACATTTTACACTGAAAAGCTTGAGTAGTCGTTTCTCGGCTAAGCACAGCGATCGACTGAACGCGATGATTTGATCAACTGTTTTTGGAGCGACGCCTGGGAACAATATTGGAAACTTTGATTTAAACAGCTTTATAGTGCGTCTCTATTTGCCCGAATTGTTTTCCAAGAAATGTGGCGGAGTTTTGGTAGTACGGCGCTGTTGTAAATATTTCAAAGGTTGTTGTTTTTTTTTTTTGGACTTAAAGTCTATTAGCCATATTCGCATCTTTCAATCAATTCAATTTTGAGGTGTCGAAGAACTTTGGTAAATACAGTACTTGTTTGACAATGTTCGCGGAAATGTACGATTGCTTCGGTAGCTGTTTGCTGTGAGGTTAATATGGCGTGAAACTAAAAATGAATGTGTTTGCAGTACAAACCACGAAGAAGATGCCAAGGGAACTTGGGCTACTAACGCTAGTTAATGTGCCAGCGCACACCAGCCGATTCTGGTTTCAACAACGCAACGATCAACGACGACTAACTTAGATTTACAATAAGGTCCTACCTCGCCGATCGCTACTATACTGTGAAGCTGGGTCAATATATGTACAGGTCAAATCCAATCAATGAATCTTCAGAGGACCAACGCAGGGCACCAACTTCGGCACTCTATTGCCCTTTTTGCTAAACTACGATGCCAATAGCAGTAGAATGCTAGTACTCAGGCTCTTCCAACCAGTTCTGCATGTATCGTGCTTTCGACGTCGTCAGTGATGATTTCGTGCCGGGGATCTCGGTAGTAAAATTCACTGCTGTTTATTCATTATGTGCCCATTTATACACTGTAAATTTCAATTGTTATAGATCAGTTGATAGACATTAACGCACGTGAAACACACAGGTTTAACAACAACTGGCTCATAACGTACATACCCGTTATATGTACTTAGGTACTACCTGCGGGGTTGGTTTATAAAGTCCAAAAACTTCAGCTGGAAGCCCTATCGCCATGTCAGATCCGAAGCGGTTGTGCTAAAGTCTGCTTTCCGTGAATGATGATACCATTAGTCATGCCAAGAAGAACGATAGGTGCTTTTAACTGTCGGCAAACTACATAACCTGCTACAAAAGGAATTTGTTCTCACGTGGTCTATTCCAGGTGATAATGTAGGAACTTTGTGCGTGTTTTTGGAACAGAAGATCTAGCAATTGAATACGCTTGCTTATTGATAAATAATTTTTCTAATTACAATTTTACTTAATTTTAGTCCTAGTTCTAATTCCCTCATAAATTCATTTTCTGCACTGATTTCTCTAATTGTACTAATAACTAACTCTGGCATTACATGCAAATAGCCTACCGTTAGGCGTTATTAACGCGTTAGTATAAATCTACAAAGTGGTACCAATTGGTGGATTAAGTAGAAAATCCTGTAGCTATTCATCGTACTATTTCTCAGTAGCCAACTGTTTGAAATTTAGGATCTTTTCGATTGGCACCTGTTGAGTATAATATGGCAACCTGTCACGGCTCGTTGAATGGGTAAAGATATTTAACGAATTAAGTGTAGTGTAGGTCAATAGTATATTTAATTGATTATTGCAGATTTATTGTCTAAAAATGTCAACTGGTTTTGTAATGATTGGAATGATTGTAATTTGATTGGCAAATCTGGTTGAAAAGTTACCGAATTGGCACGATGTTACCTCGATCGACCGATCGTTAAAAGCTGAGCTTTTGCTAGAAATCAAAGATAGGCGTTAATGGGTGGTCAATTCCTTAAATGCGTCTGCCTCCGTTGGTCAGACGTTTTAAAGAGATTTTTAATAATATCTAGCTAAGGTGGTAATGATAGGTCTATCAAAATTTGTGTGATATTGAAATATTTCGTTAATTACACCTAGTTAATTCGGACCACGTGTTACAAATCATCCAACCATAACATCAGTTTTTTCGTGTTCCTCTTTATCGAACGACTACGACCTAAACTGCACAACTAACATTGACTGCACTTAAGAGCGGAGTAAAACATGCAAGAGCTCTTACAAATACTTATAATTTGAAAACATATTTCGCCACATTATTTACTTTGCACAACGCGTAACGCATGTGCAGCTGCTCAAATAAACGACACGCGTTGCTGTGCCTCTAACGCAGCATTTAGGGGTGAACAGGCCGTTAAAACGGGACTCTATATGAGTTACAAACCAAACTGCTGCTAATACTGAAAAACGGGTTTGGACAAACGCGTCGAGTTGGTTTGAATCATTTTCATATTTTCAACAACCGATTAATAAGTGAGCGTATCATTGATTGCTAACTCATACTCTCCTTCTTTGCCTATAAAGATGCGTACGACTATTGCAACAGTTCATTTCAGCAGTGATAGACTGATTGTCTTCTGTAACGGTCTGGGCACTCTGCATTGATCGATAGGATAATAGTACTATTGATTGTGTACTTCAGATGTCTTTTCAAACTCAATATATGACCGCTTCCTTTGATAATCCTTCAAAGATTAACGAGCGTGGTGGAATGAATCGGCATTCGAATCCTTCTTTATTGCTCCTCGTGCTATCTTTAGGTTTAGGTATTGCACGAGGTTGCGTTTTTCTAACTATTCAATCACTTTATGCTCATATTGTATTGTTATACATTAAATAAATAATAACTTTATTAGTGTTTGTTACAGTACGAAACACTTGTCCATCGAATTACAAATAACCACTTATAATATGCATTCCAATTAGCTGCTAAAGATCAATACAAGATAATCCGATGTCTTGTACCAATACCTATGCGAGGGAGAGGGATATCTACATGGCAGTATCGCTTTATTGATGAAGATGTTGTCGCAATGGCGACAGCATCGACAGTCTGCGATCATGAGTGATCAATCGATGATTTTAGGAGGCTTGAATTAAGATATGATTCTGTGCAGGTGATGTTAGAAAACGTGCCCACAAGACCGGTAAACTTTGGGGCAGTACCGTTCGGCTAGCACACCGTAAGCGACCCGTGACCCAACCCACACCGGATTGTCTTTACTCAGCTTGTTCCACAGGTGCACCACGATCGATTGATTGAGCGCCTCAAGGGCCGATTTTAGGTACGGTTCTTCAAAAAACTGCTTATAATTCCAATACGCTATTGCGTAAAATGCGCTGGGTGGATAAACGGTAAAATGCTCGGAACAATGCTGGGTCATGTTAGTGATCGACTGGGTATGGCAGTGCTTTACCAATACGCGCGTTATTACCCCTGGACCATTTTGAGCCCATTGATAACCGTTATAGTTGGCCAGTAGGTCGCTAAAAGAAAGAAACGATCGTTAAAGTTTGGTGAAAGATCGGATCATATTAAAAGTCCGTCCACTTACCGAACACACATTTCCGCCAGCTCGTGACCGTGGCCTTTCGATTCGAAGTTTATCACACCGGCAGCAATATACTGAGGCGACTCGGCACCGGCATAATTCGGTTTCATCTTCTCAAAAGACTGTTGCACGATCACATCTAGATCTAGGTACGTCCCACCATACTTGTAGAGGGTCAGGTAGCGCATCACATCGGACAGATGCGAGTTCATGTACTGTGAGCGTAATATTTCCCCCCTCGCCATCCATTCTTTCAGCGGTGTGTCGTTTGCGTATGTGGTCAAGTTGACATAGCGCAGATGCACATTAGGATACGCCAGCAGTGCGTCAAGGATTGGCTGTGTTGTGCGGTTCCGGAAGCCAACTGGAGCCGCAAACAGTACGTACACGTTCCACTCCGGGTTGGCCCGGGCAGCCGACTCGATTGCACAGGCTTGTCGGGCATTCAGCCGCACAATACCGTCCTTCTTCAAGCAGGATGTTTCGTGAAAGAAGATGTTACGCCCATCGTCAGTCGGCTGCGGCACGGACTGCTGCACATCCTGCAGTATGTTTTTCCCGTGTAAGCTGTGCCCTTTAGTGACGTTACTGTCAAAGATCTTGAAACAGGTGTCGATCCATGGACTCGGAGTTGTTGGTGTGGAGGTAGTCGTGACGACACGCTTCAATGTTGGAGACGGAGCTGTGAAGGATTCACTTTTCTGTTGGTGTAATTCTTTTGTGGCAAAAAATCGGTTTTCGTATGATTCCCAAAATTCCAAATCTTCTTGGACAATCTGAGAGTAAATGTGCGGCGTAATTCTCCACTGGCGATCACCAATGCGACGTAACAGCAGAAGAACCAAAACGAAGGCACCAACGGCACATAGAACAAAGCGACACTTTCTATGCGAGAGCATTTTACTTGTGTTAACTCTGATAAGCTTGAGTAGTCGTATCTCAGCTAAGCAAAGCGAGCAACTGAACGCGGTGGTTTAATCAGTTGTGTTTGGAGCACGTGAGTACAATGTTGGAAACTTTGATTTAAACAGCTTTATAGTGCGTTTCTGTTTGCTCGATTTTTTTTCCAGGAAAGTTGGTGGAGTTTTGAAATAGCGCCGGTGGTTTTTATTTACTTTTATAGAGACTTTGAGCCTATTGGCCTCATTTGCCTCTTTCGATCTATCGAGGTGTCGAACAACTTTGAAAGTCCAGTCGTTGTTCGATGATGATCGCGGGAATGTACGATTGCGACGGTCGCTGTTTGCTGTGCGGTTAGCGAATATAAATAAACGTATTAGGCGAGATCATTTTTGGGACATTATTATTCAGGTATAGTGAGGTATACATAATTCCTATCTAAGTTAAACATGGTGTGCAACTGAAAAATGATTGTGATTCCAGTACAAACCATGGAGGAGATGCCAAGAGAGCTTGAACTATTAAATGTAGTAAATAGTAGCGTCAGATGTAGTAAACAGGTGATCGAGCACAGACGACTAACCAACGCATCGATCAACGACGCCTACGACCTGTTTGAGTTTGTATGAGCATTTGTCATAAATCATGGTACCTGGTTGGTTTACAAGTACACGATATTAATGTTTGGATGTCTAGGTTACGGTCCCATGATGTTACAGATAAGGTCGTATCGCGCCGATCGCTATTATTCTGTGAAACTGGGCTTTTATAATTCCCCTTTTTTGATCTTGAGGAGTGATCATCAATGGAACACGTGAGCTTCACGACATAACCTCCAGCAAGGCGCTCTACTATTGCATTGACTCTACGTCACGACTGTCTGCGATGTTTTTTTCAGTTCCGACTCGAGAATTCACTGCATTTTTAACATATAAACTTTGTAACTTTCTTATTGTTCTTGAAACATTAACGCATCTGGAAGAATCGCATGCAATTGTCCATCGCTGGACAAATAATTATTAAAAAAAAGAAGTATTGAAACACGATCCTATTGCATGTTCCAATATTTAGAGTATTTTATGTACTTAGGTGTATTTTTATACCTCCGGGGTTGGTTAAAAAGGTTTAAAAAAATTGTAATATTGTGCCATATGCCAGGTTCGTTGCAGTTGTGCCAATGTCAATGTCGGTAACGTATACGTACCAACGAGCTGTTTTTAACTGTCGGTTGAACACACCACCTGCCACAACTAAGCCGTTGTCTTCAAGATGGTCTATCACATATGAGACTTTAGGAACGTGTGTGTAAATTCTTCTAATTTTTCTTAATTCTAGCCTTAGTTTTAATTCATCCTTTCATTCATTCTCTTCACTAGTTTCTCTAAATGTGCTAATTCCTAAGTCTATCCGTACATGCAAATAGTTTACAGTAAGGAATCATTTACGTTGTATCGTATGTATAGGTTTTGTACTAAAGTGTACAGTTACTGTCAGCCACGATAAGTTGTTTGATCTACAAAGTAACATAAATTGATGGATTAAGTAGAAAATTTGGTAGCACTTCCTCGTTCTATTGCTTGGTAGTCAATTGTTTGAAATTTACGGTCTCTTCGATTGGTTCCTCACGGATGTCTTGGTGGTCTATTCGATAGATGCATCAGCTTCCTACAACACCGGCTAGAATCGTTTCTCAGCAGGACCGTTTCCCTGTCGCGTAGGGGAAGAGGTTCTGCAGTCAGATGAAAGTCAGACGTTTGAAAAGAGAGATTCTTAATACTAATTAGCGAAACGTGGTAAAGGTGCTATTGATGTATTGTGTGATATTGAAACACCACGTTGATCGTGACGAATTATTTCATTAGACCACGTGTTACAAATTATCCATCCATAACATCAGTTTTATTTATTCGTAATGCTCCTCTTTCTCACACACCTATGACCTAAACACAAGAACGTAACATAAACAACCACTGTACTTAGAAGCGGAGAAAAATATGCAAGAGCTCTTGCAAATACTTACAATTGGACAAAATATTTTGCCACACTGCTTCTAGTTCGCACAACGCGTAACGCATGTGCAGCTGCTCAAATAAACGACACGCGTTGCGGCCTCTCTTACGCAGGATTTAGGCCTTCACAGGCCGTTAAAATTGGGTTCTATATGGTTTACAAACCTAACTGCGGCTAATACTGATAAACGCATTTGGTCAATCGTGTCGAGTTGGTTTGAATTATGTTCACACAAGTGACATGACATTAACTAATAAATAAGTTACGAGTGTATCAGAGATGACTAACATATCTGTTTAAATAGCTGCTAAATCAAACGAGATTCCAATGAAATGAAGAAAGAGATTGCTAAATCAGAGAGTGTTCAGTAGCACCTGGATATGCACCTAAAAAAAGTGTTAATTTACACACGTTTCGGTGTAGATTCGAGTCAGCAAAGGAATGGAACAAAAATTAAAATTGAACTGTAAAATGAGTTAGCTACCTTCTATCGCTAAGAATTTGTTCATTCAAACGATATCGACTATTTTTAGGCACTGGCAGTTAAATTGGGTCTAACACATAGGACAATTATTAAAAAAACCAAGCACCAACACACAAGATAAGACTACAATCAAATCGGTAAGAAATTGTGAAGCAATACAATAGAACAATACATGCGATTCGGTATTGTTTTGGTGTTAGAAAACGGTCCCGCAAGATCGGTACACTTTGGGACAGTGCCGTTCGGCTAGCACACCGTAAGCGACCCGTGACCCTACCCGCACCGGATGATTCTTGCTAAACTTGTTCCACACGTGCACCACGATCGATTGATTGAGCGTGTAGAGGGCGTGCTCCAGGTACTGTTCCTCGAAAAACTGCCGATAATCTTCGTACCCTATCGCGTAAAATGCACTGATCGGATAGACGGTAAAGTGCCGGCACCGTTCCCGGGTCATGTGAGCCGTCGACCGAGTGTGGCAGTACTTTTGCAGCACGCGCGTTACCACTCCCGGGCCATTGTTGCCCCAGTCCTTTCCGTTGAAGTTGGCCAGCAGGTCGCTAGAAGAATGAAACGATCGTTACATGGTTGGTCAAGGAGGAATAGATCTCGTATCTTGTAAATCTAGCCGCTTACCGAACACACATTTCCGCCAGCTCGTGACCGTGGCCTTTCGGTTCGAAGTTCATTACGCCGGCCGCAACCCATCGCACCGACTCGGCACCGGCATAGTTCGGTTCCAGCTTCTCAAACGATTGCTGCACGATCACATCCAGATCAAGGTACGTTCCACCGTACTTGTACAGGGTCAGGTAGCGCATCACATCGGACAGATGCGAGTTCATGTACAGCGAGCGAAAGATTTCCCCACTCGCCATCCATTCTTCCAGCGGAGTTTCGTTCGCGTATGTGGTCAAGTTGACGTACCGAAGATGCACATTGCGATACTCGAGCAGTGCGTCAAGGATTGGCTGTGTCGTGTGGTTCCGGAAGCCAACCGGAGCCGCAAACAGTACGTACACGTTCCACTCCGGATTGGCCCGGGCAGCCGACTCGATTGCACACGCTTGTCGGGCGTTCAGCCGCACAATACCGTCCTCCTTCAAGCAGGATGTTTCGTGAAAGAAGATGTTACGCCCATCGTCGGACGGCTGCGGCATGGACTGCTGCACATCGTCCAAGCTGTCCCCGGCGGCAAAGCTGTCCCCGGGGACGATCTGGAAACAGTTGTGTATCGGCGGATCCGGAATGCAGCTGTACAGGATGTATAGTGCGGCCGAAAGAAACAGAAACACGTACACGATCCGCCGTTTGTATCGCATCGGTTGCAGCCAGAAAGACATCGGGACCCGGTTCTGTCGAGTGGCGACCACACTATGCACCTCGATGCGTGACGCAAAACGGTATTTTTGGAGCAAATTATTTACATCTCTTTACAAAATGATTCACTGATACGATATTGCCAAAGTAAATAACATAAACATTGCCGGATGATGGATAAAACGCAGCACTAGTGATGGTACTATCGTTCCGAACCTGCTAGGTTCAATCTGTTCTGTTGGTGGAACGTTCGAAACGCAGCAGAACAATATTTGTTACTAACCAAAACTAAAAAAATGCAAAGGTTAAAGTGGAAAGAAAATTAAATGATTTGAATCAAATTATTTCGCTTGTTTATGCTGTGCGAGTAGGTCTTTTTTCCTGCCAAGGAACTGGAACCGTTCGATAATTTGAAGAGTTGTCCCATCACTACTCAATTTATCTGTTTATCACAGCGCTTCAATACTCGATATCTTGGTTCGGCTCGGATATCTTATTTGTTGTAATAAATATATTATTGGCGATTTTGAGACAAATCGAGTGAAAATATCACACCAAGCAATTGTTAAAACTTTTTTCAAAATAAAAGTAACATAAAAAGTGACTGCAAGGCAAGAATATGAATTAAATGAGTGTTTTTATGATGCGTGAGCATTGCTTCACATCCGATTTGGTTTGAAGTACACAACTAGGTGTAGTAAACAGGAAAATTTTAAAGCTCAAAAGCTCATTTTAGATGGGCTTTGAGCTTTGAACGAAAGCTGTGTTTAAATTTAAATCCCCAACTGTGCGCGGAACTCACAAATCGTGCAGGATGTAGGTACGACGAAAAGTTCATGGTGTTGTATCAAAACAAGTTAATTAATTGGATTCAAATATGGCAGTTGATTCAATTCATAGACTGTAAATATTGTGGAATAATTGTGTAATTGGATTTTAAAATCGTACAAGGTCTCGTACATGATACCAATATGACATGTTTGTGATGACTCATTTAATTGTGTTGGTGTGGCTTTATCAATTAGCAGACGTAGTTTAACGATGCTAGTTTCCATTTATGTTTGCTCATTTCAACGCGCTTTTTTTTATCTATTCCAACACTTTATGTCACTCATTATTTGGCGGGTAATCACAGCCACAGTGATTCAGAAATCCGATCAGCAGTGACCTGTACTGTTTACAACAATATTAGCATGTGAAATGTTTCATCGTATTCATCCGAATTGTAGTAACTGTTAGTACACACTGTGTACGTGACGACCATCGGTAGATCCCCGATCGTCCCCCACCGAGATTAAGGCTAAGAACTGTGTTGCAGGTTAGTCACGGGTTCAGGGCGGTCTACCGCCTGTACGCAATGATCAAGACGAGCTATGGCCTGCATCTATGTAGCTTCCGTCCACACAGAGGAAGTACAATCAGCTGTGTCTACAGACCGCCTGGCCAATGACCAAACAAAAGGGGAAACGTGTTGTTTCCCTAGATTTGTTGCCAATACAACTTGATGGCGTTCCATATGGGAATTCCACTGCATGTTTCTTTTATTTTTTTTTGGTTTGAGTGGTTTTGGAAGAATGGATTTTAAAATAATTATCCAGCCAGTTAACGATTAGTCACTGTTCCTGTTAGTATTGCCGTATCCTCACTTCCTGCAGTGTTGCTCTCGATATCGCTCTATCTAAACATGTCTTTTAAGCCCTTGAAATGGTTTGTCTGTTGGCGAACAAAACAAAGGTCTATAATACCCAGTGCACCTGGTCAATGGTCGCTGTCGCTGCCCATCATATTCCAACGGCCCATAAATCACTCTCTCTCTGTCTCTCTCTCGTCTGCGGAGTTGTAGGATGTATTTTAAGTGGCAAGAAAACGTTGTACCATATTGCATAAAAAGAAGTAGTTAAGCCAGTTAACTTACATGAATGAAGCTGACTGACAAACTGTACCGGGTAATAAATGGCAACGGCTATTTATGGGGTCAGGTTAGGCGCCAGCTGTGGTCCTAGGTGGCCGTTATCTCTCAAATCAAAGATGTAAGCATTCAAACAAACAGTTACAGTGAGATACAAATTTTAGTGAATACTACTTAATAGAACAAAATTACTTAAAAGTAGATGTACATGTTTTTGATGATGTTTTAAGCACTTCATTCCCTACGAAGGAGAGGTGAATACTGTAAATGTATGTACTAAATAAAGTTGAAATAAAAACGTGTCCCGTTATCAGCTACCGACTGTACAAGATCGATTGTAATTTATTGTAACATGCATCCCGTGCAATTGATTATGCGTCGATCGTCCCTAGCCGCGGCCGCGGCTGCATTGCCTTATGCATATCGAAAGCCATGCATCAGGTCTGTTTGCTCCCTCTGTGTGTGTCTGTTTCTGGTACAAACGAACCTGAAGCACCTGAAGTACGTGATTGGTGACAGAAGGGATCGATGTAGTCGCACGGCTAGTAGTAGTCCTGCCCCACAGACCGGCCGTCCTGAATGAAGCGCGTAGCGTAGTGCAGCACAGTCACTCGCAGCAGAGATCGCCCAAACATCTGATTCAACCGAAAAGGCGCGCTGAGAGACTCGCAAACAGCAAAATAAAAACATCACCACCCGGCGGCGAGCTTTTGACACGAGAGAGCGAGACAGAGAGAGAGTGAGAGAGAGAGCGAGAACCCGCGTTCACGAAAGAGTGAGCGAGAGCGAGAACAGCATCCCCTTTACATCGGTTTTGGAGAGATTTTCCCGGAAAGCGCCCGGCAGCGCCTGGCAGTGCGCCCCACTCTTCGAATGCACACATACACACACCCCCGGAACACACTCGGTACAGCCGAAAACGCAGTAAAAGCACAGGAATCTTGCGTTAATTTAGTCAGTTGGTAGCAAGCAGTGCTAACGTTCACATCGGTGCTTGGAAAATCATATCGTGTCCTCGTGGTTATCTCGTGCTTTGTCGTCGCGATATCGAGCCAGTCGATCAGTTGCAATTCGTACTTCGTCGAGTGATGTTGTGCTAGGCAGAAAGGTGGGCTGGTAGAAAGGTGGTCATTAAATGTGTTTGATTGATAGTTCAGAAGGAAAGGGAGATGTTTGTGAAGCTACAACTATTTTTTTAAATAATATTTAAAAAAACAGAACTGTTAAATGTTCATAACAGAACGTCAATTTAAACAACACAGTGAAGTGAACCGAACCGGGAAACCGAACACGAATACGATAATACTTAAAAAAAGCGAATAATTTTGCATTCTTTAATGAGTTTTGCGCTATTACCCGCCATACCCGTTTGTAAGTGCAGAGCATCTCTGAACGATGCGGCGGGGTTTGGGAAGGAAAAACGCAACTATCGTCGTTAGAATAAAATGAAACCACAGACCGGTGTGGTCAGAGTTTCGGACACGAAGCAAGAAACGGGAACTACTACAAAATAGCGAAAAACCAGCAAGGGGGGGAAAATAAATCGTAAAACAAAAAAAGGTTTGGTAAAAAGCTGTACCATCATAGCACGTGGTACGGTTGCGATGTGGCATTTGGCGTGGTTGGGCGTTTTTTGGTCTAGTTGGCTGGACGCACTGCACTGTTTCAGTGTTTTACAGTAAGATGAGCTGACTGTTAATTATTGCGATAGTTTATTTTAGTGTTTTTTTTTGTAAAGTAATTACCATTATTTAATCTTTTGTGTACATTAGTGGTTTAGTGGATTTCTTAAAAAAATTAACTATTATTACCGTTCGTCATTGTTGTGTACTCAATCAACAAACAATTAAAGTTTAGCAGAGGTCGGGGTGGATTAAAAGGCGAAAAACAAAAGCATAATTATTTCCTTCACTCCTTTGACAGGTGAATAAAGAAACTTACAAAGGAAACCGAATCAACAGAAGAAACAAACAAAATCGAGTGCGTTTGAAGTGGTTTGAGTGTTTGCCGCGTGCTTTAAGGGGGGAGCTAAATTAAAAAGTGATTACGCGCGAGTGTAGTTTTTCCGCCTCCCCCATCACAACAACAGCAGCAACAACAAACCCCGAAAAGTAATTAATATTTTCCGCAACTACCAACAGCAAGTAAGTGCAAAAGACTTTCGTGCGTCAGTTGCAAGGCAAGTTCGTTCGTTTGGTCAAAACAGTTGGTCATACTACTAGGGATCGTGCGAGGCTGTGGTTGGTGTACGGCGCCTCGTTGATGTGCAAGCGTTCCGGCGGCTAGTTTTGTGTCATCCTTCAGCCGAACAGGTTTGTAAATATTTGTTTGTATTGAGTGTTTTTGTTTTTTGTTTTATTACACTATGATAATAGGACCGTCTTGTTCGCGGGGGTTCAGAGCCAGCAGCGGGTTGGGTTGGGCCGTGTAGCAATAAAATCATGATCATACGCAACGCGATCGGGACTTGCCGAAAGATTGTTGTTTTATTGCTTTTGTTTTTCCTTTCCCTGTCTGGAGGGTGCGTTGTTTGTTTGGCCTTTTGTCATTTATTTTAACCTTTGCTTTCGGCTGCAAACGCGCATCAATTATCGTACGATACAGCTGCGGATGGGGTTTCCCGGCAGTAAAAGGGATTAGAACAGCGAAATTCAGCACCCCGACAGGTGAAATGCAAAATCGGTTATATTGATGGTATGCCATCAAGCGGTAATAATGATCGATTGCTATGTGTGTGATTGTTTTTTTTTCTTGAAATGTTCAAACTTCTTATGGTGAGAAACACACGAATCGTTCGCTTATTGCGCACTATACTGTTCTCAACCTGTTTGATAATCTGTATGAAATGTGCATCGTAAGTTTGCTGTTAAGGATTTATAAATGAGTATTAATATGACAATTTGTATTGAATGTGGTCAAAGTTCTATCACAATGTCATACAATGTCATTCGGGGTTCGAGATAAAAAAAGAGTTGCTTTTGGCGCAACAGTAAATCAATCACATTAATAATAATTATTATTATTAATCAAACCCGTCAAACTATCAAGCCATATCAAGTTTACGATGCGTCAGAACATCAATTATTAATATTGGCGTTTTCGAAATGACTTTCAAAGGTTAATATAAACAAAAACACATGTTTTGATTAATTGTCCTGCATCAACTGCAACTGCCGGAATTGCCAAAATATCGTTGCAACGGTTTCATGTCCGCAGTGATAAAGATTCAATGATTCTGAAAGTCAATTTTATTACTTCCTCAATTAGAACAAAAAAACCTGTGTGTTGAACATAGCTAGAACACATGAGCAATTTCCTTTCTAAATTTGTGTGTGTGTGTGTATGTGTTTTTTTTTTTTAAAGAGCCATCAACTGCAGTTGCAACTTAATGTAAGCAATTAAGTTCGAGTGCTATTTTTAGCGATTGCTATCGAATTTGCTTCACTACGCCATAAATTTGTTACTTTCAAATCACCTCTAAAATTGGAAGTCACATAAAAGTGCAGCGTGCAATTGATTATTTATTAAATTTATTCACTCCCTCCCCCATTTATCAATATTGCTGGCAGTGTAAACAAAAAGGCTAAATAAAAATCACACCATTCCAATTGAAAACGCGGTGTGTTGGTAGTGCATAACGAAAACACCTTTCAAACGACAAACACCTTAACAGTAGGCTTTTCCTGTGCAACCATACGTCATACCTTAGGGTTATTTTTGGGTTATTTTTTGGTTGTTTTTGTTGTTGTTCTACCACTTCACTCCTCATCGCAATCTTTCGGCACATATTTCACGTCCAATTGGTTTTCCCACGCAAAGTTTCTGCCTATCTCTCTCCCTCTCGTCCGAGGCTTGTTGTGGTGTTGTGCGGTCGTTCGTTGTGTATCGTCTGCTATCGCACCTTATTACTACGGGGTCGGGGAAAATCATCCGTCTGGAAAAACAAACCATCCGCTGTGTATCGCTGTCGATCAATGCGTTGGCCGTGCTTGGGCGTCTGTTGCTGTGTGTGTGTGGTTGCTGGTGAAAAGTTAAATATTCTCTAGAAAAGCCACAGTGAAGGGGAGTCTGCTCCTTGTGCTTATTATACTCTACTCCCAGCACCTGAATATTGATGCCAAGGGGCACCGGGATCAGTGTGTCCTTTTTTGTCGGGAGTTGTCTTCATTTCAATGCCAGATGCTAGAATATTATGTTTGAAGATTACACAAAAATCTAAAACTCTATTTAGTGGTGCAAGTTGATTTATCAAAGATCGGTTTTATATTTTAAAATATTTTGCAATATAATGGTTTTATTCGATTTCATACTACGTAAACCATATCAAGTGTGCTTCTTTTACTTTTCCTTACAAATGTACATCCAACGTCACGATAAATTGAAAATCAATTTGATTAAATTCGTATTTGTCTTGCAACCAATGGAGCAACTTCTTTTCAGCTTTTTGAGCTTTATTTATTCTAAAGAAAAGCGCATTGAAAAGAGCATCCACTGTCCGTCTTAGTTTCTGCCACCGTTTTGTACATACAACCGCTCTCACACTCCAAGGTTGTAACACTAAAAAATCACGTTCAAAGTTGTCAAAAAAACAATCATCTTGAATGCTAAGAATTTGTGTCTTTGCGCATCTTCACCTCGAAAGTATGCTCACAAAAAAAGCGCAAACGATTATTTCGTGATTGAACTCCGTTCGCCACCTGTTTGTCGAACGAGTAAAATGGGGGTAAAAACAGCAGAAAAGGCAGGGAAAAGAATTACTTGTAAAAGTCCGCGAAACATTCGTAACGGCACGAACTATTGATGAAAGTGAACGGGAGTGGCATTTTGAACGGGAGCTTCGAAAAATGTTTGGGAAAATCATAAACGTAATGAATTCACGAAATGTTTTTTCCCCCTTTCCGCACGTTTCCACAAAACCGATGAACGGGAACGAGAGTTTTCTGCAAAAAAAGAAAAACTACATCGATTGGGAATAAGGAAAAGCGTCACTAGAGGCTCGTTTGTAAGCGGGGAAAAGTTTCCGACCAGGTGTACGACGTGAGAAACTGGGCGAAAAAGTAAGCAGCTAGTTGTGTTTACGTACGATGTTCAGCCGTCACTGTTGATCTTTTGCTGTTTGTTGCGGAACGGAGTGCAAAAGTAGCAATTGAATTTTGGTATTTGGTGCTCTGGTAAAGGAAAAGTCACAGAACTGGTTTTGCTTCGGGATTCTGTGTGGCAAAACTTCAAACTACCGTAAATTGGGAAGTTAAACAGAGAAAAGTCTGAAGGAAGGGAATGTTTCGTTGGGATCATAAAAAAGAGAAGATCAATATAGGTTGAAATAAACAAACAGGAGTTAGGAAAAGACGTAAACATCAGATTATAGTACAGAATCGTAATAAACTCCTGTCAATATACTTATTTGCTTCTGTATTAACTTAGGGTTCTTTTTTTAAACCCCCTTAAAAGCTCAATTTATCAATTTTATCAACCATTATCCAACAAACAACGTGCAAAACAAATCTGCTTAAACCAATTAATCAAACTTGATACGCAAAACGGGATAACTCTTGATAGCGTTCTGCGTTGAGCGGTGGCTTGAAACCCATGAAACCTTTAATTAATAAACTTACCCCAAAAGCATCGCTGCAAAGGCACGCAACCGTGCATCATTTTCAATCAGAGCCGAAAATCATTTTGCCCATAATTTTGCACTCGTAAACTGGGGTTGCCTCCCTTTTGTTTTGCTCCTTTTTTTGCTGGCCAACAGCGACGCTCGACGCTTGAAAGATTCCGCCAAACTCGACGCTAAGTAAATGCAAAATATACAGTTGAGAAATTTCGTCCCCCTTTTCCTGCGAAGTGGAAACTTTGTGCCGGAATGGTGGGACAGTCCGAAAGGTAATGAAGGGCCGGCAAAAAACAGCCCGTGAAACGGTCAAAGGTTAATCAAACATTGGCAGACTGGCATGGAAGCAATAGGAAAAAAGGGTTTATTAGTATCGAGTGTGGTAAGGAGCGGTTGAAGAGTGGTCAGTAGGCATAAGGAATTGAATGAAGGCTGAGGGATGGGAACGGGACTTTACTCAAAAGAGCACTGAGCCGATTTTCTTTCCCACGCTGCCGGTATCCTTCCAGCAACCCTTACCAGCTTGCCAATGTTCTCTTTCTTCCTTTGAGTGGGCTCATTAAATTTATTGCAAATAATGATGCTGAATCACTTCAGCACACCGGCGGCATGCCAACCTTTTCGGTGGCATCCGGAAAACAATTTGCCAATGTCCGTTCGTCAGTAAATACAGCTTGAAAACTTGAAACCCCCGCTCGCCCCAAAACCTTTTTGCTGGTGAGTGAACGGAAAAAGATTCCCCGTAGTAATTCAGTTACTTACGCAGCTTCTTTGGGAGTAAGGCTGTGCTGTCCCTTCTTGAGGATGGAATTTTTGGGGGGTGGGTTTGGAGTTTGTTGTCCTCGTGGTTGGGGGTTGCAGGAATGTGAGCGTGATGCCAAAGAAATTCCTTAACGTTACCGGCAAGAAAGCACGAAAAGAATGGCACTGTGAGCAATCTGCCAGTTTTTTTAAATTAACGGTGGTAGTGTTGGGATGCTCGCCCTGGCTGCGCTAACGTGGGTCGAAAAGTAAAGTTTTTCTCATTTTCATAATCCCGTGGCATAAATTTAAATTTTTCGGCAACATTTATACGTCCAGTTAACGTGAAACATGTTTATTAGCTAAAGTTTTTCACACAATTGTAGCCAACTTCATTTCGGCAGGTTAAGGTTGGGTTTGTGTCCTGGCTATAAAACGCCTAAAGGTCTGCAATCAATTATGACCACACAAGTATGACCTAAGAAATGTGTACCATTGCAAATCACATTTTTATCTCATTTTAATGTGATTGTTTGAGGTCAATTTATAGAAGTCAGCTATACATACATTCTTGTTAATTCTTACAACATTTTGATCATTACATTGGAAAAGCACGCAGATTCGAAATATCTTGCTCAAAAAGGATGACGCAGGACAATCCGAAACCCCAACAATAAACCGGTTATTCCGAAAAGGACTAATCGCACTTGTTTGCATGCTTCTGTGCGTTGCCATCATCTGCGTTCACGATTATTTTCGTTTGGTTGGCTAAGGATCACTTTCTTTCTTGCATACACAATAACAAAAAACGCCATTTCTTCTGTGCAAAACTCAACCGGCGGCGTGGGAAAAATAATTGGATTTATCATCAGATTTGTAACGATTGATCTTTTTTCCTTTTCTCTTTTTCCGTTCCGTTTGAGTGACAACGTCCCTCCGGTTAAATGTGACATGTCGCTTTTGCATGTTTCCTTTTTTCTCTTTCTCTCTCTCTCAACCCCATGGGAATGCGTCTGGCATTGTGGCAAGGGTTCCAGAGAAATGGTTGTAAGCATGGATATTTTTGAATAGATTTGACTAGATCGCATACGATGTTTCGTTTTCGCTTTGGGAAAGGTTCCGATAGAACCCCTTTTATTATTTACTTCATCATGAGAATAATCTTTAAACAGTAGCGTTTGATAGCCGAAAGTGATTCTTTAAAATCGGCAATCCTTTCCCTTTCCAAAACCCTTACACTATTTAGCAGGATTTATAGCGAACATCCAAAACGAAGGCGAAGAACTTGGTACAAGGAGTAAAACCTCCACCCAGTAACACATGGCACAAAACGGTTATGATGACCATCATATCATCAAATCAAAATAAATCATTCTAAGCTATGGCAAAATACCATTAACTGGAGCCCTTTCTTCGCTGTGGTTTTGACCAATCGCCAGCAACACATGTTGGTGGTGGGATGTAGCCTTAAAGGATGTAAATCATCCTGCCTACAATCATTTGGAACATTCCTTTCAATCACGTCGACACATGCTGTGACAAGACGATTTTTTCGACCCCTCAATTTCCCCCCTTCTGGCTGTGTCTGTGTGCACTAACGCTTCCGAGCATTAGTTCTGAGTCCTACCCCCCACAAAACGAACACACCCGAAAGGAGCGACAGGATACGGCTCATAAACCCCCCCATAAAGATATCAGGTTGCAAAGTGTTACTACCAGCGCAAAATCGCTTTCCCGGAGCACTTTATCATGATATGCCTCACTTTCGGTCGGTAATTGGGTGAAAATTAATGTCCTTTGTCCTTTGTCGAGCGTCGAAGCAGTGGATGGAGTGGGGTGGGTGCGGAGGTTTGCGAGCAGCACAATGCCGGAAAGTTCGAGTGGTTTCAGTGTCATGAGGTGCATGAAATTGAAGGTGTTGTGAAGCAGCAATTGAATTTAAACTGTTGTATTAATTAATCGCCTTTCGCGTGGCAAATTGAAACACTGACTGACAATTGAAACATGATACACTTTGTGCTCTAAAAAAAATAATACTGTTGTCAATTCCAGTAGCAAATCATGCAAGTTGACTATTTATATTCTCCGTCGTTTGATTAGAGAGACGTGGATGAACTAAGCTTGATTGATGACACTTGCCTAGTGCACGTGATAATCATATGCACGTATCCGCACACCAAAAAACAAAAAATGCCTAAACTCTTCAACCCTTCAACAGATGCAACAGCTTTATTGGCTCGCCGCCCTAAACAGTGAAACTTTCTAGATGAAAGCTCCGGTGCCGCAACAATAATAATTAATTAATTCTGTATTAATTTTCCACCGCCTCGCATGCGGCAGCTGTTTGCATTCTCGCCGGCAAATAATAGCCCAAACCCTGCAGCACGGTTTGATAAAATTCTCATTTCCACCACACGTCACAAGCGGCGCGTTATCGTGCGTCACATTTAGCGCGTGCGGGAAAGTCACAACGTTGACATTCGGGCCCGCGGGCCCGCCACCCATCCGCGCTTATCTGGCTTTCACTTTCAGCGGGCTGTTTTGCTTACGGCCTAGTGCTTTGGATTAAATTTCGATTAACCCATTAACCTACACGCGGGTGTTGCGCGTTGGTGGGAAGCTTTAGCGAGAGATTAAGCATACATTAATTATTGCATTCTGGCAAGGCACTTGTTCAGGGGAGGGGGCGTACGACACGCTGATCGTAATTGGAAAATGTTGAAATGAAACAAGATTAAAGCTAAAGTGGTTTGAGTCCTTATTGGGTCCTGAGTTTGCCTAGATGTATGCAATGTGCATTACAAAACGCCTAAAATTATGTGTTATGCTTGCTAAAGTGATCTAATGACGAAAGTGTTACGTGGAACGCTTGACCTAACACGAAACAAAGTGTTGCAGCGTCGTTTTGGCACTTCTATCGTAGTTACGGCACACTGACAGCTGCTCCGGTTGGTGACATATTTGCAACGTATCACTGTGCTCGCCTGCAAACGGCAAACTTCTTTACTTCAATCCATTGACACGTTGTATCGTCGTACCTGCGTTCGACAGCATCCCACGCAAAAGTGATGCTTCTTTTTGACACCGTGCTCGTTGCCATATGCCGACAGTGGGCAAGCTCTGATCTTGGGTAGCGAGCCAGACGTAAATCCCATCGAGAACAAGGTTTTAATCTGCCCTCGCCCGTGCGCCCGTGGAGGTCACGGGTCGAAGCGTAGTGCCAGTGCACATTGGGCAAACGCCTGTATAAAAATCGAAAAACCAACTTCATCGCAGGTTAACACCATAATCATTTTCTTAAAATAGATACTTAAACTTAGTTGAAACCAAAATATTTCACGTTTTTATCTTAAACTTACTGAGATATAGGCAATCAAAGTGTAAACTTTGTGTTTTTTGTCCCAAATTTGAGCTATTTTTCGACCGAACATAAACCATCATATTTTAGTATATGATGGTTAGATTTTGATAATTAATGTGTCATTGGAAAGGTTTTTTGTCATACTTTGATGTTATGTCAGAATATTTTGCAAAAACTTGTTTTTAAAGTTCATTAATGATTGAAAACCAAACATCACTGCCGAATTTTTGGATATTTTCATTTTGGAGAGTGATTTTTTTTATGATTCGACTCGATTTCACTCGTGTGTCGTATATCACAGGAAAGGTCAACATTTTCCCTACGTTTTGACGTTGAAATTAGCTGCGACCATCCGCGACCCCGAAAATTATTGAACATTTTCTTGAAAATAGCGCGAGCGATTTTGACGTGTTGTTGTATGAGCCATACACCACAAGTATCGAACTACCTGTCATAAACGGGCATTTGAAACAAACAGGCATAATAAACAAAGCTGAACCGAGAAAAAACAGTTTGAAAAAGATCGTAGGATAGGAATCAGCTCTTTTCAAAACTAACCATGAAAAACTCGGCTTTTTTAGCGCGTAATACTTAAAAATCGTTTTTAGTAACGAACTTACTCCGCCTTTGCTTTATTTCTTAACAATAATTGTTGATGCTGTTAAGTACTACACAATAATTTAATGTTGTGAGCGATAATTATAAAGGTTTTTTCGCTGTCTTGACGATTTTAGTACAGGACTGCCCTGTGTAGTAAGAGCAATGGTATTGAATGAAGAAAAACTGCAATAGCACGAGGAATTGATTTTCATCCCGGCGTTTGTATGGCCGTTGCCCACTGTGCAGTGGCGTAATCTGCACCAGATTACGAGATATAGAAATGTATTATGCACTTACCTGGCCGGCCGGTCCCCGGGCTGGCTTGGTCAATGGTCTTCCCGCACGAGTCACGGTCGCTCGCTTCATGGCTCGAGTGGAAATACGTTTCATGTGGGTTTTGTCCGTGGCGTACTCGGTGCGGTTTTGGGAGTCAGTCAGCTTGACGAAGCATACCGTTACTACACGGTGTAGCTGTGGATGGGATACATGGAAATAACTGCCCACGAGCGTCGAGCGTAACGTCAATTTCCCGTAAACGACAACAGGGTTATTTTCGGCCCATACTTTACTACTCCAGGCTCCCGGCGTCCTCCCCACGGCCTGTACACATGTTTTTTTACGGTTCTACACGGCGCTTGCTTCAGCATCTACATTGCCAACCATGATAATGCGCCTCTTGGGACCGAGATCAAGGACTATTTGCTTTATCAGACCGCAAAGGCAAAGAGAGAGCGGGAGAGAGAAAGAGAGGCCGTACGGAAAGTGGGCAGGAAAACGGCACACGTCCATTTTCCCACCAGAGGGAGCTGTTGTTCTTTTTTTTTTTGTTCTTTCGTTTCGGGACAACAACGATAGTTTCTCCCCACAGCATCTCAAACCAGCCACAGCAAAGCTGACAGAAAGCTTAAACCCGGTCGTTAACAGTCCATCGGGCTGTTCGCCACGTGGCGGGAGATTTTGTCGGATTGGGCGGAAAGCACAATCCAGACAGCGTTCGATATTTGGATGAGTGTGTGAGGGAGAGAGAAAGAATCTATATTCTAACCATGCGATGCGTCCCGAAGGGCTGGTGATGGTAAATACTGACTAATCGTGACTAATACGGGGCTTTCTGTTTTATGGCCAGCTTAGCTGCGCCAAGAACGAACGGCTTACCCTCGTTGGTTCGGAACACTGGTTGTTAAGCATTTGTAGCTCTCTTTCGTGTGGCAGCCGGGTCCGGTGAAAGGTGATCCGGCTCGTGTTAGTGGCGGATTAGGTACTTTTAATGTGAACAGTTTACATGTGTAGCTCGTGTCTAATTGATTTATGAAATGTAAATATGCTATTGAACATCGGGCTTTGTAACAGTTTAACGAGAAAGGTCAAAAGTTTGCTTATTGTACTGGGAATTCGTTGACATTTACCGCAGAGTGGTAGGACCTGTTGCCTTCTCTAGAACTTTATTGACATCATCAAGAAGCTTTTCACTCCAAACAGCAAATCCCTTTAAAACTTCGCTGACTTCAAAGAACTTTGACCAGAAGTTTGTTCAGTTCTGTGCAAGTTGTTGTTAATGTCACTTGTTGTATAACACTGCGAGTGATACAGAAGGAATGACTTTCTTAATTCCAGTCACTTTAAGGGGAACAAACACCAACCAACACAAACGCATGGGCGCTATTTGATTGATTCATGAAACGCACAAACTGTTCCGATCAATCCGATCCATGTTTTGTTGTTGTTGTTGCAGTTCAACCAATCTAAGCGCCAACTCTAAGCCCAATCGAACCCGTGGCGATGAGCATGGGCGTATCTTAAGCAAAAGTTTGTTGCTCCGAGAGGGGAAAAATGACTTCTAGCTCGTTAAAATGTACTTTTAGTCGAATAACTTTGGATTTTCTGCAAAAAATAAGGGAATCGTTTGATCACGCAATCGCATCCATTCTTGAGCTTCTGGTTTGCTCCATTTGGCATTGCTGTTGTTGCTGTGTCTACCCAAAAGCTTCAGGTACAAAGACTTAAGCAAGAAATATCAAGTGGGAAATGTGGGTTCTAAACTAAGCGAAAAAAAAAAAAATGGAAGACGCCAAAGTTTAATGTACCAAATCCTCCAAGAAACCCCGCGAGCCGCCAATGTTCGTGAGGTGAGTTTTTAATGGGCTCCGATATGGGCAACCATTATAGAGTTGCACCGAAACAGCACTTATTTTAATAAATCAAACTTGAGTGTGTGCGTCATCCATTTCGGTTGCGCTAGTAGCGTGGATCCATCCGTCCCTGGGTCCTGCAGTTGGTAACAACTCAGCTCAGCTGACGTAAAGGATCGATGTACTACTCTTGGGTTCGTTTGTTAGTGGGCTTGAAGGAGACTTTCATTTGTTTTGCCCATTACGTTGCAAAGTTGTTGTGTGCGGTAAAGGTACTGGTACAGTTTTCCATTATTAGCTAGCTTTGCAGAGTAAGGGTGCTTGTGCAGCCGGGAACGGTACAAAGAACTTGTCAGGAAACATTCAATTCCTTCACCAGACATGCAGTAGCACTTTAGACCGGAACAGTGCCCATGCCCTACTGGCAAAGGCACAACTTCAATGATTAAAATAACTCAATTCAACTTAGTTTCCCCATTTTCCAAGAACATTGATTCTTTCGAGACGGCACTGTTACGGCATGTCTATTCATTTTGGTCCTGGTTTCCCATGTACTAGGATTTATGTAAAACGATACCTTTGCAACAAGTTGGTGCGCTAAAGGACTTGTGTGCAACTAAAATTAACTTATCAAAGAAAATCTTAACATGAAAGAAAGCATGAGTAGGAATGGGAATTAGGCAAGACGTGCATTCTTCCCAAACAGATCTACATACAGGGGAAACAAGCTCAAAATTATCAAACTATCTTGAGGTCTGTTGCATACATCACGGCAAGCGCCACCTGAGGAGAGCTGTGGCAGCATGTGAGCTGCAAACCACGCTCGGAAGTACTCGCAATGAACGCAGATGGTATAACTTTTGCTCGCACAGTTGAGTCTTGCCACAGTCAGCACTCAGGAATATCCGTGGCGGGATTTACAAGAGGGTTGTACAAGGACTGAGGTTTGTATAGCACCAGCATACACAAGAAACACACTCACATCATGAATCCATCTTCATGTGGGAGAAGTTTTACACTACCATCAGAGTGACCAGGGATGGCAGGGTGTGTTTAAGTTCTGTGCCCCAAAAAAATAACAAAAATTTCAGAAAAAAAACCCTCACACACACACACACACACACAAAACCTCATAACTAGTTGCGTCAAACCAGACGGAGGAAGTAAATTTATTTTGGCCAAAATTTCATTAATGTGCTAATTCTCGACCCATGTGAAAAAACAGGGAAGCTTACAACCCGAGCACGAGATGAGCCATGAGATCGGTGGGGTGAAAATTAGTTTTTCCCTTAAATTGTTACACACTTGCCGGATTGATGGAATGATGATGGCAATGGATCGCTGAACCGAAAAGAGAAAGTTGTATCCTTTCATTGACACCGGCGAGATGGCGTGACATATGGTGCCGGGTGAGGGTTTATTTTTCCACCTTACTCTCATTTTGAGGAGTGGAAAAAAGGACCTGCCAAGTGGTTGGTGGGGCAGGTGGTACGGTATTTACTAGTAGAGGAAAGTTTTCGATTACGAAAGCAGCTTAGTGGGTAAATTTGTGGCACTGTGTGTTTGTGTGAAGTTGTTTTTAAAGGGGTAGAAGTCATTGGCAGCATTTTGTCTGGGAGAAACTTGTGGAAAAGTCTAATTTGTGGCTTATTATATTGTTATTTGTTTGCAGTGGGTTAACTCATTTCGAATTATGTGTTGATTATGCTCTATCAGCTGTGAGAGATCGTGTTTGAAACGTTAAAGTAGTGCATAAAACGCTTTTTAGTGCAAAAGCGCCATCTGTTGGGAAATTTAGAAAGTAACATTTTCTGGATTAAGTAAATAACACTGCATGGGAGCATACATTTCGAAAGTTTTCTTCAACAAATTGAATACTTTATGTGCTGCTGCTCAACTAATTTCTCCAAACCATTAACTCCACCACGTAATGGAGCACAACACTACGGTGCTGCACTAAAACCCTACAAATTAAACGCTGTACTGTGTTGCTCTGTAAACATCTGCCCGTAAGGCGAAAGGAAACCAATGCACGAGACTCATGAATAACCGTGTAAACGTATTTAAAAAGACAAACCGACCTTATCTTCGCCCCAACAATCCCTTCCTCTGGATGGTTCTTTTTTGTGGTTTTTCAGCTTTACTGCGTCCCACCAAACTGGACCGAACGTTTGGATACTATTTTCAGGTGTTAAAATCACAGCTCTAATAAATTTCACCCGCTCATCCTCTGTGGACGCGGTGGGAAGCAGTAGAAGTAGCTACACTTGTAGAATATCCCTGGTTTGTACTACGTAAGTTTTTTGTTCGCGATTCTACCCCACCAAACGCGAGAACGCAACAGAACAATCCGATGATGAAGCGGTGTGTTGCGCTTCCTACTGCACTTCTGTGCGCGTGCCGATGTACTACTTCTCCGGTTACTCACCTCACATTTGTTCGCCCTGTTTTTTTACGATCGTTTTCGATTCGACGTATTGCAACACATTTGTGGGTAGGAACAAAACACACAAAAAAGACCACGAGGTTTCGCAAATAAAGTGCAAACTTTAGTGTGTCATTTCGCGTGGTGTCCGTTTCCGCTGGCTGCTAGCTTAGTGCTGGTAAAGTAACGCTGATGGAATAAGTTCGCCACTGTTACTTACTGCTGTTGGTGGTCTAGAAATTATATCACATTTCGCCGTGGGATGTACCGCACGGGGTGGGTTTGTTTGATAGTCGTAGTAATGTTGTGCTTCCTTTCCATGAGTCCATGAATGTTGTCCCCGTTGTAAACTGTGTAATGGACCTTGTACTATTCCTGGGAAAGCATAAAAGGTGGGAAATAAGATCAAGAATAGTGAATAATTTTTGCACAAGGTTTGTTTTTGCATCGTGAATAATAGTGGAAAGTGAAAAAGTGTTTATTTGCGGGTTTACGTATGAATGATTTGTGGATGCTTTTTGCTGTATGCATGAAGAAAATGCAGCAATTTGGAATTTGCGTAACGATGTGGGTCTTTTGTCTTAAAACTATGACTTAGGTAACACTTCTGGCGGCGGTCCCGTGGTACAGTCGTCAAATCGAATGGCTCAATATCATGCCCGTAATGTGTTCAAGCCTACACTGGACCGCCCCTCGTAGCAAGGACTTACTATTTAGCTACTAAGTGGTAATGAATAAAATAACGAAAACCTGTATAGGCCGGGCATGTCCGCCTATGAAGACGTTACGCCAAATAGAAGAAAAAGAATAAACACATCTAAGTATAAAAATAGAACCGGCAATTCCACCAATTTCTCACCAGACAATTAATGAAATGTCCCATTTGCTTTCCCCAGCGCCAGGGCCACACGCTTCAAAAAGGCTTTATGATTGATTTCCTTTTCGTCGCACCATTTTGAAGCGAATCTGTGAAAATGAGCAAAAGTTTTAGGTGCAGAAAGATAATGCTTTTGCCGCGTACAAATGCCCCACCGAATGCAAAGACCTTCATCAACGATAACGAGCTGCAGCTGGGCGCAGGACCAGTACCATCGCCCACCGCCGAAAGGACATTTCTCATTCTATTATTATCATTTCCCGTCCAGACTGTTTGTTTGGGATTCGTTTTGGAAACCGGGAGCCAACCGTTTGAGCAAGAAAAAGGGAAACGATTTGTTAATTTTAACTGTTTGTATAGTCATTCTTCCCGCTGGTTTCGCCGGGCCCGGTTGGCCGGTGCTTCTATGTACTAATTAACTTTTTAATTACATCAGAACAGATTTTTTGTTGCTCCTTCACACGGCTAACAATGCGCATCATTTTTCTCATAAATACTTGCAAACACTTTATGACACTGGGCGCTGGGTGAACTGGAAAGTGTAAACAAATCGATCGTCTCCGACGCTCATGCCACCGCCGCCAGCCTGTTGAATTTTGATCAGGCTAATGGATTCCAAATTTTTAACACTCTAATGACTCGCCGGAGCCGCCTCGTTCAGTGCTGCTGTGATCCTCCGCCGTCGAATTAATCAATATTAGCCCGGACAGGATGAAGCTCAATTTTATCGGCTAATTCATTGCCGCGCTTAAGGCTCGTCTGCACCCCTCTCTTTCTCTCAATCTCTCTGGGGGCATGAAAGACACGGTGCGGTGGTGCTAATGTACCGTGAAACTTAAACTCCACCTCCCCAAAACCGCCACCGACGGGTTTTGCAGCCAACGCTTGCCATGAAGTCATGAATATTTACCGCCCGTTGTTTTGATTCCTTAGGGAGATGTGTGCGTGTGTGTGGGTGTAGGCTTCATAGACTCGTTTTTCCGGAAGGTGAAATTTCACTCATCCGGGCGGGTGGGGGTTTTTAAACGCTCCTTCGCACATGCAGAGGACACTGATAGGAGCAGGTAATCGCTTCGGCAAATAGCATCGAGGCCCTACTATTACTAAGCGTCACTATTAGAGTGCCCCACGCGTGTGTGTATGTGTCTTGTAGACTAATCTTGAAGACTAATCACCCAAAGTGCATCGTCAGTTTTGTGCGGTTGCATCGTTACCCCGTTAATGATCTGTGTGCTGTGCCGTTACTGTTACCGCTGCCGGGGAAACCTCCCAAATGTGACTTGCTTAATGTGACCCACGTTGGGGTAGGTTGTAAGAAGATCCGTGTGCGAACCGTGTGAAGACAGTGTGCCAGTGTGGTTGGTTCCGTTTCGCTCCGGTTGTAACAAATTGCCGTTAATTGAAATTAATTTGATCGAAAAGCGTTTCCGACCAGGCGTACACGATTGAGATGGATGGGTGTCTCCCGGTGCGCTGTTCTCTCTGCTGCCGAGTTTAGAGCGTTGATGTGTGGCTGGCTTTGAAGGTGGTATGGTTTCGGCGGCAAAGGATTGAAACAAGTCCTGAGTGAAGTATGCATTTTATCACCTGAAGCTTCAGCGCACACTTGTAGTTTAGAACGGTGTGGAGCATTTTAAACTTATGCACCCAAAAGGATTACACCGGGTAAGTATTTCGTCAACCCATCAAAACCATACAGGGAGTAGTTTGATAGTAATTAGTTTAGCTAATGCTCTTCTGCCCCCCGCAATCCATCACTGGAAAAATGAAACCAAAACGGAAGCAACCTTTTAGAACGGTTTCAGGAGTAGGAAAGTCAGGCCACGACAACGAGAAGCTAACTACCACCCCGCGGTTCGCGTTCCGATGCCGAACGCCGTTATGGTACGGCATAAACAACCGTGAAACTAATTTGCATTCATCTGAATAATCATGATCAGATTTTCGATGATACTGGCGATGGTCCTGGGCCTCATCTCACATACCTGGCAGGTGTATTTGGGTGTACCGTTGTATCGGTTTCTTCAATCTCTGCAGCTTTCGGGCTGGGTTGTTTGGGGTGGTTTCAAACCGGGGTTGATTTGAATAATGAATGAGTGGCAGGCATTAGGTGTGCGCTAGTTGTCTCCCTGTGGGTTCCCTTTGCCGGTTGGGCGATGTGGGTATTTGTGGTTCGTTGTTTCGGTAGTTTTGAAAGCAGGTGGTTTTGTAGTGAGTGGAAAGTTTGGAAGAAATGTGTATGGGAAGATTTAAAGGAGCGATTGAAGGAGATCTATCGCGTACCGTGAGGTATTGTGAAGAAGCTACTTACTATTGTAGTAAGCCTTTTCGATACACTTATTATGTAGATGGAAAAATAGTAATCATGAACATTATTAGACTGTTATGGTAAAATATTCTTAGCGGATAATGAGGCATTAGTGATCTTTTTAACAAAATTGCATAAATGTAGGCGTTTTGTTAAGCGGATTGCATACTTTCAATGTGTTTGCTTTATAAACGTTATATTTAATCGTCTTATGTAACAGCTCATTGCGTAGTCAATTCAAAACGCTTCTATTGCACTGCGAAATATACACCAATATAAAGCTTCATGATTCTTTTAAAATATATGACATGATTATGTAGTTAATTTCCAGTTTGGCTACAGTTTCTACCAGGTTGTCTCGCACCACCAGCACCAGTTCGTTACATATCGACGCTATTATTATTACATTTATCAACACGTTTCGTGCTCCAGCTGTCACACCACTAGAAGCTATACAGTACCCTCTCACACATTGCACAATTTCAATGCTTTACGATCAAACGCCATGGGCCGGGACGGCGCAATGCTGCTGGAAACTAAATTTGTAACAATTAATTAGTCGCTACATGTTGATGTTATCACGCCCTATCGAGGCCCCCTCCTTTCGGTTCTGCAACTTGGTGTGAGTTTTTGTTCAAACTGTCATTGCAGTCGGTTCAATTACGATGAAATGAGGTTTGATGAAATTGATTTCCGTGCTCCAAATCAACCACTATCGCTTGCGCGATCGACGACGGGTTTGGGCTTTTGTAGAGACTGCAGAAGTGCTGTGCAATTAATTGCGCTTATGATTGGAAACAAAGCCTGCTTGAGCGAAATGGTGGAATTTGAAGAGGCTGTAAGAGGTCGTGGTGTACGCGCTGGCTCGATATAATCTATCAGTTCTGTAAATTATCGGTTTGCGGTGCACGGAAAGCGAAATGCAAAACGATTACCTAAGGACCTTTAGAGCGCTTGATTGATTGTCTGCTTGCGCAATGTTGCGCAATGTGCTGCAAGTGTTTAAAAAAGGGCTTCCCGTACTTGGATTTGGTTGCTTCCGTTTCTATTGGCTCTTGAAAGGTTTGTGGTTTAGGGGTGGCATGGCATGGCGGGTAGTTCACTTATTTGTTTCACCATTTCGACACGTTCCATTTCGATGCCGCTGCCGAGCGTGGTATTAATTTCCCCATCCGGCGTAAGCCACTTCCGACAAGGCGCTTATGGTTGTTATCATTCGGCGGGTACCAGCTGGGAAGACGCAGGACTCGCCCGTTTGTATGCATTTCAGCGTTTACATTGTGCCACTCCACGTATACCCGCCGATCCGGCGTCGAGTGCTATCGATGGCTTTCGGTATTGGCTTGCTGCCGAGCAATGGAAAGATTGAATGGAGATTTCGTTTGTCTTGCGCACAAACGGCACGCGTGTAAGAGGCCGAAGGAAAAAGCCGCAAAATAAATACGCCGAAAGATAGGCTCCTTGCAGCCTCCGGTTTCTTGCCAGCCCGACCGGATGTGAAAAAGCACCCAGTTTCGCTGGGACGAAGACAACACACCGCGCCGGATCGTAAGAATAGACACGGTGTGCTTGGTACCTTGGGGTGAGCCACACGAAAACAAAACAGCGAAAAGAAAAACCCGGAGGTTGGAGGATTGACGCGAAATAAAAATACTGAATTTTATTACATCAATATTGCGGGACCGTGTGCCATCGCAGGCATCACTGGTGAAGACACCGGTTGACAGATCGGAGCGGAAATCGGTGATTTGACAAGGATTTGACGTGGAATTGATTTTCCGATCCGGTGTGTGTGTAGAAGAAAGCAGCACACGCGGCAAGGGCAAGCGAAAGGGTTTGGGTTTGTTTTTCGACTCCTGGGAATTGGAACTTAAAGCGAACGTGTGTCTCTACGGTGCTTAGGTAGCAATAAGACACCACAACAGTTGGTGTATATTGTAATTCCCGGATGTAACAGGAAGATCTGTACCGAAATGCTTGCTGCCATGGGTGACATGTTCATAAATATTTTTAAAGAGCTGTCACCGGATGTACCGGATTGAAGGTGAGCAGATGGAATGTGGATAGTAAAGGGGATGATGATTAAGGTGTGTGAGATTATTATTTTTCGTAGAAATTCTGACAGCAGAAATATGAAGTGCTTTTGCAAATGACAGCTGAGGCTTTGGTAATTTGACTTTTTCTGTATCTGCAGATTTTTGAATGTGCCTAAAAGTATGCAATCTGCCCAACAAAACGTCTAACGTCATGCACTCAGCATAAAAAAATGTCTTTATTCATCTAGAAATCCTTTTCTACTTCTACAAAGCAATTAAGATGACTTATTGTCATTGTTCCCTCGTGTTGAATACATCCAAAGGCTAATTACCCAACATTACACATCGAAATTGATGTTATCGCATGAATCTTCATTGTTTGATTATCAAATGAAATGGCAAATTCCTATCATTTCATTAAAAAAAAAAACAAAGAAGAGGACCTAACTAGCGAAAATACCACTTGAGCAATCATTCATCTTTCGAAACGTTCTAGACCGGCCTGTCCTACTCGGAACCTCTGTACCTACATGATGATGAAGCACGCTCCATTAGAAAGATTCACTTACATAAATGCTCAAATCGAATAAATATCAAGTGATGTTATGCGTGTGAGTCCCGTCAACGGCATACGGCTAGTCCCCCAAACACGGGGACTGTGATGGCTCGTTCTTGTACGCCTTGGTAGGGTGTGCGTTCACCTCCAACGCTAATTGAATCACATTTATCACACACACACACACACACACACACACTGACACGCATGATGCCACCCCAACAGAACCCAACAGATCTCCCCTCGTACGGATACACAATCCTCTTCAACGGACTGTAAGGGACCTGAAGTCAATTAATTGCAACCATATCGGCCTCATCATCGTTCCTTTACACAATTCACTTGGTGTGAGAAGCGTGGGAGACGTCCATCCACAAAAAAGGGACGATTAATTGATGGGTGATGGGTTGTTGTAGGCGTCAAATAGGCTACCGGCACTCCTAGCCTAGAGTGATGCTTTCGAAGAAGAGTGTGAGCGTATTTCCTGCGAAAGGAAAATCATTTCAAACGAGGAGTCGATTTCTTTTCGGGGAGCCATCCGAAAAAGGGTGTACGCCGAGTGGCGTCAGTAGCATGTGTTTCGTACCGGGCGATAAAAGAAACCACAGAATGCGCTTCATTTTATCGGCCCGGTGTCATCGTCACGGATCTCATCAACAGACGCCTACAGCAGCAGCAGCAGCAGCAAAGATGAGAAATTAGCCGCATCGTGGCGTATCGTGTCATCTATCATCACACCATCATCGGCGTGGGAAATGGGATGAAAAATCACTTCCAGCATCATTCTGCTTAGCTTGCAATTCTCAGCTCGTGCAGTTTAGCTTTTGCGGAACAAAGATACGAGGCACCAACATGCGAGCGCGATGATGACTTTGACATTCAAATTCGGTGCAGGTTCATGGACGTTGGAATTGTTACAGTTTGTGCAGATTCATCCACTACCATTGACCATCTGGGCTGGGCACGTAGCCCGCCACCACCACCATGCCAAGACAAACATTGAACGACTCTCGACGCAATTTGCGAACGACTTCCGTCTGCGTAACCGTCGTGCGGCGTCTCGAGTGCCATCAGAAAGTTCACCCTCAATTGATGGCCAAACGTTTCTCGAGGGTCCCGTAAATCGATAGGGCAAGTTTGTTTGATGGTGGGGGATTTTTTTGTCCTGCCTCTCGTAACTCCATCACCGATGGGATCTTTTCGTAATAAGATTATCCTTATCCTAGGGTCTTGGGTACGGCTAGGACTCTCTGCGCTCTGTGCAGACCCACACGTCACACAAAATCTGCCGATTTGGACGTTCTTCTATCCACCTACTAGGCTGGGAAAGTACTCGAGGACTGGTTCGGGTTGGCACAAATTGTACGACACACGCGTATGTCGTAGTGCCTCCAAATTGTTTCCGGACATCATTCTGAGGAAGCAAATTTGTACGCTTCCCCCGCGCGAACCATGCTCGGTGTTTGTCGTGTGGGTTACGATCGTCCACGGAAGCGTACACTCGGTGAAGGGAAAACTTATTTGGCTGCAATCATGTAAACATGGTGATAAAAAACGGATTTCCAGCACCTTCCCGTGCTACCCACTGCTGGAACAGTAAACGAACGAATCAGTCGCCCTCCCCGTTCTACTCCACCGGGGTAGATGATCCTTCAAAGTTAGTGTTGCCAGTGGTGGTGTTTTTTCCTTCTCCGCTGTTGTTGCCGTTCGGTCTGGTTGGCGTGTTGTGGCGGGACCAATCCCGGTGTGTGTGTCGTGGGAGTATGGACGCACCTTCTGTTCCTCTCCCGTTGGGGTGGCATTGTGGACTTTGGTGAAGTGTACGAAACTGGCCGGAAGTTTATTCTGTCAGCTACTTTCCGATTAACCGTTCCTCCTGCATATTCTAGGATGGTGTTTTTTTGGTGTGGATCAAACAAAATAGAAAAACAGCTAGGCAAAGTTATTCTTCTAGGATGCTTCCCTTTCGGCCCCAAAAAGGCAAAACCGAGTGAAGAACAAAAAGATAGTTGAGTAAATTTGTTTATTAAATATTGCTCTTTGCATATTGTTGTTGTGTACATGTTTGACCTGATTTTTGTTTGTTTCGAAAAAACTACCTTTCCGTTAAAGGTTTTCCTCGATACAACTGCCCAAGAAGGTGCTGTTTGCGTTACGATTATGTTTAATACGGTAAACGTATTATTGCCCCAACACTCTTAAAGTAGAGCACTTGGACCTCACCATGTAACTAGCGGAAGGAAACCGCCCGGAAACACTTACAAATTTATCTTTACACTTTCTCTGTAGGGAAATTTAATCAGTTCAGCCTGAAACACAAGGGGAACTTTACCTCAATTTTGCACACAATGATGGTTTAAGCTGGTTTTTTGTGTGTGTGTTTGCCCGTGCAGTTGCTTACCCACAAGCGCCGCAACGCTCCTTCACCGAAGGACATGGTAATTAGGAAGCAAAAACTTTGCAAATGCACCGGAAGGGTTGAACCATTTTCAACTGCATGGTGTTCCGCGAAGGAGAAGTATCGTGAACCGAGAAGATGACCGTTTGGAGAAACTGGGCGAAAAGCAACCGGTGTTTGTGCTAAGATGCTTAAAGGGCACGAGCTTTGGATACAATTCCCCACGGCTAGTAGATTTTGGTGCGAGGAAAGTGAACGGAATTTATGAAATCTTTGAAGCATCGCTGGAGCTGTTGGTATGGTGTTGCTTTGAGGAATGTTTGCCAAGAGTTTAGCACTGTGTAACGGAACGTTTTGTGGTTTCCGAGGTACTAGCGAGGTGTTGATAATCTCTAATGAACTTCAACAGTTAGGGGAAAATAGTTTTAATCAAGCATCGCACATCGCTACACCTAATTGGGCGAGCGTGAAACTATTTGTCTTGAGATAAAGATGAATGCGGTGAGAAGAATAAAGGATGTGAGGTATTTTGTTGTTCAAAATGATCTAAGGAATTCTTAAATTTCGGTTTCTATACTTCAAAGCATAGCATGTCAGGATGTTTTCTCAGAACAAATAATGCAAACACTCTATGGCATTGTTTAAAAGAGAAATCAAATCAAACAATCGAATCAATTTATTCCATTCGTAAATCGAAGCAGCTTGCAAAGGTATGCAATCCGTACAACACCGTACGCCTAAAGTTATGCTTTGTTGAACAACAAAATTACATTCTTTCTAGTTTGTTTGTCTGTTGTTGGGAATTTATCAAATCAAACGCAAACAACAACAATAATCATTCTCACTATTGTGCAGAAGTATGAGGTGGGGTATCGACATCATTTATGTAGGTCGTAGTAGTAGCATTTATTATTGGAATTATATATGTTCCACGTTTCCCGCTCACTTTGCGTTTCTCGGAACACGCAACATGTAGCGCAAAATTGCAGTTCATTCTGTGAAAATGATAAGCAAATAGATCCTGCCGTTGAAGTATTTGTTAAATATGTTTTTCATATCAAAGCACAAATTTAAAATAGTGTATCATTAATTTGCATTTAACTAGAATATGTAAATTGGAAGCTTAAATATGGTATCAAAGCAAAGTTGAACCTGTTATGGTGATCCAATTGATGATACAAAAAAAAATCAATTAAAAGTTATCGTCAATCAATTTCATTTATGACAACAAACGAGTCAGAACAAAAGCACAAATTTCAAACACCATTACCTAACTGCATTGTGATACTATAAAGAGGCTTGGTTTGTCCTATTATACACACACACAAACGTTTCCAACAGTAAACATGGAACATGGAACAGCCCTTTTGAAAGAATCCAAAGAATCGATACACATTACAGCGGCTTTCTCCCTGTAAACAGTACGGTGGTACTGTTAAACACCATTACTAATACCGAAACAATGCCAGCGCCACCGATACCGGGTGTGGTTTCCTTTTGAACGTGAAGATCGATTGTTTTTCCACCCCTTTACTGTGACACCGAAAATGTAAAAGCTCCCAACATATGCTGTGCGGCTTACTCCCAAGTCAACACAGAGAGCAAACGAAAAAAAAAATCTCACATGTTGACAAACATCGTTTTCCAATCGTTTCACAATTTCCGGTACCCTGCGGGCCCTAGCGCCGGTTACTGTTGCTTCTGTGTGCGATAGTGCCACGCGTGTGGCTTACGCTGTCGTGGGTAAAGGATTGCCATCCGGATTGGGTGGCCTCTTTTCCTGCTTCTCTCCACCATCGCTCGCTGTAACGGTTTGCACTCAGCGTGCAGCAATCGGCACGCATCTCGAGTGCATGATTTACTACAACTGGGCAACTGTTATTCAGCAGCAACATAATGGAACTTTCAAATCGGTTTCGAGGGGAAGTGCAGTGTGTGATGCGAAAGTTAAACTTTTTTGTTTTAATTTCTTCCGTTTGACATTTAAAGCTAGCTTTCGGGGGCCTGTGGGTACAAAGTGGTGCATCGATTTGTGCCGGTTCGGTCGGTTGATGTACGAGTTTACGGTGAATGTAACCACTTTGGTAGCTTTGGTCAGCTTTGATCCTGCGGGGCGGTATTTCATTCAAATTTGACACAATAGCTGAGCGGTTTGGTAGAGGATAGAGGGAAGGACACATTAAATGTGGTCGATTTTGGGAGGATTTATTTGCACCGGATGAAGCGTGCTCTGTTTGCGGATTTGAGAGGATAAAAGCTTCAGTGGTGCTGATTTGACAGTAGTTGGAATATTATTTTAAGGGTTTTGGCTCTCGAAGGGATGGGTGTTTTTATTAGCAGATACGCTTAACTTAATTGAATATAAAATACTGTTTAAATCATTTTGTTTTGTTGAAATTAATCAATATAAAAAGGCGACCCAGTTTACTTGAAATATAAGAAAATCGAGGCTTTTAACCTAAATTTGCCTTCCATCCGAATGATCGTTTCCCCCCAAATTAGCCACTAAACCTTTGCTGATTGGTTTCACATTGTTATCAATAAAAATTCTTCATACTTCCGCTACAATGAACGATGAAATTGATAGAGCAATAGACGCGTCATCAATCTGTCTCTGCCATCCTCGACCGCTAGCTACTAACAACCCGTACTTAGTGCACAACAAACTGCTGGGGCTAATTTGAAGGCCAAAGCTCCCAAACCGACCGCTCCAAATACCTTTAGTTTTCCTTCAGCTGTTGTTCGGAACTCGGTTCGGTTTCGGTTCAGTTCAAATCAAATCGGTTTAAGTGAAATTTATTGGCCTCGTAAAACCTGGAACGAAAGCCCACGGCTGGCGGTTGAATGCGGTACACTCGGTTTTTATAGGTTTGTTTTTATTTTCTAATAAAATTTCACCCGCAATCCCGAGGTGGAGAGTGGTTAAGGAGCGGTGGCGAACCATACCTTTTGCCTTTGCTGCATGCCCAGTGAACGCAGCACGAAGTAAGTACGAACGTTTGGCAAGGATTAGGCAGGCCCCAGAGAAGTAGAACGGTAAAATGGGCAAAAATCAAACAGAAGATTAAGTTAGAAATGCAAATCAAAGGCTGGTTGAGTCAATGAAAGTTTGCTTTACATTACACCTACATTTACATTGCCCGGAAATACCCCGCATTCAGGGAGTTTCAATCGGTTCGATTGCTCCTTTTCACGGGTCCGGTTTTGGGGCTTTAATTAAAGCCTTGGTTGCTTTTATTGCATTAATTAAGAAGGTACGGGAACGTGCTGCTGCTCTTTTTGTTGTAATAATTTTCCCTACGTAAAATATGTATTCAAGAAATGTGAAAAAAATTAATTTGAAATGAAAGCTTCGAACTCGAAATATTGAAGTTCAGTTAGTTTATTTGTTTCACAATAAATTCATATTAATTTTGGCAGACTACATGCTGTAAAAACAATCCCAAACGCACACCCTTTTGCAATCCGATTCCGTACGCTAGTCGAACAATAATCGCGTAGTGAAATGAAAATTCTTCACCCAAGAATCGAAGAATATTAAATTTTCCATTCCATCACCGTACGCGCATCATTCAAGCCATAATCCCATCAGCGAGTTTCCCAAAAAGATATGGAAAAGTTGTACGAAGGAGCGCGGAAAAAGCAAAACAAAAACATATGCTTCAACAGAAGCAACGGTGCGACCCATGCTGATCGTGCTCTTCCTACTAGCATGAATGATAAAGCGAAGGTACAAAAGGGAAGCCAACACACAAAAAAAAAAAACAGTGCTGCAATCCTTTAAACACTCACCAGTTGAACATGCCCTCGGGGAGGGGGAGCATTTTTAGAATAAAAAAAAGTTACTCACCCAGATTGGCGTGTCGGTTTAGGGGAGAAAGAATCCAACAAAAAAAAATCACTCGACTACTAGCGAAAAAATCAACCAAGAATGAATATCCGAGGTGGAAAGATGAAAAATTAGGTTAAACCCCGTTCGAAGGACATCGACAGATGACACAGCGCGGTGTGCCTGTGTGCGCCACCGTTCACTGTCGTTAGTAACTTTCCGTTGGCAAGAATGGTCACGGTGACGGGTTGCGGTCGCCTTGTTGCGATGGTCGCGCTCGTGCTGGTTGAAAGTTGGCAAAATACCAAAAAAAAAAGGTTTAAATAAAACGAACACAGGAAAGTTAACTCGCGCTGGGGGAGGAAATGTCATAACGGTAGAAAATTGGATAAATGCTCTCAAAATTGAACTTTACAGCGGTACGCCGTTACGATCCGGAAAATAGGAAGAAAAAGTTGGATGAAACTTCCCAAAATATGACCCAAAAGATTTGGGCTTTCACCCAGTATGGTGCTTGCACAGGACGTAATTTTTACATGTTGCTACACATGAACCTTGCCTCAGCGGTAAGCCCCACGCGGCATATGATAAATTAACCTCACTGAAGCTACTTTGAATGGCAGGTCCACCATCGCAGCAAATGGTCAACAAGGACGCTAATGGTGCTCTCCATCACACCACCGTAACGGGCGTGTGATGAAATATGCAACGACATCCAGTGTACAGCGTGAAGGAATATAAGAGGGCGTAAAAACGGTGGAACATTGATTGCACCACAATCCAACGGTGGTCGCGCTGGTCGTCATGGATTACAAATCGATTGCAGGTGCTGAAGTCTCGCTTTCGTGACCCCAACTGTTGACAGACAAAGCGGCCAAGCATTGATTGAACATTCTTCATGCGGTATCTAACCGTGTGTGGGTCTAGCTTGTGGTTAACCACACACATCATCACCTAGCACTGCACTGACTACGTGGGAAATCAACAAGTGACGTTTCAAAGTCATCGTCGCCTTTCCGGCAGACATAAACGGACGCATGCAAACACACACACACATACACCCACGAGGGACAGGATTCAGCTCCGACATCCTCGGGGATCGAAGCGAACCGGCTTTGCAACTCCAAAAAGGTGTCCCAATCCCGTTGAGTGGACGTTGAGATGGAGGGATGGAGGTCGGTTCCTGTGGTCGTTGTATTGAATCGGAGCGGTTTTCCGAACATCCGGACGGAAAGTTAGGCGTTGATGGAAATTGTTGGACTGTGGTCTGCTCTGTCTATGGTACCCCGGCACCCTCGGACCCGTGTTTGAATGGATGTCAAACTGTCAGCTGCAACAATATTGGGCATTATTGGTTAACCGGCAACGGGTGGTCGGTCGGTGTAGTGCGTCGGTCTGTGCGTTGGAAGTTGTTAGTAGAGGACTAACTTCGTTCTATTCGAACTCCAAACCGGTGGCGTGTGTCCATAACGAGCTTCTGAATGACCACATTATATAAAGGGAAATTTGAGGGACGATATCTACAAATCGGCCTAGAATCTTGGTTAAAAGATGACACTTTAAAAAACAACTTAAAGCGAGGAAGAGGTCCATTTTCTCGTCTCGTGTCTTGAACTATCTTTAACTGCACAAGAGCATGGCATTCGTTTTGGTTGGATAATTGATTCTAATGCCTTCTTTAAGTCTCTACTTTCCAACTACCCATTAACTTTGTCGGGACGATAAAGCACCTACATTCAAGGGCTAGCTGCCCCGGCTCATCCGGAAGCCGTTCAAGCAGAACCAGAACGTAACAGAAAGTGACGTGCAAAGACACACCTGAACCACACACTCTCATACACACACATTTCTTCCTGACTGACCGTGAACAAATCTCGAACAGTGTAAGCTTCGAAAACTTTGTTTCGAACGTACTTCTTCTTCTTCCTCCGTAACTTTCTCTCTACGTCCATTTGGCCGGCCAGCCAATATCTTTACGATGTAAAGGCACGTGAACATTGTTCGGTGTGGTGGACATTCAAGGACATATTCATGCAATTTTCAGCTTTCCTACGGTAGAAGCGGTGCGTTCCGGTTTTGGCTTTCAACCGAGAATGGGATTGTCCGGAAGCATAATATTCCAGCCCTCCGCCAGGCTAAAGGCATCCCGTCGTACCAGCTACCCGAAGGGAGGGTGCATTTCTGGGCGCATCGTTCTTTTTGTTCTTTGTAAAAGATATTTAGAGCATTGAAGAAGCGCTGGTCGAAAAGGGGAGGGTAAAAACTTTTCTTAAAGCCAACATCGAAAACCCCTTTTCCTGTAGTAAGCCATAGAGATGACTACGGTTGGATTATGCGGGGAAAGTATTCAGCGTTGATGTATCCGATTTTTTTTGTCTTCCGAACCACATTCTTTTGTGTGGTGTAGTAGTAAAGCTGCTACGCGATATTGTTAGTAAATTGGTACAACTTTTGAGATGCTTCAGTGAGTACGTCGTGCAGACGACGAACACTATGGAAAATGCTTCATTTTTACTACATAAAATGGTTCCCGTGAAGAAGCTTCTTTTTATTGCATTTTATGTTGAAGGAGGAATTTCATAACAAAGACATCGGTCGTTTGGAAATGCTTAAATCGAGCGACATAGTAATGGATGACTTCTAAGCTCGGTCAAGAATTTCGCCTTTCATCATGCTACTTCTGAAGACTCGCCAAGGCCGGCAGTGGTACAGATGAATTGATAATCGACGTAGCGCAAAAGGAAGTTGGTCGGAGTCATCGCTAACCCGGTTATCCGGAATCTTTGCTAACGACACTGGTAAGAAATATACGATGCAACCGTAAAAAGCAGCACCGGTTTTATGAATATTGCCTAGTGCTGTAACAATGGCAGTTGTGAATGGTACAGTGTACAGCAGTGGTTTTAAAGGAGTATCACGGTGTAATGTGCATTATTCAGATTCTTTGAATACACAGTACCTTCTGGAGACATTATGACAAGTATTTGAAGTCATAAAACTGCTCTAAATTTGCTTATAACTGAAGTCATTGATCCTGTTTTTATATTTACGCTCATAACCTACAATAACTACAATAACTCTCATTTTTAGAGATTTAAAAAATATTAATTTTTGCTTCAAAATTAATTAAAGACCATGTTTGTGAAGCTTTCTTCACCAGTGGCATATACTATTTATTTAACAAGCTGCTAATTAAACGGCATCACCCCAAAACCGTGATTTCCTTCGTGCTCTTTGTCCTGCGCTCGCTTTGCTCTGTGGAGCATCATCCCCCAAAAGGATCTTTTTACATTTTATGGGAAAACTTCGATAGAGCATTAGACACCCACCCACATAACAGGGCCATCAGCAATCGTTATCTTTTATCTGTCTCATACACTTGCATTCATTTCCTTCGCGGTTTTATCCTTCGCAACCAAGAAGTGTCATTTCCTCTAGCCAGTGTTGGTTGCTTTCTTTGCGCCGTGTTGTTAATTTTGTTCGTGCTGTTTTTTAAATGACTTTCATTTTAACTGCGAACGAAATCGTCCATTTTGGTCCGAAGGTATTAGCGGAGTTCGCTACGACACTGGAGTATGATTTGTGACCGGATGTTGGACCTTTTTGGATGGGGGGGAGGGGAGAAATGATCTAGGAGCAATCAAGTAAATTAAGTGGCTCAGTTTTATCTGGCTGGTCTAGGTTTTAGTATACATGAATTTGTATAATTTGCAGCCGCTGCTGGTGGATTCGAAAGGACATTTCCGTGACATTGGCTGTATCTTAAGTGATGAAGATGCTTTATGACAATGATCTCTTTGGGCGTTTCGTCATTCTCAAACTGTTGCTATGTACATTTATTGGAGACTAATGTATCACTGCAAAACGTTTTTAGAAGTAATGAATTACACATTGGATCAACAAGCGTTCTGTTCTGAAAAATACTCTTCTGGGTGGGACCCAGTCTACCAAAGCTAATGGTTACATTGTGTTCAATACAAACAAGAAAAGACAGCATGAATAAAATGTCCCATTTCATCTACCGATCTTCTGCCCCGAACATCCTCAGCACAATATCCGGTTCAATCTAAACAATCCAAACCCATCCGTTTGTTTAATCGCGGTAATGAAAACTCATCCCTCCGGCATGGCCCACCCGGCTGGGTATCGGCTAATGTTTGTTTGATATTTTTAGCCACTTGGTATTTTGGGTAGTTTGCTACAAGTGCTTTTGTTTGTCAAAAAGCGGTCGTTTAGCATGTGTGTGGTGACAGGCGAACGCGGCGTCGTACTGTGGACTAAGATCCGTTTCGCTTCGGTTACTGTCAAACGTACCGCAGCTGGCGGCGGTTCGTTTTGCGTTTCGATCACCCATTAAACGCTTGATAACAACTCAAATATTTCCCCATCATTAACGGGATTCCAATCTGGGTGACGCGTGGTGCTCTTTATTCCTTCTTCGCGAGCTACGCGTCTACCGACGAAAAGCAGTTCGGCAATCGAACAAAACACTGTCAGCGTGTGTGTCAGCACACTCCCATCACCACCATCGGCGGGTGAGTGAGAGAATTAGCTCTCAGCAAACAGTACTGCAGCAAAACAAACGGTTTTAGGCCGCCGGGGATCTTTGATTGCTCCGAAGTACCACGCCACCCCGAAGGGCAACCGATGGATGGTTTGTGGAGTTCAGCTTCCCATGAAGATGCTAGCCAGGGGAGGGGAGCATTGGGGGATAATGTTTACTCTGTCCATGCACACTAGACGACACGTGCTTGTGCTGATTGTGTTGACATCGTTACAAACTAACCGTAGGGAAGCCGTAGGTGTCGTCTGCCTTCGTTCGTGTTCAATAACAGAAGAGCAGTTGTGTGTTGAGCGAAAATGGGGCGGGAAGCTCTTGATAGGATACCAATAGTGCCAAGTGCATAGCGAAGGTGTTCTTTATGGTGGTGCTTACCTCACACTGAAGCCTAATGTAGTTAATGAACTGGACAAAAGCGTTTTATTTTACTTTTACGATGTTGATTTTGATGCTATCATCGACACGAGCTGTGTAGCAGAACGCTTAATGCCATCTTGTTAGCTATCTAGATGATGATAGTATCGCGATAATTACACTGAACGCCTTGAACTCTCTGGTGGCAGAGCAGGATACAAATTTATTTTTAATTTCGCAACGCTAGAGGCGGCCTACAGGCACGCTCCTCAACACAACAAACGCTACGCCCTTGGTCCAGGATGCGTAGGATGTAAACGAAACCCTCACTGTAACAGCCTCCCATCGTTAGTTGAATGCCACCTGGTGATGGAGCGTTTCCTGGGAAAATGGCGGTAAATTTTCTACCAGTGTTGAACCATCGCTCACCAACACTTGCCAACGCTCTGCGGCAAATTGGAGGCGTTAATTGAGGGTTAATTTTTATCGAGCATCTGTAATCTGTTCGAAGAGTGTGAATTGATTGGCCATTGATGGATGGTTCCGGGAAATGGAAAGTGGTGATGCCAGCACGTAGAAGCTCGGAAGAAGGTACAGCCTCCTGCTTTGGTTAATCTTGATTGCGAAGCTTCCAAGTTGCTTCAATGCAGTAGCAGTTAGCTGCTTTACAATTTGTAATGAAAGGGTGGCTTTTTATAGAAGGAAAACAACAGGAAGCTTTGGAAGACCTGGTCTTGATCTCTGCTGTTTGAGCCGCAGCTCAGGTGCAAGTTATTCTGAACTTTCATCAATTTCCTGGAACGTTTTCAGAAAGCCTCATTCACCGGTTCAGGAAAATCAATTGATCCTACACAAAAGATGCTGACGCAAAGGCGTGTCACGTGCTGGTTATTACGCCAGTGGATCGCAGAAACGCCTTATTCTTTGAAGGATTATAGCTGTGGAATCGGTTATTTGGAATCATTTCATTTCATTACTGTTCTGTTGGGAGTTATGACAAACAGTGGGTACCAACAAGTAAATTAAAGACCTGATATACTCAACGAAGCACCGCATAGCTTGCACTTCATTAATAACATTATACAGGTGTAAAATCACATTAAAACCTCTACAGCATCGACACAGGCAGACACCACACGAATTAAAATATTAAACATTCCACGAAAACATCCATCAAGCATCATAAACGTCGACTCCCCGGCAACATACCTCGTACTTTAGCTCAGCTCAACACAGATTATGCTTTTATACACACACAAAGTCGGGGGAAACCTTTTACCTATTGACCCCCATGGCGGTGTGCCGCATCGGGGAACAAGCCGCCAGTTTTATTGACATTATCGACACGCTTTTATGCTCCTATCAAAACATCAAAGAAAAACAATGATGCTTTCTGTGGTGTATGGCAATGTTAAATAATGGCGTGATGAATGGGTATGGTGTGGGTGCCACGTGTGTGCCGTTGTTTGAGAGGTGCATTTAATTGATTTTAAATGTGGCTGGTTGACTTTAGTACTTAACATGAAAGATCAATAAATAAGGTTGCATAATGAAGAGAGCTGATCATTATCCTACATTGTAGGAATACACAGACGGCTTTATATTACAATTTTGCAAATTTTGTAATGAGTGCTTTCGATACGATATCGATGCAGGTTGTGCTGCAATATTTCGATTTCACTCAGTGCTTTCAAACCACTTCATCACGCGGTACACGATTGGAAATTGGAATTGAAATTCCACCTGCAGGTTAGAATGCATAATTCATGCAACATTGTTGGACGCCTAGGGGCGCCCTATTTTACAACGCACCAATCTAACTCCGTATCATTGACCTCAATCTTGACTTGACAATTATAACTGCTGGTCACGCATTTAACTAATCCAATGTATTTCTCATTATTTCAGGTGGTCTGTGAAAGTGTGGTCCTGCTGCTGAATTTTGATTACGCTTGTCCAGCAGGCCTGCAAGTAACGTGTCGTCTAGTCTCCTTCGGTGAAGCAAACGAAGGACCTGTGTTAGTAGGTCGTCGCCAATACCGGACATGAGTGCTAATCGACAGCCGCCATCGGCATCGATTCAGCAGTAGTTCCCATTTCCTGTATTTGTGTGTGTGTGTTTGTGTGTGTTTAGACATTGTTTTCCCAACCACAAGAGGTACAGAAAATCAACACATCCTTTCTCGGCGTGCAAGTGAGTTTGAATTCGTCGGTTGGGCAGAAGATGATGTCCCAGCATCTTAATTCGATGCTGGAGCACCTCAAGATGGGTTCATTGATGAGCAAGAATAGCTCGAGCGGTAAGCAGCCGCAACAGCAGCAGCAGCCGTCGCAGCAGCAGCAGCCGCAACAGGTTGTACCATCGTCGTCCGCCAACGGGACCATTCCCGCCGGTGCGAATGGCGCCCCCAATGGTAGCTGTGCGAACAACAACGTGCACTGCAACCATCACAGCAGCCCGGGCGCAACCCACCACAATAACAACAACAATACGAGCAGCGTCAACCACAACAACAACTGCCAGAACGGTGGTCCGCTCGTGGCGAGTGGCAAGGTGGCCGCTGGTGGTGGTGGTGATACGCAGACCGTGCTGGTAACGGAGCGGCGCGAAGTGGCCGAAGGTCGCGAAAGCAGCAAGGGCAACCACGTTGGCGAGGAACGGCGCGGCTACGATATGTCACGGAAGCGGTGCAGCATATCGGTGCAGCAGCACGGTACGGACGGGACGGTGGTGCGGACCAACTATCGGGAGCTGTCGCCCGCTTCGCTGCGTATTCATCGCAAATCGTCGCACGACATCCGCAACACGCTGCTCGGACCGGACGGGGAGGTGCTGCATCTGCACGACCCGTCCGGTAAGGGTGGCGATGGGATCGCCAAGATGCCGGCCGTCGTCAAACCGATCAAGCTGAAGAGCCTTATCACCAAGGCGGAATCGTACGATACGATGCACGGCAAGGCGTCCGATGTAAGTAGCAAGTGTAGTGTGTAGGATGTTTGTTAATATTTATTGGAGAGCGGGAAGCTTTAACTGTATTCAGAATTTTCCTAGAAATTGCGAAATTGTCTAGGGTTTCATGCATCAAATATTCATCAATATTAAATCTAGATGATGGTTCTGTTACCAAAAAGCCATGCTTCAAAACATTGAATGCGACACTAAGTTGTTCTTCCATCAGCAAACGCCTGGAGCTATTTAACGCGTCTGCCACCATATCGTCAAAGGATTACGTATTTCCTTTCATTACACACGGAAGTTACATCGGGAGATCATCCTTCCACCTCCCACTATGCATATTTTTTCATTTAACGACTTTGCGTAAAAGCTTGCGCAAAGCAAACAACAGTGTCGTGGCATTTTTGTGCTATTTTCCTTCTGCTTCCGCTGACAAACAGGCCACAAAGTATCTTCCACCTTTCCCAACTTCTACCCAAGGCTCTAGGTTGCTGGCAAAACATATCCTGCCAGCTGGCAATGGTGTGTTTGTGTGTCTGTACAAACATGCAACAATTGTGGTATTGTCGATGAAAATTTATTATTTGCCCGATGAGCTTCCTCGGGTTCGCATCGGTCACTGGGTCTTGACACGAATGGTGGATTTTTCGCTATCGCCTGATCGTTAGCAGCTGTTCTGTGCACGATTCTGTTGACGTTCTTAACCCTTTACCGACCTTTCACGTCTTCTACCTCCTCAGCTGAACGTGGAAGTTCAGCCACACATAATCCCTCGCATCGTGCAGTGCTTTCACCACGTCTAGCGAAATTCTCTCGCATCGATCGAAACCGGTACGATGCGATGACGTAGAGTTTCACTGCTTATCTTCATCTGTGGCACAAACACATCAAGCGTAAGCGCATGGTCTAGGAATGGATGGACGGTACGGGAGGCAAAAGTGCTACCAAACAGCAGAAAAAGTCCTTCGCCATCCTTCCGGTAATGTAGCGATAATCGTTTCCGACACAAATATGCCCCGCGCGCACTACTGTCCGCATTAACGCTGCACGGATGGCGAGCTGCTTGGACGTGTTGGAAGTGGCGTTCGAAGAAGTGTTGATGAGGCTGCGTTGTGTATGTGTGTGTGTGGTTTGTTGTGTCGTTTCCCACGATGAAAGAGTTTAAAGTCCACACTGGGAGATCTGACCTCCGGCACAGTACCCTAATCACTGGCAGTTCGCTTTAAATCAACAACAAATGAGCTGCCGCCGAGAGAGCGAGGACGTTTAATTTAAATATTTTAACTTCAACGATCATCCAACAGGTGGTTTTGAAGCCGTGCCGTAAAATCTCAACCTTTTTGCTAACTTTAATTCTGACATGCCGGGGCCGGGATTAGTGCAAAAGTTCCTCGAAAACTTTACTTTGAAGATGGTGAGCACCCGACCACTCCTGCCGTACTCAAAATTCATCATGTCTTTTTTGATGTTCTTCATTTAAGTTCTATTTCCTTAATGAGAAAAAGTACTCGGTGTAGAAGTAGTGCTCCGATGAGAGTGGTATTTGGGCGATGAAAAACAACGCCGATGACACACCGAGCTGCTGCCGAGGGTGTGCGCAAGATAACATGAGTTGCATTTTAACTTTCGTTGACATCGGTGGGCAAAAGTTTTTCGCGCTACTTCGGGAGCTTCCGTCGAATGCTCCTTTTGCCGTTCGCCATGAGTGGAGAAATATGTTTTTTATGAGTGTGGGAAACTTGCTTTCCACATCCTTTCCGAGAGGCCATCGTTAAGTTTTTCGACGACCACGACGAAGCCTCTCTACTGACGACGATGATGGCGATGGTATTCAGCGGGTTTTTTTTATACATTGTAAGGTGTTTTTCTTGCTTTTTTAATTACTTTTTATGATCGTGTAGGTCAGTCGTGTTCCATTCCGGAGCTACTTGTGGAGAAACCCCCGATGGAACTGAATGCACTCAGCGGGATTCGTTTGTTTGTGTCCTCGTTGACACCTCTTTTCTGTGCGATGAGCGATTGGAAAAGGGAGAAAGTAAACGGTAAACGACAATGTGGGTCTTGGAATGGGAAAAGCGGGATAAAAATGAACTGTCTTCATTAATAAATTGCTTGTAGCAAAGGTTCTTGTGGATTTAATGGTTTAAGGTGGTGTGAATATAAAAAACATGGGGAATTTCTGGACTTGAATTCCTTACTGCTGTTGATAAAATTGGAAAATAAGCATTCACTGCTCGGACTGTTTCAGTAAGCAGCTTGTAAATACTGTCCTTCCCAATTCTCCGCGCTAACGATGTTACTAACAGCACCGTAACGCACCACAATGTCCTGATGCACTCCTTATTGTTTGTGCGATTTGCCGGTGTGGCAACATTATTTCCCATTTTTCCTCTACATTACCTACCCACCTACATTGTGGCAGCATGTAGAACGGTAAATAATAACCCCCTTAAAGAGTAGCGACAGTTATGCACTCTCATCGTCAACCGACTCAACCGCGGCCGAAGGTGAAGATGTCTATAAAAATGATGCTACGGCTTGCGGTTGGGCCAGTCACCAGTCAGGCAGCTCGATTTATATCGTCCACACGGTGTGCTTCTTTTCTTCGCCGCAGTACCATTTAAAGCTGTCGGGGTTGGTTTATTGCCACGCCGGGTGGGTGGAACCATCAGTGCTGAAGTCTTTGTCCCCTTGAGCCGCGCGCCACCGAGTGGTGTGTCCCGGTGCAAAGGACCACAAATGAATGGTAAGTGACTGTACTTGTCGCCATTCACAAGAGAGCGTCGAAGCGAGCGTACGCGGGGAGGAAGGAAGTCTCCCGGTTGCACCTGATGTTAAGAATCGCCCTGCGAATCGCACCTGGGAAGGAGACACCTAAGCACACCTTTTGTGACACACGTCGTCGTACCGGGCAGCAAAAAAGCAGTTCCGTCAAGCCTGGGGGGGGGGGGGGGGAAAGGGCAACTGACACGGGCCTAGCTGACGCTGCTCGTTTTACCGGCGGCGTAAACTTGCCCTGCCGCTTTGAACGATGTTTGCCGTGGGTTGATATGGTTGGCCGTTCCCTTAACCGGCTCCTCCGTGTCATAAACGGGCGTAATCAGTTTCTTTTTTCAAGCGTTTCGATGATACGGAGAGACGGATGTGTACCTGGTGGATGGTGGAACAAAAGCGCAGAGGATGGGCCTTGTCTGGCGTCACTTACACGATCCTGCTCCTGTGTTGTAATATGAGATGAATGCTAATTTCATGCTGGAATGGAAAATTTACAAAAATTGTGAAGGCTATGTTTTGGCATTGTAGAATTATTTGAGGGTTGAAAATCAGGTTTACAAGCTTGTCTGCGAGGAAATTCAGCCTAACTAACGTGCTTACACACGCAATCCTTATATTGTACGCGTACGTCAAGGTCGGGTGAGTAACTAAACAAGCTAAATTTAGAATTTCATAATGCTCCTATCGTCACTTTAAAGACATCCATAAAGACCAGTGCTTCTTCAGAAAGCTAGGAGATCTCTTGTTCAAAATTTAAGAGCCAACCTTCGGCCCGGTTGTATCCATATTCCATATAAATTCCTGGAAGGTATGGTCTAGCTAACCCCTCGATCGGATTTAATTAAAGCCGACATCGGTCGAAAGAGTTGGGTGCGCGCTCCTTTGTAACCTCCACAGCACGATAGTATTGATTTAAGGATATTGTCAATTTATAAGAACCTGTGAGCTTCTTCACTCAAACGTATCCTAACCTCCTCCCCGAAATAAGGGCTCTTATTGCTATCCACTTTTCCACGGAAATCCATTTTTCATCTTCCGATATGGCAATACACTCGCCTAAATATGTCATCCGTAGTATCCTTTTGAAGTTGAAAGTTTGTGCTTAAAATAATGGCAGGCATCTTCAAGGGATATTATCTCCAAAGAGCTCTCTACATGGACAGAGAGAGAGAGAGAGACTGAGGGTGGAAGTTTTTGAAAACTCTACTTCATCAATCTAACGGCTAAGACTATACACCGTACACCATTCGCTATCGGCATATGGGAATATGGTATCGTTTATGGCATCGACTAAGTTTATCTGTCCATCCAGAAATCGATGGCAATCGATAGTACCCCGATGCGTTGCAGCCGTAAGAAACTGAGACCCCCAAAGGATCGTTATAGTTTAGTAAGTGATTTTATTACTTCCTTTCCCTATCGCCGGCAACACACATCTTGCAGATAAAGTTGCCCATCGCAGTTGCTTTGCCGATAATAAATGAAGCAATCGATCGAATAAAGGCTCTGCCATGATGCTTTCTATTCTGGTTTGGCATCGATTTATGTGAGTAACTTTATTACCAATTATGGCTTTCCTCCCTCTCCCCCTTTCCTATATCGGTTCAATACTTCATTCATAATCGCTCAGAAGATCTGTCCGATATAGTTTCCAAAGTCCATCGCATCGCACGGTGTCTCGAAATGTCTGTCTGCCTGTTCGATGCAGAAAAGGGAAAACTTAATGCCACAATCGATTGACGTCGGCTTTCGAGGCATGCAAAATCTCTTCCAGTTGGGCGATGGAAGAGTTGCTCTGACCTACTGCCCGGTTACGCCAATCAATCAGATTAATGATTACCAATTGGATGAGTGGGACGAGCCACCAAACGATCGAGCAAGCGATGTGGAAATGATATTTTCCGAACGATTATATCGATTCCCACAAGAAGAAGTATGCCAACGAGTGGGAAAATATGTGTTCTGGCTCGCTTACGGTGAAAGCAATTACTGCACGAATGCTACCTGTATTATAGCTGCCTGAGCATGGTTTAAAATTAAATTAAATGCACGCCCAAGGAAGGAAGCAAAGGCTTCAGTTGTCCAGCTATTCGAGATTCATTTTGCTGGAGAACAATGCAACGAGAAATTCTTCCCCTTCTGGAGATGTTTCATTTACAATTTCTCTACAGTCTTTATTGTTTCTGATGATGAAGTCATCCCAGGTGCTCTAGGCATTGGAGCCTCCGTATTAAATGGCTCATCTACACCCAGCTCCACACTAGCCAAGGCAGGGGCAGGGATCACACTTATTATTGCAATCCGGTCACGGATGCTGGTTTCAGTTGCCAACGTCTTTATCAGAAACGGTGTCAGAGACCGGTACTCACCTATCCCCTCCAGGGACGTCTTAATCTGCTATTGGAGCGCTCCTTTTTTCCTTTCTTTTGTCTATGCCTGCTTGCTACCCTCCGCAGTGTTCTGTTTGCTTTCCTGCCGTGCATTGGAATGCTTACGTTAAGCTTTACTCCATTGAAGGATTATAGCGTAGTAGGAGTCCATGAAGCCCCGGGTCGAAAAGTCCAGGAGGATGCTAAAGATCTGTGAAGAAAGATTGCTGCTTTGAAGCAACCGTTCGTAAAGTAGCGCAAACGGATGACGGATGACTGTAGCACTTCTGCTTCTATTAGTTTGTTTACGTGTCAAATCAGGTTGGACACGTTAGATTAGACCATTTTTCACACCGTACTACTTCTTAGCCGTGGTTCACTCGTGATCTTTGTGTGCGTGCGGGTGTAACGATGACCCTGCTGGATAGCAGAGCAAGTGTTGGAAACCTTCCTTCAGGGACCGGAAGGTCAATGAAAGTATACTTAGCAGTAGCTCCCGGCAAAACGAAAAGTGTTGATGGAATCAGTAAAATGGCTCCATTTTTCCACGCTCAGAAGTTCCTCGTTCACAAGATGCTGGGCTCCAGTGGAGCAGCGTGTTGTAAGAGAAGAAATTTACTTTTATCTACCCGTTGATGCCATTTGCTTCCGCTATCGATAATCTACCATTCCGTGTTGGCGCAGATACGTACCGAGGACGTACGCTCGCTGAAACTCAAAAGCAAACGACGAGAACAGGGACACGGTTGAAGCGGTTGGGAAACGGGGAAAGAAAAATTATTATTATTGTCACTTCGCTTTACGTTTCGTTGTCGCTCTGCACAGACTTTACACCAGAGAAAACTCAACTCTTTCAACTCGCGGAAAGGAAAAGCTTGTGCGAATTGTCTTTTGCTTGTGCGCGTCAGCTTTGAATGGTGCGGAAAGCGTGATACCGCTTCTTGTTTTACATTTCTTTATTGAAGCGCGCAAAATTGCCTGTGCAGTGGGCCGCTAGCAAGAATAAGTTCTGACGTTGATCTGTTTAAAAGAAGCTCTCGCTATCGCGCGGGAGCTGATGCTTGGTTTTTGATCTTCGCGCAGCGCCTTGGCGAAGACAAATTTTCTTTCAGCTCCAAGCGATTATCGTGATTTCATGCGATACGAAATCAAAGAGGAGAGAGTAAAATTGCTTGGGAACGTTGTAAGAAAGGAACGGTAGAATGGGTCGGCTGAAATACCTTTAAACGAGCGTGCCTGAATGCTTGTCACTGGCTGGTTGACTGACGGGTAATAAATTGGATCAAATCAGTTACCTCTTGTTGGTGTCCAATTTGTACGTAGTTTATCTTGGGTTAATTTTAGAATGCCGGTAGGAAACGAAAGGAGATGGATGGATTTGTATTTATCGAATGGTAGCAATAGCTGTTTAAAAGACAAACCGCCTAAAGGTATGCAATGTTCAGTACAACACTATACTTTTGGAAGTGTTCCAGTTTCCTAGTTGGTGTATTTATAAATTTGGAAAAAATAGGGCAAGTTTTAACTATATTCTAGTAAAAATACTTCACCTATACACGATGTATTTTCCTGTTCGCTTCCCACATAGTAGACATATTGTCAAAAAACAATTTGTTTTCCTGTCGGCTGTTCGATTAAACACCCCAAGAGTATCATTCTATCGTTTTCCCATTATTTTTACATTACAAGATAACAAAACAGGCAGAAACAAAAGTAGCAACAGCGAGAACCTTTTGTATGTGCCAGCTCAACTTCCTCGTTGGCAAAGGCTTTACACTTCTTTTTGAAAAATTGAAAACAATCCTTCTACCTTACCACAGACATTGTCCCTTTTCTGCTTTTCTAGCTTATTACTTGATCGTGACGGTGGTTTTCATCCTTTGCCTTTGCTTCTCTTTTTGGAAAAGAAAACGGAACAGCAACGAGGGATAAGAAAATACCCACACTTCACCCCAAACAGCTTGCTTTATTCAATCGTGTGGCTCGGAAGGCGCCTTCCGCAAAAGCTCCCGCAAGATTTAAGGCATAAACCTTGTGAATGTAAGCTACGCTGGTTGTGAGAAGGTTTTTAGCCTTTTTACCTGTCGTTTGAGAGAAAAAAAAGAGACAGAACGGAACAAGCACTTCTCGTACGTAAAGTGGATGAAAAGTGACTGGAATTTAATGAGATTGTACTTAGGCAATTACCATACGCACTTTGCCGTCTGGCAGGCGATCCACCTCCCCTTACTGGTAGATGCTTAAGGAGATTTGTAATCATTTCGTGCACTTCCAAGCGCACACACACACACATATACATACACCGCCCAGCCCACGCAGGGATTTGTTTGACTTTGTGGAAAAGCGTACCGTGTTGCTGTGAAAGGAAGAGCAGTGTTTTTCTCCCCACATCCACCGTGGTACTGCTCGGTGTAATTCAATTATTTTCCCATGCCACGGTTACTCAATTTGTGTGGTGGAAACGCTTATGTTAATCGGAGAATTTACATGTGCCGCTCGATGGAATGCCGAATGAGCCGCGCACACAAGCCGGCAGAGATCGTGGCAAAGGCACTTGACGGTGATTCGGTCTTCATTGCCACTTTTCCATGTATTTGAACGCGCGATTGAAAAGCTTTGATGCTAAACGAGCATAACGAGTCAAAAGCGTCTCAATTGTGCTGCGCTGAGAAAGAAAAGGCCGCTACGGGTCCTTTAAAGCGTGCTGTTGTTTTAATGATCACTTTGAAATCGTTCAATAAATTTAAAATGCATTCAATAAAACATTACAGATTGGTGACTGCTTGCTGTTGGTGTGAATAAACATCGTAGGATCTGTGGGTTCCTTTTAAAGGAACACGTGTTTGAAGAAAACGAAGAAGGATGTAACATTTACAATGCTTTAGGGAATTGAATAAGTTTCTTAAGTTAATGTCATTTGGAAAGCTCACAATCAGTATGACTTGCACAATGACTTCAAATGAACATGAGCGTATGTGGAAAGGCGTCGGGTCCGCTAGACGCCCATATTCTAACCCCATAGAATGATAAGACAAACCCAAACAAAAGCAAACGATCGCTCCCTAGTCCCCTTTTGTCAAGTGATTTTCAAGTGTGTGTATTCTCTAGCATTATCCCTAAATGTTATACACCCCATACTGAACCCACCTCCGAAACTGGTTCCTTTTTCTTGGACCAGAATTTCAATCGCAAACTTTACGCCATCTAATCCGTACGGTGGTACGAAAAACTTTGCTCACACGTGTTCTGATGATGCTCACACAAAGCAGTGGCAGCTGATACTACTGCTGTTGCTGCTGCTGCTGCTTCTGCTTGTTGTACCATTGCAGCCCTGAGCATGACTTGAGTCTTAAGTAGCTATCTCTTGTCCACTTTAAGTTTACCGAGCCACTAAACGCTGCCTTTAAGGGTGGGTTGGTGGTTTGGATGGGGTTTGAAGGCGAACGATGCAGCGGACGAAGGTGAAGAGCATTTGCGTTGCATATGAGGTGATCAAATATTCATCATGAGCTGGTCTCATTATTTCGTTCCCGTGAGGGTTACTATCTCAGGGTGAAGGTTTACTAACGACACAAACACACCAAACAAAAACCTACAGCCGAAAGGCGCTGTGCGCTTGTCAACGGTTTAATATTTAAAGGCAAGTGCTTGATGTGGTTGTTTGGGGTTACAAAACTGTTTGTTTTATAAGAATTCATAACGTCAGATTCTAGATTATGTTAAAACATCTTATAACAATAAATAGAAGATTGCAACTTAAAGGTAGATTAAACCTTTTTTACACAAATGCGCCTCGCAGCACCCGGAAATTGTTTCACAATTCAATTCCCCATTCTTGCTAAATGTTTCCTACTTCTTTCCGTCTTGTTTTTTTTATCCTTTGCGTCGTTTAACTTCCTAGAAAGAGGATTTTTATTGTTGGCATTGAATCCTGTGCGGTTGCGGTTTACGAATTTGCATGTAACCCACGACCTTTCTCACTTTAAGTGCCGCTGTAGCATATCCTGCCTCAACAAAAGGCAAGTGAAGCTCGCGAAGCGGTAATGCTGCTAGCGAGAAATTAGATTGCTTCGGTTAGATAAAACCAAACGGCAAATGCGTCCGTGGTGTCTCTTCTAAAAAATAAATAAATAAAAGGCAAACACGTGGCAAGACAATCGTGCATTCAATCGATTTTACTTCAAATGGTGTAGCAAAACGCAAAAATTAAACGCAGCAAAGGGAAGTCATTTTCTGTGGGAGTTGTACCGGGTACAACGGTAGAAAGCCTGCTCAAATTTCACTTTTTGAAGCGTGTTTCGCAACGTAAATGACTCCTAAATCATTTTCCGGGGGCAGTAGCAAAACGATGGTTTTTCATTACCTTCGATTGTGGCTTGCGGTGGAGCATTAGGGGAAGAAAGTGCAAGAAATTGCTCCCTAATTCAGTGAAATGAAAATTTCATTTCATCCACGGTTGCGAGAAAAGGGGAAGCAGATGCTCGAGGAGATTGGAGGAACTGTCTATTATTTTATCTTTATTCGCAAATCGAAACCAAACGTCTAGTCGAACGGAAGGACACGGCCTAGCGCCGGTCTCTGCCGTTGGTGCCGTTAGACAGTCAATTTAAAGCAAGAAAACTGCAAAAACCATGAAAGATGATGTTTGACTTTTTGCTACAGAATGAATTGGGAGAGAGAAAACAAAGAGAGAGAGAGAGAGATTCCAATGCCTGTGATAGAACTTCCCGCAGAGGATGGTTTTAATTCTGTTAAAGATGGTTTAATATCATTGGAATTCTTCGAAACGATCGTCCAACATCCTCCCCTGCGATGAGGAGAAGAATGTTTGCCCTTACCGTACCGGTTGTGGTGAAAGTTGAGGTAAAAAGTATCACGGTAATTGCTACATCGTGGCCGAAGTCGAGGTCCTTTGTTTCGATGGGAATTTTTGCGCTTTAGCGCTATGCCTATCGATTCTTGGGCGCAATTAGTATTCTGCTGTGCTATTTCCAGAAGGATTATATGAATTGTGGTTGTGGAACTTTGTTGCGACAAGCCTTGTTAACTTATGTTCGATACTTTTGGGGCTAAGGGTATTTGGAAGCATTGTAATGAATATTCAAGGGAATTTCTTTCGAAGAAGGTTGGCAGAGTATGAAACGGTTTACCATGCATTAGAAGTTATTCGTATGCTTTGTTGTGATGTATTCAGTAGTATTATTAAAGCAGTAAAGCTTAATATAAGCAGCATAGACATATTTTTTACTTCATCGAATGCTATGCAACTGATATTTTAATTAATTTCTCAAACGAAACGTTCTTAAAAGTTATCGCCAGCCTTCCTGTTCTCAATCCTTTCCTGACTGTTGAGGCGCGTCCGCTTTACTTCAACTGTCATTGGAGTTGCTTTCAAATGCTAATCAACTTTACACTTCTCACCGGAGGAAATATTATTCATATCGCTCCTACAGTCAACAGTGCTGAAGTGGCTTCACTGCCGAGTATTTTATTCATGAACGACCCGGTATAGTGAAGCGCAAAAGTGCTGGAACCTGATCTTTAGCAACAGGTCAAGTTTGAACTTTTCCAAGACGGCAGAAAGGGTAAAGTGAGTGTGGCGAGTGTTCGGGTGGGGGAAAGGAATTAAAATGCAACCTATAAAACAGAATCAACAATATTGTGCTGTGATGACAGGAAGATTCCTCTTAAGCGATGAGTTGTCGCCCGTTCCGGTTGCGCGAAGTTGGTCCAGGTTCTAGTTGAACAATTTATTCAACTTAAGCGTGATCGTGAAGCGATGGAAATGGAACGAATGAAACGCGTTTTCCGTCTTGCTCGGGAAAATCGAGAATTTCTTACTCTCCCGGAGTGTTTTTGCTCATATTTCTTAGTAGCTTGTTTGCTTTGCTTGCTTAAAAGGGTTAAAGAATCTGAGCTAGGCAAAAACTAAAAGAAAGTTGCCATAAGTTGCCAGTTAGTCCCAGACTAACTCAAAATTATGTGAAATTTTTACCCAAAAGACATACTAAAATAATAATGTACACCAAATGTATCCTTTTTGGCGAATGCCTGATTAAAGGGGAAATAATTCTTCTCCTAAGGAATCATTTGGACTAAAATGAGTGAGATATCTTATATTTTTACCGAATCTCATACTAAATCCTAAAAGTTGACTTGCCTTTAGCAGTGTAACGCTTTTGTCTTTATATGTTTGTCCATTATCAGCAAATTAACCCCATTCAAACATTGAGTTCACCTCTGCTTCCCTTAAGCGAAATGAAAGTATTTCATCAGAATCGTATCTGAAGCTTCCTTGAAGCCTGGAGTAAAATCCATAGCGCTCCAGAAATCGTCGACACAGCAATACTCTCTCTCCATTGACACCGAAGTTTGTTCCAGTTTAGAATGGCAATGATTGCAACGTTAGCAGTCGTAAACTATCCGTTAATGCACTTGGAATAAGTTTCTACCACATCTTGCTTGTCTCTGCCCCACAGCCACACTGAGTGTAGAATGTAAAACATAAATCCACATCATAAACTGGATGAAATGAATCGAAGAAAGTGAACTTGTGGTTCGGCAAGGAAGATGCCAGTTGCATCCTGTGGTGTGACAGTGTGAATGATACCAAAGGTAAAAGTAATTTACACTTCAATTTAAAGTTAACCCAGCTGGGATATGATCGGCCACAAGAACTTCTTGCTGTAGGGGATTTCCCTTGTGTTCGATTTAGAGATTATCACTTGAAAGGTTCGTTGTGTTGGAGGTAAAAATGCAGATGCTTAATTGCGTAAGAATTATTCTTTAGGGACAGTATTCTATAATTTGGTGTGAGCATTCCATTGTGTGCCATTTACTGGTTGATAAAATGATTAAGATAATGCAGTAGTCATGTGGTTTGCAAAGGGTCATTCAATAATGAACTTTGTATGTGTGTGTATTTACCTACTAGTATCTTGCTTTTATCTGTTTAATTGCCTTTTTTATTACCTAGAATCGATTGAGGCAAGTGATAGAAAATATCATAAGCAATTTTGTAGCGAGAGAGAAAGAGGGCAGGAGAAATGATACTAACTCCACCAAAAAACACGATTACAAAAAGGAAACCCATAATAAAATCTGGTCAGACCTTCTCTTACAAGGTGCTTAAACGCAAATTTATGATCAATTCAAACGAGCACACCAGCGTGCTGCAAACCAGAAACAAGTGGACCTAACGCCACGGGGCAACCACCGCATTTTATCGTCTACGACATTAAACATAATGTTTATCTTCCCTTGACCAGTGTCCCTTGACCAGTGTTTTCGTGTATGTGTGCGGGGCCAGTTTTCCTCTCGCGCCCACACAGCAAGGCAGGTTAAAGCGTGAAGCTTTGACCCTCGTACAGTCCTTAGGGAGGAAACGATTCGATGGGGAGAGTGCCAACCCACACTTCTTCCCTTAGGGGAGGGCATAGTAAAAGCGATAAAAAATATGCTCCCGCAAATGGAAAGTTTACGAGCGCAAATGAGCTTGCCCATTTGCTCATCATTAATAAATTATCGCACGCCCGTCGGCTACTCCCGGTGTTGGTGTGGTTGCGATGAGATGGTTGCCAGTGAGGGATGTGTTTCCTTCTACAGTACGATGAACCTTGGAAGCATGTGCGTGTAACCAACAATGCCGAGTACATGTTAAAGTCGTTCCTTAGTGGGAGTTTTTTTTGCAACTGAACCTTACAAATCTTTTTACGCAAGATTTCATTGACCTCCATTGCGTAGGGGTAAGCGTTTAATGAAATGATGCCAAGAAGTAAAAAAAGGACAGTGACGTATTGCGCGTTTTGTTCTTCCCTTTTGAGGACGACGCAGTAATTTCCCACGGGGTAGCGACGCTACTTTCTCGCCCTGATTCTGTGTGAGGCAATGCCACTCTTTCCTACGTCTTTCTTAGCTTCTCCGCTACTTGCCGTCGTCAGTCAGTCAAGGCGTGACGAAATGGTTACGCCCGAGCACAGGATAATAAATATTTTATTTCCAATCATTTCCCAATTAAGCCGGCTTGACTGTGATTTGATGACAGCCGCGCCAGATGGGGAAGTACTTTTGCCGGATCGGAAGCGGTGGCAGATTGGGCTTTAAGAATCGTTACAATCAGCATCGTGGGTTTGACGGGAGGGAATGAAACGAGTCTTAAACCTGTTAACGTTGAACCCCAGGGGGCAATTGTCATGTTGAATTGAAATAAAACTGAAACGATGAATTTACGATGTAAAAAAAGGATAAAATGGTGCAATGAAATGCATATTGCATAGATTGGGGCGGAGTTTTGCGTGGGAACGCCTAGAGTTATGCAAATATTAGACATTTTATATTTCTTTGTGATTAAGGAAACTGGCTAAACATTCTCTTTACCCTTCTATAATTCTAAATAAGTACAAAAAAGTACATAAAACACGAAAAACGGAATAATATTTTTGACACCAATCCTAACGCATTACTGTAACGTTCACGAAGTTTCGTTCCAAAGCGGTCGACGATTACTAACCTTGTTGACTTTACATCACAATGTCTCCGTAACATGGATAGCAGGATTCAAACAGATGCAGTTTATATGGATTTAAAGGCTGCTTTTGATAGCATCGATCACAACATCCTTTTAGCCAAGATGAAAAAGTTGGGACTTGGGCGAAATTTAATATGCTGGTTAGAATCGTACCTTGTCAATCGATCGTATGCTGTATCTTTCTCACGGTGCCATTCAAGGTCTTTCATTGCATCATCTGGTGTGCCACAAGGTAGCAACCTGGGTCCGCTACTGTTCGTACTGTTCATCAACGACCTATCGTATGTAGTACCAGCAGCGAATCATTTAATGTATGCAGATGACATTAAAATCTACATGACGATAAAAAATACCAATAGAACGCACTAATACTATGAAGGATCTCGGAGTCATACTTGATTCAAAGCTGTCATTTGACCAGCAAACAGAGGAGGTGATTACCCGAGGTAATCAATTGCTTGGCATGTTGTTTCGGATAACAAGAGATTTCAAAGACCCAGTCTGCATCAAAGCGTTATACTGTGGTATTATCCGCCCGGTACTCGAATACGCCTGTGTCGTCTGGAAGCCCTCAACCCAAAGACTTTCTGAGAGAATGGAATCGATACAGCGTCGCTTATCCCGATACGCAACACGCTTGTTACCTTGGCCACCTGGCAGTCAGTTACCACCTTATGAATCGCGACTTCTGCTCCTCGGACTGCAACCGCTCCACATCCGACGCCGTACCGCACAACAACTATTTGTGGCTGGTTTACTGCAAAGTAACATCGACTGTCCTTCCCTACTCCAGCAGTTAAACTTTTACGCGCCTGCTGTTCAGCTTCGCTCTCGTCCGTTACTTGCCCTGAACCGTAGTCGAACTGGATATGGATCTAGAGACCCCCTCAACTCCATGATTAGGGTGTTTAACGAAGTTCGTCATTTGTTTGATTTTGGAACCTCAGTGCAATCCTTTAAAAACTGCCTTAGAAGCGAATTATTAAGATGATCTTACTACTTATTTTAATCTAATATTAGACTTAAGAACATTCACACGGATCCATTGTTATCCATTGAACGAGTAATAAACAAATTAAAATTAAAAATTAAAAATTAAAATCTCACACGTTAACCGCACGAAAATAAACACTCCCCAAACACGCTAGTGACGATCTAATCTGGCTTTATAGAGTCAAAACCACGTTGACGTACTCTTGCATCATTCCGTGCAATGGCACCGGTAGGCAAACATTCGCCCACCACGATTCCTACCGCTTGTCGGCTATTTGTATATTCAAAACAATTTTCGCACAAAATGCGTGCCCACGTGCGGTGTTTGCCCGGTGCGGCGAGCTGCGTTATAGCCCGGACACTCCGGGTTTCGCACTTTTCGGCTGCCGACGACTTCTTCGCCGAACCGGAACAATGTTTATGCTAATGTTTTCAACGTGCAGCCCGCGCTAAAGCGTCAGAATGTGTGTAAACGGTGGCAGACATGTTGGTCTGAATGTTTCCCACGAGCATGGTTAATGTCTGTGTATGTGTGAATGTGTGTAGAGTTTTAGAATATCTACCATTTCTACAACCGAGTCCGAGGGACGGCACAGGACACACTGCGGGCCAGATTATGTGGCAAAGAATACATGTGAGAATGTAAACAGACCGAAATAAAAACCGCTTCCCAGGGATGATGACGTCGGCTCAAAATCGGGCGCTTTTGCACCTGTTTCTCGCCTTAGTGCTGGAGGAACTGGCCTTTTGGGAGGTAATATTCTACGCTCGGTATGGTGGATATGGGGCGCTCTACAGCGCTTTGCATATCATTTTAGAACCGCTGTGGCTGTCGGGTGTTTTTTCGGCTAAGGATCTCAGTTAATTCCACGCAGCAGCTGCAAGGCAAGACACCGTCTGCCAGCCAACCGGCAGCCAGCAGGATGGAAATAACAATAAATGAAATGAAAATTGTCATTGTTATTGGTAAGCGTGGGGTGGGGTGGTACACACGCGTGGGAGTGTTCTTTTTTTTTTTGTTCGTTCTGCAATGTTTTCCCATTTCCCTTTAGCGCGACGCCAGGTTGACCCGAGCAAGTAATATCCGGTGACCAGCTGTAACGGGCACGGGGAGCGAAACGCAAATTGAAATTATGCCCGAGAGTATTTGAACGGTTTACTTTCGTGCCTTTTATTACCCATGCCGAGTGCTGGAATGCTTGAGTGGAAACGTTCGAGGAATTTGGCGGGACTTATAAAAAATCATTTCTTCATTCCCATTCCCTTTTCGACCGTCGCATTCAGCTGCAAAAATGTTATCACATTTATTGTGTCGATTTTAGAATAAAGAAGTGTGCTCGTTCGTTCGCTTGTGGTAAATCGTTACAAAGGAGGAAAATTAAAATCAGGGATTTTTTTATGGCGGGAACGGATATGGCAGCGGAAGTGAATGCTTGTGTGTTCAATACAGCAGGAAATGCAGATGTTGGAAATAGTAGAGGTCGTTAGGATTGTCGAGTTTTTGAAGAACGGTTTTTAAAGAATTTTCAAATTTTGAATGACTCTAGAAGAATATTTTAAATAATCCTGTATATTTCATTTTAATCGCAAAATGCACACAGTCCCACTTCAAACTCAACTAAAGCCATTCCTTTCTAAAGCATTGCTCTACATATACACCCACTTTAATCCTGCTCTGCAAAAATCACGAAAAAGCTTTGCCAAACCCATGCATTATTCCGCTCACTTTGCATTTCCCGCCGCTTTACAACAGTTGATTAAAATGCAACAAAACAAACCCGCAAACCACCAGGACCAGGAGCATTTAGCTGCTAACGAAAAAGCGACCCCTTGCACGAGTGTTTGTAAACACTTGCCAGCAAGAAAGAGATTCAAATACGACTTCATTTCGCTTTCCAACGGAATGCCACAATATGCACAATTCCACTGTTGATCTGCATGCGGATTGTTGGCTTCTGTTTCTGTTCAGGCTGAATGCAAGACCAAGAGAACGATAATTCATGTACACAAAAACTCAGCCAGAGCTCGTGCGAGCAGCAGTGTGGGACCATATGTGCAAGCTAACGTCAGTGGAAGCACCGGCAGCGATTTGACATGTCGCTGAATTTAATATTTCTCATAATTCATCCAGCCGGCCTGCATGCCGTACGTACGCCAGCAAAAAGCTCGCTGTAAATTACTTCTCCACTCAAAGCCAGCGAACGGCTCAATTTTTCATCTCGAGAAGCTCCGGAGAGACTCCGGAGCGGCTCTAATTCCTCGGATCATGTCCAACCCGCATCGTACCACGCGTTGCCATACGTGCCCTTGTGTGTGTGTGCCTGTAAAATCCCTTCGGACTGTGTTGGCTGTACCGGTTTTTAATATCTAATTCTTCTCCCCGTTCCTTTATTTGCAGGTGATGCCGTGCTCGCGGGAAGTGTGCATGGGAAGCGTGATGACACCGCACCTCGTCGGTACGGAAGCGCGCAAATCGGAAATAGTGCAGCAGCATGCGAAGGACTTTCTCGATCAGTACTATTCATCTATCCGACGGTACGTACCGGGCTTATTCGATTTGCTTCACCGTAGAGCTGCCACCGGAAAAGTCGTTAAAGTCGTTCGATGAAACGTTGTGCGCCTAAAGTTAGGCTAGACGCATTACATTATCGCACTAAGCGTGTGGAGCGGAACCAGTTTTCCCCTTTTTTGTTTCGGTTTGCAAACGGCCTCAGCATCAATCATGCATATTCCGTGTTGGGTAGCGTAATTCAATTGTATCTTCTCTCCTGTCAGAAAAATATTTGGCTTCCAATCTGTTTTTTTTTTCCTACACACCACGCTCACATACCTGGTGAAGGTGCTACTGTGCTGTTGAGCCCGCATCGAACGAAACGAATGCTGCGTTAGGCATTTTTGTTTTAGAGGAGTGCCTCCTTCACCTTGCAGTTTTGCCTGCCCCTTTCCATTCGGTGTGGTGTTCGTTCCGTTCCATATCCCTGAACGAAGGTGGAACGATGCGCTTACCTTAAGTGTTACGTTCAGCCTCGGTCTGCTTATTCGACATCGTGCCTGTGAGTAAGAGTGAGCCTCGCACGTGAATGATATGATAAACATTCACGCTCACACTTATACATAGCTTGAAGCGTTAGCAAAAAGAATGCTGAAGTGCAAACATATTGACAAACAGAGCGAAGGAAACGGATGATCATCGTGCTTTCCAACTCCCTGAGGGTTGCGCGAACAATCTCTCCCCTTATAAGAGCAAGAATCCACCACCGTACGTGAGCGTATCTCTTATTGAATCTTTCGCGGTGTGGTTTGAGTTAAAGAGAGCCCACAACGGAATATGTTTTCAAACGCTACCAGCAACACAACCTTGGAAAGACTCCCTATGGGATGAAGGTTCCCATATTCCTTGGGCGCCGAATGTAGGAAGTGAATCGTCGTCTAGCATGTGGCAAGGAGAGAAAACAGCAGTCCTTCCTTTTACTTCCTTCCTGTATGTGGCTCTGTTTTCAGAAAGGATAATGTGTAGGACGACTTTTTTGCTTTCATTTTTCTTCGCGCTGTCATGTGGGAGAAAAATGTGAGCCCTTCTGGGTGAAAGAGAATGTAGAAAGAAAGCAAACAAATGTGCACCATGGCAGGAGCTAATCCTCCGATTATAATGACAAACTTGTTTGATATGGTGACATTTAACTTACGTCACTGACGACCATTTGGGTGTGTGATGCATTTTTGCTCATTTGTCAGAAGATTGTTTCTAAAACTTTATGAATGAAATGAAACAGCTGAGGGATTCGTATTTATTTTATACTTATTTGATTGTACGAAACAAATGACGCCTAAATGTATACATTCTGCATGACAACTTTGACCGAATTATGCATTTAAGGGACTAATTGTTCGTCTTATCAAGTTCAAAATAAAATACATCCTCTTATTGCATATGAAAGTGTTATTTTCATTCCAATATTTTGGTTTCTTTGTGAGAAGCTCACTTCATCAGTGGATCGAACGAGAAACTTCATCTTTAACGCTCTTTCGCTAAACTTGCCACTTGCAAACTGGGGTATGTAAATGTACCCAAAAACTTCTCAAACTACAAGCAAACTTTTGCCATACAATCCCCACCAGGCTCAACTCATTGTGGTAGTGTTTTGAATACGTTGCATCCATCGAAAACCACCGAACAGCACCATCTGGTGAGCGCGTGGAACCAGTAACCGGGCCTTAACCATCTGCTCATTAGCGTGTCCAATGCAGCATGCTCTCTAGCCGGCAGCTAGATGCAGCCCAGGGTGTACACGTTCATGTTCGTCAACAAGCACGGTCGAACACACACACACACAGGCACAGACGCTTTCGGGTATGTGTCACCGAAACCAACCACCAAATGCATCAACGTAATGATGCGCCGTTCCTCCGTAAACTTTCCTAACGCAGCCCACACACTCGTTATGAACCGCGGCCCGACACTTTACGCACGCAGCACGTTAGAACGATGGAGGAAATTTTCTCTGCCGATGCGTTCAGACGTCTTAGCATTAGCGGAACGTCATTTACACATCGACCTCTCCGGAAACGAAATGTGCTTGTGCCGTACAGCGTGTGATGATGATGGTACGGTAGCACTTTGAGGTCATGGTGCCAGAATGGGCGGCAAAGGTAAAGGAGGGGAGGGAAATAATTACAAGCGCGTTCGTTTCGGAAATGGCAGTTTGCAATTGAATGGAGGAGTTTGATCAAGGAGTGCTCTTCGGGATGTATGGATGCGTGTGTTTGAATGGAAATAGGGTCAGACTAATCGTGACGCCTCTCTACGGGACGGCCGATGATCAGTTGAACGACTACTGTTTGGTTATGGATGGAATTATCGCACGTTGTATTTGTACTACGCTGGGTAAGCGGGTGTCCTAAAGCTTGAGGGTTGAGCTTTGTGTCAACTGAATACCAATTCTAATACGTGATGATTTTAATTAATGCGTCAATTTCGTCACGTTCCATAAGGTAATGCTTGTTTAATAATTAGACAATTTTATAGTTAAATACTTTAAATTATTGAAGATGACTCAACTAATGTCAGTAAAAGTTAACGATTAAATAAAATAAACCAGTTAAGTTATTGTAGAATTATTCCTTGAGTGTCCTCGAAGGCTTTGATGCGCCTAAAGGTATGCAAATATTTACCTTACAATGCAAATTAATCCTATTTATTATGATGGACGAATATTCCTTCATGGATAGTTTCAATTCCTCATTTACTTAAAAACATCCCTTTCTTTTCTATCCTTTTCTGTCACATTTCTTCGAAACGTATTTTTATTTTCCCTCTAAGCTGCACTTAACCTCGACTATCCTTCCGTATGCCAAACAAAGCGCACCTAGCATGTGCTTGACGAAAAAGAAATGCAAGGGAAAAACTGCATAAAGATAGCATCACTACTAAAGTGCACATCAAACAATGTGCAATTTGCATGGTAATTGCAAGGAAACGTATGTCGATTGCAACGGGAATGCTTTCGCAGCACTGCCCTTTTGTGTGGAGAGAATGGTCCCAAAAGACATCGTCGAATCTTTGTACCTGCATCGATCGATCGACACAGTATGTTTTTCGAGCAGCGCTGCGATTTCTTTTATTTCAAAAGACCTTGCGAAGAGGTTTCTCCGCTGGAATGCAAAAAGAGGAGATGCATTTTTTTTTAAAGAAATGAAAGCATTTCACTCTCATTCGCGCTATTTCACATAGCGTGGAAACTAGAAGGTATTGAGGGCCGAACGCGATGAAATAGTTTATCTGACATGTGTCATATTGGAATAAGCATTTCCGTGCCGAATGATGCCGTGTTTGAGCCTTTCAAAAGCATCGCGTTTCTCACAGTTCAATCGTTGCCATTAATCGTATGCAGTGTTTATTTGGTTGATTGAATAAATGCAGTCGAACGACAGAATCATCCGTGCGAAAGTTTTGTCGATGTGCGTTGAAGCAGGAAGAAAAGTTTTTTTTCCCGAGAGCTGATTTAGTTTATTTATTTTATTTCAAAGAAATAAGCTGTGATTGAGGTATGACTCATTTTAAAAGAAAAGTATCGTAAATCGTTTAAAAGTTAACGAAATTTTACCCAGAATATCTTACCATGTTTGTAGCATTAAATGTAGGGGTTGATGTAGGGCTGGAGACAACGTAACCTTACACACCCTCAATGTGCGCTCTGAATCCCTCAAAATCTCGCACCACCAGACAAAACAACAAAGAATCGATTTTCGAACGGACAACGAAACAAATTGATTATCAAACACCACCATCAGATCCGTCCCGTACGTGGGTCTATTGTTTAAGTCGAGCTAATGTCGATAAAGAGCCGAGCTTCGAGTGGATAAAGCCACTCACCGGCAAGCCAAGTCGTGCCAAGGGGATGGTTGGAACAGTATCGGTTGATTTCTTCATCTCTGCCACATTCAATATTCGAACCACGTTTAATGTTACCGTAAAGTTGCGTTGTGCCTGTGTGAGTTAGTCTGGCATCGGGTTTACTCCAAACGGGGAAAAGGAAAATAGGGGTATGCTGGAAGGGAATTAATTTTCAATGATCGTCTCGGCAAGCGTTCGAGCTTCTGGCGTTGTAAGCTGGAGAGGACTAAATCGAACTCAATTGTAAGTTGCAATGTATATAATATAAAATCTTTGAACAAAGTCCCTTTTTTGTTGTGTATGCAGGCGAGTAAAGTGAAAGTGAAAAACACTCATACAAAAACAAAATGAAATCATACAAGGTACTCTTCACTCCTTGAGTTGGAAGATTTACTGGAGCGTAAGTGCTACAGCTACTTCCGACAGCCTTTAATTTTCTTCATTTGCAGTACTTTTACTCTAAAGCACCATACAAACACACACACACACCTACACAAACATAATCGAATGGCCAATAAATCACACCTGTGTCGACCTTCCGATCGATTACAGCAGCAAGCCAGGGACCTTTTATTTTCGCTCTGGTTTGTTGTGTGATTTTGTCCATTCCATTCATTGTTGCTCGGCGATTGAGATTCGGCTTGACGTGGAAAGGGTTCGCTTTGTTGTGCTCACGGCACGTTGCTGTACAGTGGTAAAGGTTCCTCCGACCAAGCAAACCCAATAGAATTTATTTACTCCCGTTCGCTGGTGGGCGATTGGGAAAATATTTGCTTTTGACACACCTCAACTACTGGGACAGCCAGTGGTACGGATTGTGGTTTGTTAATAAATGATTTCATTTCATTTGCCGTGCTGTGTTTAACCGCAAGCTGTTGGGCTCGTTGGGGCGAAAAAGTTGGACATTGGTCATAATTTTAATTTTATTTGCACAAGACAGCAATTTTCCCCCAAAATTGACCCAGTTTTATTTGGATTCGTTTTCAATATATTAATAAACCAAACAAGTTTTTTGCAAAATAATGTGCAAGTAATGAAATCGTAACGTTACGAAATGAGACGAATCCTTGCATATATCGCCGTACACACGAAACGGGAATGCAAACACAAATTGTCTGTGACAAATGCTTTACAAAAAGGTTGCACCGCATTCTTACACTTCGTGTATGCGTTATCATCATGGATGACTGGCTTTCGATTGGTCTCCGGTGCGCTCTGTTTGCTTTGTTTGGAATTGAGCTTTCCCGAAAAAGTCCCACCTGACTGGCTGGTTGCTACCTTCCAAATAAATTTCCCTCCAGTGATCCGTACCGACCCGAGAAAAAAAGAGATGCGATACAGGATTTACGACACTGGTGGACAGTATTCGTTATTCTTCTGTCCTTTCCGCAGCTCGCCAACCTGTCACCGATGGGGTTAGGACGAAATCCACCTCAGGATGAAGGTATTTTCCGACCTTCGTTTTGTGGTGGTGTTTCGTCTTATTATTTTTATTTGTTGTGAATTGTTGGCAGCCACGGTGAGGACGGTCAAAAGGGCACCGTGAAAAGGTATCGAATGTATAACTGTCGGTATTTTGTACAAATCTCACAAGGAGGATGCAATGTTCACGGTATTGAATGGAATTTGTACCCTTTTGCGCTTGGTACGCTATTTTACAGGGTTGGTGAAGAGAACATGAAATGTTGTAATTCTTTCGACGGGCGTATCAAACAACTGTCTGAGGCCAATTGATAGGTATTTGCTTTATATTTTGATTTATAGTTATTGCTGTTGAATGCGTGGCAAAGGGTTATATGCTTTCGTACATATCTTATGGAGCATTATCCATTTGTAAGTTCTTTCTATGTTCAACTTCGTTTTACGTGAAAAGGCTGTTAAAAGAATGAGCCATTCGTATTCGTGAACAAATCTATTCTCCAGTTGCAATCCCATTATTTTCTGGCATTCTTTTCCATTTACTTCCCTAAGCATTCTTCTTGTACTGAAAGCATTCCTGTTCGAAACACCCATCCTCGTTTATGTGCTACATTTTTCAGTTTTGTTGCAATAAAACGATTCATGCTAAAAAAAAATAGCAGTGTTTTCCACAGACAAATCCGATTGCTTGTTGGCAAACTGTTGAATTGTCGATATGGATTTATAACGGCTTAACAACATGTAATCTGCTCAATGTATGTCACTCAGGCTTGGCAGTACTGATCGGATCAATTGAATTTAAATAACGCTTGTTGTTGTACTACCCTTAGGGATCGTCAGGCAAATAGTTCTACGTAAGATTAAATTGTAAAGAATTTTGTATTCAAAGTTTGGAGAATTCAGTGAAAAATCGAGATCCCTTCAAACGTACATTGAGTAGGATTAAACTACCAGCACAGCTTATTGTTATAGTATGGTAACGCATGCTGCATAACTTTAGGCGTTTGATTTTGTCTATTTACCGCTCTAAATATATCATTGAATATTTATACTTGTAATATGTTCGATGGCTGTTACGGTCGCCATGTGGTATGTTTTGAGATAGTCACAGTACGTTGGATTTTGGGTCGATCGCAATGTAGTAACTTTGAACTCGCGTTGGTCAGGGTGGCCTTCGTCATCGTTTGCCGAATTTAGTAGAACTGAGGTGGATACTGTTCCGAAGCGGACTTTCGACACTTGATCGTCCAGGCGATCATAGAAACGTTTAGGAGGTTTCCCTTACTGGAAACGTTGGAGTTTAGAGGCCTTACCTTGGGTAGGGGGACATAACTAAACTCTTTAAATGAGAACTCGATAGATGTAGGATGGGCATAGTCCTATCCTGACAGTCCGAACGAATCTGACCTGCCATGATCGGAGTTGGTTTTATTTATACTCAAATGAAGTTAAGGGTTTCTCACATTTGGTTCCGGGTTGTTTGTTGGAAAGTTATTGTTTTCACTAAGCTAGTTACGTTTGTCTTTTGTTGACAAGAACGGTGGTTCTTGTCATTAAGTTCCTGTTTTGGGTTTAATGCATATACCGTTCCTGCTTTGGGTTATAAAGCATAAACTGTTCCTGCTTATGTTGTACGTTTCGGTTGGTTCTGTTAAGTGTGTCACAATTGTTTTTATATGAACGGTGTGGCCTGAGCTCTTCCGGGTGTGTATGGTATGATCTGATTTACTGAGTGTGTTATAATGAATGTGTTACAATGGTGTGATCTGGCTTTCCAAAGTGTGTTACTATGTGTCTATGGCTGATAGTGTGTATTACAATATGTTCTGTATAGCAGATATGCTACATACTGACGTGAGATAACATAGAAACAGCAAAATTGTTAACCTACAATTGTTAATTCTAACGCTAACGGGCTACTTGAACCGAACAATCACAAACGATTTTATGCAACAAGTTTTGTAATGCCATTAAACAGAATGGGCAATCAATTCACAGGAAAGCGTGTACCGTGCCCTGCACTGTTGGCTATCGTTCACAGTCTAATGAAGGCAGTAAATAGAATTTTTCTCGCTTCCTCTATCTACGGGATGGCTGGGGAAAGTGGAAGTGCTGGCAGCATCAACCATTACTACTAGCATAATATTATTTTCCACGTTCCACTGGCTCCCCCGGCACATTAATTCAATTTGCAATCGTTTGCAACCGTTGGCAGCATTCGAACGCACGCTGTGCTGCGCTAATTTCATGGAGTGTGAAGCATCAGAAAAACTGCCGACTGATTATGAATATTGCTACCGTTTGCTAATTAGCGTTTGGTGTTTCCCGCTTCGGCCGAATTTTTGCATCAAATCGGTGTAAAATTGTGTTAGAATTGATTTAAATTTGTTTGCCCGCCGATGACGCAGCACAGGCACATCATGCCTGCAAAGCAGGAAAAACATAAACTGTTTACAAAAATACGCAGCTATCAGTGAGCAAACATGTATCTATCGTTGCGCAAAATAATCGGAATAAAATATAAAAAAAAACTTGATTTATCAAAACAGCCTCCATAGCGATGAATTGAGCACAATTACGGTCAAGCTTGCTCAAAGTAAGCAGTGCAAACTCGTTACAACTTGTAAATGAGCTTTCTTTTTCGTTTTGCGATGTTTTACGCAGCACTTAGGCTTTTTCCCAGCTGTTCGTGTTTTATCCTAGTAGGCCAAGTGAAGAATATTTACCGCAAAAGTTTGTTTGTCGCGCAAAGCAATCGCATGCCGAAGCAATGCTATGGATGGAAAATAAATCATGCTTTTAAATTCAGAGTAGTTATTCAGACTGCCATGGAAAAAAAACATAATAAAATGCATGAGTTTCCTGAAAAGTAAATGCAAATACCGATATTTGTACATTTAGAAATTCGTCTACATGAGACTTTTAAATTGAAAACAATAATTTCGTAAGTGGGCAGTTTACAAGAAATCCACAAAATATTCAATAAATATTTATCGATGGGATTTGTTTACAGAGAACATGTAGATTGCGTTCAGTCGTGTGAACAAAGAGATCTGTGACCCTGTCTTTTTTACGCAACCATTGTTTACATTCCAACTGTGATTGAAAACCCATTTAAGCCACTAATCGGACAACTGAAATGGTGCTAAAGCGTACAAATCGTCATTGGCCAACTTACCGCCCCAAAAGCCCAAAACCACAACCACGTGCGTGTAAATTTGTCGGTCAATTGTTTGGCTGAACTGGCAACGGTTAGAATCACATTTGTCAGTAACAATTAAGCCCAGAACCTCACGCTTACATTGATCGAAGGACGGAAAACGGGTTGCAGCAGATACGAAAGCGGTGTCCTTTCCCAGCCACCGGTTGATTGTGAATCAATTGCTGGTGATGTTTCGGTTTGCACTGTGTTTGTATGTGTGTATGTATGACCAATTCACTCCAGACGACACCGCAAAAGTTGTTCACACTTTCGGAAAAGCGTCCCGATATGCGGCTCGGCTCGGTGCTTGTGGTGCTGTGCAGCTGCAGCACTCTGCGTGTCTGCGAAGGGTACGGAAATAAATCCCAGCTCCCGTAATGGAATGGCCGGATTAAAATGTTATCATACCGGTACCGGTGCTCGGTGGGTTTGGGAGAGGAAAACAACACGGAATGCATTTCGGTGCAAAAGCTACGAGGTGGTACACCGATTGGTTGCAAAGTGGGGTACATTTAGAGCTGTTTGAATTGCTTGCAGTTCAAGTGTTGTGGTGTACGTTTTTAGTTTTTTTGTGCGGTTTAAAAGGCGTGAATAATTCCATCAGCTACTGTAACCGAGCTTGGTGTTTTCGGGCAGTAGGGTTGAGTTTACATTTCGAAGAGGATTATATTTGTTTGCTGCGACTGCAATATTCATATCGGTTCAGCACAGGTAAACGAATTACTCGATAGAAGGCACACAAATTGAGTGAAACATTAAGCCCGTACTGGCGTGGAAAACTGGCGTAACGAAGCATGTGATTCGTTTAATGGCTTCATTTCCGGGCTGTGCTTTTTTAGACTTCTTCTACACGGAATGACACGCAAATTTATCATTCACTAAATACCGGAAAATTAGTTGCAACAGTCAACATTTACAAAGCCGGTGGGTGGGTGGTGGGTTTAAAAAAGTGTGGCCGGTATTTTTTACCTACCCCCAGGTGAGTGGGTTATTTTCCTTCCATACGGATGCACGCTCTAATTAGTGGGTTAATGATGGTACCCCCGAAAGCTCCCGGATAATGTTGCTACATCGTTCGTTTCTTTTTTTTGTAAATCTCCTCCAAACAAAATGCAGCAAACCACCATGCTGGTATAGTTCGGAACACTGTCTGTGTGGTGTTGTTTTATTTTCTTCCCCTGTTTGTTGCAACCAATGTAAACGAAGGAAGATAAATAAACTTCACTGTACGTGAAGTGCTTCGGGGGGCATCAGAAAAATCGTGCAAAGCAAGTATAAGGGAGCATTTGTTCGTGTAAAGGATAAGGAAGCATCAACAGGAAAAAAAACCCATGTTCAGTGCGGTAATGTAAAATAACCGAGAGCTATAGGGGTTTGCCAGCACAGACAGGACTGCAGACAACGATGGTGGTAATTATCCGGCACGAAAGTATCTCAGGAGATAGCACTAAGCCTTGCTATTACTACTATAGTGCATCACGGATGCAGGGCGGCTGACAGATGGGTTCAGATTATGTGGATGGTATTTATTATTGTAACATTCTGTAGAAGAAGAATCCTTAAAGATTCTGAATCATCTATGAAATAGAAATAAGCATTAATCCGTAAAAGCGCCCAAATGTATGCTAATAGTATTGTTTAAACGCCGAAAAGTATGCAATTTAAGATACATACCATTTTTATAATTTTAATAAGGCAACAGCAATATTTTTGAATTTTTGCTCATTAATCACTTCAATTTACTCAAACTTCGAAGAAAAAGAGCCTCAATTTGTTTGCAGATAGCATACTATTTTAAAAGTATCACAAATTGTTTACCACAAACATACACAACCTCATAAACGTTACTATCGACCATCTAATTAAAGCAACTGCCTTGGCATGGCCGACGGAATAGCATCATTTGGATTACGCATGGCACACCATTAGCCAGAGTAAGGGGTTTCCCGCTTCTCCTTTTCCCCCAAAACGCTACAACAATCATTAACAAATCATCATCATTAGCTGCAATTGTTATGTTGGTCGTGTCGCTGCAACAAAGCAGTGTAATATACCGGATCCATTACACGCCGGCCGTACAATAAGACCGAACGGTGCGTGCGTCCTAACGACAAACTTAACCCTCTACCCTGTGCGTTCGTTTGCACGATTGCAGACATCGCAATGTACACTACCATCGGCTCAATTACATCCGGCACGAAGATGCTGGCCGTCCGTCCACTCTACAGTAGGCACTACATGGCCCACGCACTCCATCCCCCCCCCCCCCCCCCAAAAAAAAAGGAACGCTGTCTTTTAGAGCGTGTAAACGTGACACAGACCATCCGGGCGGGTCTGTGTGCAGTAGGCAAAACATTCCCACGACCCATAAGAAAACCGGACCAGATCGTCCCCGAGGTGGGAATTGTCGGGCCAGATCTTCACCGAGATTTAATCAGAGCCGAGAAAATTGCATACGCAAGCATGAAGGAACGTAAAGGCGACAGTATGATGGTGCGGCGCTAGGCCCTAGCGATGCTGGTTCAGCTAGTAGTAAACGCCTGAATGTAGGCTTTTCGCGCGCTGTGCAAACTCCGGTTGAAGCTTGCTTCAGCATCGGCACCCTGTCGTAAACCTACCGTACAAATCCATTTGCCGTTCGCAATCGGCTCGGAGACAAATAAAAGCGAATGAACGTATCCCGTCGTTAGGTTTCGTTCGCACAGGCTGCCTCTCCCAAATGGACTTGGAAGGGATCGGGGGGAAGCGATCGGGCAGGACACATCACGGCAGACGTCATCGGAACGTTTCATCGCTTCGTGATGGGTGCCCTTTGATGGTGCTGATAGTTACGACTGTTGATGAGGAAATGACCTGTGCACTGGGTGGCCGACCCGGAACGCTGATGCATTGTTGATGTGTTCGTTTTTGTTCTGCACTCGTTTTCCTCTTCTGTAGTGGTTGCAAACCGTTGCAAATATGGCTGGACAAAGCTGCAATATGATGTGTACTCAATTCTAGAGTGGTATTTAGTTGTAGAAACACTTCTTAACCTCTTTAGAGAGAACAGCTCTTAAAGAAGACCACCCGAGAAAGGCTGTGTAAATGTTCACCTTGTGGGATAATTCCTACGTGTCCTTCTGACTTTGCAAGCTGTCTCAGCAATGGTCGGTTGGATTGTTCAAACGGCAAGATAGTGTTTGCCTTGTTTGTTTAGTAACATAGCTTGATAGGCATGATTAGATACAGCACGATACACAGGTAAAACTTCATCCAAAGAGTTATCCAGAAGCAACCTCTTCTAGTGGGTTTCTGCTTCAGTCAACAAGTGCTTAAGAAAATGCGACTCGTCAGCAGGAGCTGTTGAAATTGTTTATCGATAGTTGTGCTCAATGAAAGAGCAGTGCAAATCAGAAAGAAGCAGCAGATTTAAAGAGGTCAGATCGAATGAAAAAGCGCTTGTACAATCGAAAGAGTTACGTCGGCAAACAGTTTCCTCCCTTGAGCAATGTCCGTTTACGTGCTTTTCGTTTGCTTTCGAATCGGGTGGAAGCAAAGCGAAACCGCCACGACAAAGCGCTGTTGAACGATAATGACGTTTATAAAGCAAGTTAGCTGTAGCCATTGTCACTTTTGTTAGCTCTGCTTTGCTTCGTTCTCGTTTGAACAGAGTTTTCCGGTGGAAGAAAATTTCCTTCCAAGATGCAATTGATTGAAAGTTTGCCGTTTAAATTATGAACGGAACCATTTAAAGACGGTGAAGGTGACTTTGCTGCCCTAGGTTCATGAAATACAGTTCATTTTTTCAGCTAATATTGATTAAAGTTATATTAAAACTAGAAATATTTTATGTTGCAGTATGACTTAAAATCAAATTTGAGGCCATTTTTATCATCGCTTTCAATTTATCAAAAACCTACCGAAACAACTACAACCGAGAACAAAGTCACAGCACGGTGGCAATCAGCTAAACGAAAGCGATGACCCAAATACGAACGCGCTAAAAACATAAAAGAAAACACGATGGCAAAAACTTTCAACAAATTATCTCTCACTTCCGACCGGCTCTTTCGGCTCGGTTCCGCACCGCTGAAAGTGACCCCAGCGGGCAAGAATTTAGTAAGCGAAGGAAAAATTATGCCAGATTTGTGCTGCTGCTGCTGCGGGGGGATTAAGAAGCGGCGTGGTTCGTGTGCTCGCGCTTAGCAAGCCACATTTAATCCGGTTCCTTCCTACAGTGTGCGGAAGAAAGCTGTGGGAAAAAGGCGTATCCCAACTAAATGGTACACAGATTTCTTCAATCTGTTCGCAAGATAGCAAACCAAAGTCATCTGCTAGCGCACTAAATTGTTCGAGATAACCAGCGAAATTACGAGGCACTTGCGCTTCCGTGCGGTCGTGTGGGTGTTTTCGTTGTTTTAACATTACGCTCGTTTTTCCTTCTTCTTCTTGTTTCGTTGTGCTTTTTTATTTACTAAAAAGAAAAGGTTTCACCACAGCGCTGTAAGAGCAGAAGACGTTCTTTTTTAACGTTTCTATCTAGGTTCGGTTTCGTTGGTTTCGAGTTACTTTGCTCTGTACGAACGTGCCCTGTCGATCGCTTGCAGCACTAACCGCATCATCCTTTCTTGTCCGCAATCGTTCTTTGCAGATTAAAATCACCGGCACACGACACGCGCTGGCAGCAGGTGCAGAAGGAGGTGGAAGCAACAGGCTCCTACCATCTGACGGAAACTGAGCTGATCTACGGTGCCAAGCTGGCCTGGCGCAATTCATCCCGGTGCATCGGACGGATACAGTGGTCCAAGCTGCAGGTATGTCACTCTCTTGGGGAAAGGCACCTCTTTTGATAGAGGCTTCCGTTTAAAAGAAAACAAAGATACACAGCACACAGAGGGTGGCTAATAACAAAAAAAGAGCTATCGCTTTCTTCTCGCAAGCGAAGCACAACAGTGTGGCCAGAAGAAAACGCAAGCAAAAAAGACATCGACGGCGACAAAGCGACCGACAGAATCGCTCCGCATCGTTCTGCGTTGAAACCATACTCCCCCCCAGCGGACCCGGGCAGAACTCGGGCTTGGTTGAGGGTGATAGTTAAAGTGATTAATTATTTAAATTGAGAGTCATAGTCCTTATGTAATTAGCGTACCCATGCTCCGGAACCGCCAGCCTTCCAGACGCCTTCGCGCCAGCCAGGGAAGCTTACGCTTGAAAAGCTACAAAATGAACCAGAAGCAATGGAAGGAAATGAAAAGGAACAGAGAGACAGAGAGAGTGTGAAAAAAGAAAACCTCAAGCAAACAGCACGCGCCAAAAGTGTACTCGATGCCAAGCGTCGTGTGCTAGTGGCTTGTGGTTCAAGGCGGAACAGCGGCAAGCCCAACAACAAGGGTGTAAATTAAATGATGAAGAAGGAAAAATTAAATTATTTTCATTATCGCCTGCCTTTGCTCGCTCTGGGGACTGTAGCATGAGCGCGCACACACACACACATACACATCTATTTTGCCCTTTTGAGAGAGTGTGTAGTGGGGGACGCAGAAAAGAATGGGAAGCGTAATTGGGTTCTTGAGGTGACGGAGAGCAGCTTGTAGCGGAACGGTGAAGAATGCAAAGCAATCTAAACGTTTTTGCGTTGTGGGAAGATAGGTTGCTCGAGAGGTTGTTTCTCTTGGGCGTTGCTACATACACTTTAGCATTTCCTGGCTGGTTGGCCTTGCGTTCACGCAACCGTGCTGTGGCGTTGGTTGCGTATGAACAATTAATCATGCAAGTGCACTACACTAGTGGCTTGGAGTACATATTTTCCACTCCTCGATTTAAATGATCTTTATGATCAAGAGAGAGAGAAACGAGCCAAGGCTACGATGAAGTTGCACATTCGGTTTAATTGGTTTGTTTATTAAAAATTAATCGCGCATGATTGTAACGGACTGTAGCGCGTTCATGCGATATGAATGGAGGCGCCAAGCTTTTCGTACCGACGGTGAAGTACTGGGCGCTTCCATGTACTTCCATTTACTTTCTCTAATTAGAATGCTGCATGGTGCAAGGAATGAGTGCAGAGTGCTTAAAATTGCAGTTTGTTTTAATTATTGGGGATTATTTGAAATGAAATGGAGACTTACACAGCAATATGAACGGGGATGCTATACGAGGAGAAAGTAATAATCATAAATATCTGCATTCTTCTGAGAAAAGATTGGAAAAATGAAGCTTACTTCCCCTTCACTTGATCTGCATTCTTGATTGCCCATCTTGTAAAGGGTTTAATTTAAATAACTCTTTTGCCAATATTAGCATAGGAATTCTTATTTACTGGAAAAAATCACTCAATAGTGGTTTCTAGTCATAGTGAGATCCGGCTGTACATCTCCATAGAGTAGATGGTGTGGGATACTCATCTACTATTATTGGCCAATGGTCAGCGGCACGAACGGTTCATTTTCGGATGCACTAGTAAATCGTCTACCGTTTCATTGGTTAGATGCAGCATCGTAAACTATTCTCTAACATAAATCTCTTCATCATGTAATGAAGCTCACACTCGTTGGATGCTTGAGTACCTTTGAAGAAACAAAATTCTATTCCGAAGCACCAGTCTATGTAAGACTGTTTGGTTTACTATATTTTACACTCAGCTTCTCATTCACCTTTTCATCCCTCTTACACTGACCCTACAGGTTAGGTCTGAAAAGAGCCAAATGATCAAAGTTATAGACCCTAATTTTGTCCTTTACTGCAGTTGCACGTCTTCTTTTTTTTTTCGTAATATCCCCAAGTAACCGAACTGCTGGAAATGACATGCCATGTAAATGGCTGGTGGTTACCTGCTTTTTGTATATGCCGTACTACCACCGTACGAATCTCTAGAACAAGATAGGGCTGCGGTAAACACCTTCATTTTGAGGTACAGAGAGCAAGAGAGAATGAAAAAGTAAATTCTTCTTACGCTCTAATGGCTTACTTTTGCGGAGTTTGTGTGCCACTGTGGCAGGAAAGATCCGGTTTTAATTTACATCCTCATAAGATAAACAGTTGGAAAATCGTTGCTAGAAGCGATTTAACTACGAGGTAGAATGGTGCTGGGAGGAGGGAACGTTACAAGCCAGCTGACCACCTGTAAATGTGAGCGCGTGTGGTGTTGGAAATGGTCCAATCTCAACCCACCGCAAAGAACAGATGGAAGCTTTCGGAGCGAAGTGGCTGGTCGTATTTCTTGATCCATTATTTTGCCCAGGGGTTTCGCTCGGACCAAGAAATCCTTTTGCGAAGGAAGCAGCTCCATGAAGCGGGGCATGAATTTGTGGGCGAACGGTAAAGGATTATCCGAGCAAATATGCGGCATCATCCCGTCTGTTACCGGTTGGTTTGGAAGGGGTTTTAAAGAGTTGCTGCGAAAAGGGACTTACAGAACCTAGACTGTGTTGATCCCAAGAGCTGAGGATGCATGCAAGATGTGAAGAGTTTTAGGGGTGATTTGTAAGATCTTATTCTTATTCACGTAAATGAAAGGTTGAACTACTGATATTGATTATGCAGGGCAATAAAGTTAGAGATTTCGTCCATAGAATTGATTATATTAATTAATCGCTCATCATTCTTACCTTATCTCAATATGGGTTAATTAAAAAGGCTGAGCCATCAGCTCATTGGATATTGATTTTGAACTTTAAATCGTGTATAACTATTTCAACACAATTTTACAAAAAAAATGAACAAATGATTGAGTTTATTGCGTTTATCTTCAACCTATGGAAACAATATTACACTACCTTTTTTGTGTGTCAATAGCGAGACTTTTTTTGCCTCTTCTTTTAATGCACCCTCGCTTAATTGGTTCGTTTCGCTTTACGCGAAACGGCAAACCATTTACATCGGCAGCATCCCACAGCATCAAACGGCGTTAGAACACCGCAATGCACTTTCGACATGTTCGATGAGCATGTTGCCGCAATTGCACCATTTCCGCTTCGTGTCGATCCCCATCGATCCCCGGTACCGGATACAGCCATTACATTACGATGCATCCGAGCCGTGCACCGAGCCCGGCTGGCACGCGAATGCAATCGACTGCATAATCCGATGATCCGATCACGCTGATGATATTGACGATCTTGGGCACGTTTAATACACCGCCGTACCGGAAGGCACGTTGTCGAAGTCTGCTTTATTTTTTCCACCCATCCACACCATGATTCCATGATTTCGAACACTTTGCGTTTACTACGTCGTTACCTCATTTCTGATCCTTCTCTCTTTCTCTCTCTCTCTTTCTTTCCACACGTACAGGTTTTCGATTGCCGATACGTTACGACCACCAGCGGTATGTTTGAAGCGATCTGCAATCACATCAAATATGCCACCAATAAAGGAAACCTCAGGTATGCTCTCCGTGCTTTACCGTTTGTATGTTCCGTACCGTTAATCTTGTGCCAGGGCTTTTGAATAAAAGAGTATGCGCCTGTGTGTGTGTATATGTGAGAGTGTCTGTTGGTTTTACTGCTCACGTTCTCGCTTTAACTGGTTTGCATCGGTGTGAGCCGCACTCAAGTGGTATCCTTTTGCTGTTACGACAAAGCTCAGCATGTGCTTCGATCGAGAAACGAGTACACTTATCTTGACACCTAGCGCCCAAGAGCTGAAGGATTTTTTTTTCTGATAGCAAAAGGAAGGATTCTTTATGATGTTAGGATGATTGAGTAAGCGAGTGTAGGTGGTTGTCAATTTACTCAATCAAGGTGGAGAATATTTTGCTCGGAATGTGATACCGGTGATATTGAAAAATAAAATCGGTGCATGGTGATGTTGTGTGATGGTCTTCGCCGAACTCAGCTTTCTCTGTCACTTTAGTTGTATTATTTTTTTTTTGAATGGAAAACGGAAAGAATGCATTTTTAATATTGTATTTTACCTTTTTGCTTTAAATTACGTTACACGAACGCCTGAAGATATGCAATCATCACACCAAAATCACTTGTTTAAAACTCCTGGTATCTTCAGAATCTCGAATAAAAGTCTCACCAAGCAGAAACGCATCATTCTAAGCTTCAAAAGTGCATACAGATCTGTCTTACCTTAATCTGTAAATTTACCAAATCATCTTTTTTGTAAACTCCCGTCTTCCTCAAACACAAACACACACCCACCTTGACCGAATTCAATAGAGCTAAATCATTTTCACAAGATAATCGAACAGATTCAATTTTTCACTAATACCCACTAAGCCGCCCATTTCCTTGCAACCACCACTAAAGTCGTCTGATCCGTCCTCACCGTTTTATTTTCTCGTCTCTCTCGCTCTCTCTCTCTCGCACTCTCTTCCAGATCGGCCATCACGATTTTCCCACAGCGCACGGACGGCAAGCACGACTACCGCATCTGGAACAATCAGATTATCTCGTACGCCGGCTATAAGAACGCAGACGGTAAAATTATCGGTGATCCGGCCAATGTCGAGTTTACTGATGTATGAAATCGAACCCATAGCGACCGATAGCGAAGTAGCAGCGGCAGCCCGCACGTGACCACTCGTCTTACCTCGTGTTTTCGTCTTTTCTTTTCTCGTTTCATTCGTGGTCGGTCTGTTTCCACTCCTTTGCGCGCCCCACTGCTTCGCCTCACGTTTGATCTCAGTTTTGCACCAAGCTCGGCTGGAAGAGCAAGCGCACGGAGTGGGACATCTTGCCGCTGGTGGTGTCGGCGAACGGGCACGATCCGGACTACTTTGACTATCCGCCCGAGCTGATCCTGGAGGTGCCGCTGAGCCACCCGCAGTTCAAGTGGTTCGCGGAGCTGAACCTGCGATGGTACGCCGTGCCGATGGTGTCCTCGATGCTGTTCGACTGCGGAGGCATCCAGTTCACGGCGACCGCGTTCAGCGGCTGGTACATGTCGACCGAGATCGGTTGCCGCAACCTGTGCGATGCCAACCGGCGAAATCTCCTCGAGGTAGGCCTGTTGATAGCGGTTAATGATAGCGGTAGACGTAGATAATGTTGCCATCGCGCGTGTCAATAATTTGATTGATTCTTGATGGTAAAAACTCGTCTGATTTTTCCCCCTTTCCCAACACAGCCAATCGCCATCAAGATGGGACTGGACACACGAAACCCAACCTCGCTGTGGAAGGATAAGGCGCTGGTGGAGATTAATATTGCCGTGCTGCACTCGTTCCAGAGCCGCAATATTACCATCGTCGATCATCACACCGCCAGCGAGAGCTTCATGAAGCACTACGAGAACGAAACCAAGCTAAGGTAATGGGTTTTGCGCTGGGAGTATCCAATCCTTTCGCACGTGATGGGAAACAGTTTCTCTCGTCTGTCTTTTTGCCTTTACTAAACCGTTGCTTAACGTTTTCGCTACCTTCGATACCAGGAACGGTTGCCCGGCCGATTGGGTATGGATTGTGCCGCCAATGTCGGCCTCGATAACGCCGGTGTTTCATCAGGAAATGGCCCTCTACTATCTGCGGCCGTCGTTCGAGTATCAGGTGGGTAGCTTACCTGTGCTGCGGATGGTTTGGGTGGTAATATTCAAAGTGAAATCGATCATAAATTGTGTGCCCGCTTCTATTACTAGTCGTAAATTAAAGGTTTTGTTTTTACAAATTGAGATACTTCCGTTGGGTTCTCCTTCCCTCACGATGTGTAATGAATTCTAAATAAATTTAAAAAATGAACCGATAAGTTTTATTCAAAATCTGACATATTAAAAATGGAACGGACACATTTTGGACCGAAAAGTTTGGTTGAATTTACTCGAAAATGGATTAAAACGCCCCGAAGCCACCCGAATGGTTTGATTGTTTAAACACGTTTCTAATTTTACCGCTCGCACTCTGTCCCGTCCCTCAAAAGGACAGAAAAATGGGTACAAATCAATGGAGGAAAAGTTTTCTACTATCTCCGCTAACGTGAGCGCTGTGCTTGTATCCGCTCCATCCAGTGATGGGGGGAATGAAACAGAAAAAAGGTGGACCTGAGGTCCATTTCGGAACGGAAAACGTGATATAATGCTTATCTTTTTTTTTACTTCATTTTTTTCTTCATGGATGAAATCGTTTAAATTTAACTGCCTTTGAGCTATATTCAATCTGTGTATTTAAATTGCGTGTACAAAGGACTTAATATTCCATTTTTATTTCCATTGTAACAGGAATCAGCAATGAAAACGCACATCTGGAAGAAGGGGCGAGATTCGGCGAAAAACAAGAAACCTCGCCGAAAGTTCAACTTCAAGCAAATAGCTAGGTAAGAGTTGTTCATTTTTTAATACATAAAATACTTCAAATTGACAATTAATTGTGCCATAGTCTATCTGAGCTTGATATGGATGTGTTGGTGTTAACTGAAACATGGCTCGATGGCTCCTTCCCGTCCTCTCTTATCTCGGAGGATGCGTATGTCATCTATCGCTGCGACCGAAATTCTCTCAGCAGTAACCGTTGCCGTGGTGGTGGTGTACTCATTGCCTGCTCTTCCGTGCTGAACACGTCAACTTTATCACTGCCGTTCGACTCGCTGGAGTCTGTTTGGACAATTGTTAAGCTTCAAAACCTTGCAATCTATATCGGCGCCGTTTACATTCCACCCGATCTGCGTTCTTCCGAAGAAGTCCTTGACGATTTGCATGAGAGTGTTAGTTTCGTTGCTGGCAAACTTAAATCAAATGATCTTATGGTGTTACTTGGTGATTTTAATTCACCATCACTCTCCTGGCAACCGTTTGCATCGTGCGTTAAGCACTTCATTCCTACTGGTGTATCTCGTGAAAATGTTTCTCTGCTTGATGGAATGTCGGTAAACGGTTTGCTGCAATTATCTGGCATAAAAAATATACGCGGAAGTCAATTGGACCTTCTATTTGCCAATGCTGCCAATGCTATGCCTTCTTGGAGCGCTGCTCCCCCGTCATAGCTTCACCTGTTCCACTCGTCGCGCTAGACAATTATCATCCTGCTCATGAGACAAGTGTGCTCCTTACGCACTCTCGCCCTGCATCCTCTCAACGAATACCTACGGCTCGTATGTTCAATTTTAGGAAACTGGACTACCAAAAGCTTCATCGTATTTTTAGCCGGTACCGATTGGTCCTTTACTGATGCTGACTGTGACATAAATCAAGCTGTAGCAGCGTTTACTAATGTAATCACTTCCGCCTTCCCTTCCTGCTGTCCTCTCCTATCCTGTCTACCGATCCCGTCTTCACTCCTTTTCCGTACCATAAACTCCTTCCTACTCCTTCGAGAATAATTGTATACTATAGTCAGTAAGCACTATTGCTGTAACCCAACGTGGCCGAGCAATGAATAAAATAAAAATAAAAATAAAAATAAAATAAAATATTTCATCTATATACATTGCTTGATAAGCGGCAACAAACGATTAATTTCCAACAAATTGTATTACACGAATGACGGGGCCGTATTAGAAGCGGAAATGAAAAATAAAACACCACCAAATGATCATCTGCTACCACACCAGATGTAATTCTTTTCCGGTTTCCGGCAAAGGAAGACAAGGAAAAATTGAACCATCAATCCGAGCATCGTACATGTGCAAGGTTTAACTTGAACGGTTTCGTGCTTTTCTTTTCCAATGTGCAAGGGAAAATGAAAAAGCGAAAAAAACACACACAATGGTTCCAAACAATCGCTCTTTTGTTAGGAGGAAAACAGAGATTATTATTTGTCTACCTGCTTAGCAGCAGGAAGGTCTGCACGGTGGATCATGGATGGTAAAGCACACCAAGCGATAGACACTTCAAAATGGACCCTTTTGTTGGTGTTTTTCATAATTGTTTCCTCGCCTTGGGGCAGTTTTAAAGAAATGGGTTTTGATAGACAGATGGTACAAACTCTTTAATTATCTGGTACATTCCTTTCGATGTCATTTATTTTTATTCGTGCTACGTAAAAGGTTACCATTTTGTTAACATTCGAACACATTTTGCTTGATTGAAAATTGGAACCTCGCTCTGCTAAACCGAATGACTCATAAAACTAATATTCTTTTCTCGCTTATTGAATTCGATAAAGTTTGTCGATTTGATCACGAACGGATTAGCGCTCGCTTCAGTAATAATCGTTGAGCTGAGGGAATGGAATTACCACCAGAATTAGATTCAATTGAACTGAAGCTACATTCAAGCTACCCGCTGCAAAAGCTTCAGTAGTACGGAGCTGGCAATCCTTTTGGAACTCCATCCAAAAAAAGAGGAAAAATCCCCCAACCAACATCAAACGAAGCGTGGTTTGTGTCGCCGAAAAATGGCGTACCGCACCCCATTGAACCCATTCATTGGCTCCCCGAACAAGAACACACACACACACACTTTCTCACTGCCTGTGCAAGGAGCAAAATGCCAAATCAAAGTGCAACGAGCCGGGAAAATCGGAAAAAGTCATAAATTTAATAGCCCAATCATCGACCACAGCCAGACCACAGAGCGGCATACTGTCCAGTTCGGGTTGGACTGTGCTTCTCACGTACGAACGAGCCACACACACACACAAAGATGACCGGCAACGAGCGTTGATTTTCCGGCACGCATCAATCTCGTCCCGGCACACTGTCGGTGGCAGGTTTTCGATACCATACCGGCATCGTAGGCCGACTATCACGCTTTTGTAACGCATTATCATCGCTCGGTGTATCCGGGTCGCAGGAAGGTTAGTTTTTTTTTGGCTTTTCTTTTTCGAACAAAAAGCACAATTCGGTGGAGGAAAAATTCAAATTTTATCCATATTCATACATTGCAGAAAGGTGGCAACATTGGTCACGCATGTAAAATAGTAAAGACTGATGCGCTTTTCATCGATGTTTGATTCGATGGACTAGTGACGTTACGTGAATCAACAGTTACTAAATGACTTTCACATCGCTGCTATTAGGACAGAATTGAAAGGTTTTACAAATTTGCCAGATTTCCCATCAACTGATCTAATGAAATTGAATAATTATTAAGCTACAAATTGAACAAATACCAAATAACATTAAACAGAAACTCACACACGTCCCCGTCAAACACTTTCCACCGGGAAAAGCTACAAACGAAAGTTCGACCCGTGGTGGTCAATTTCTGCTCCCAAATTTACCAATAAATATTTGCCAACGGTTCCCGCTAATGGAAGTGCGTTGAGTGCAGTTGTGCAGGTACAAGCCCTTTCGCCCTGCGTAACTCGGTTTTCCGCTTACACATTGGCGGGAGTTTGCAATAAATGTTTACATGAGAGAGTGAGAGAGTGCAGCACCCCGACCATCATGATCAACGGTTAAGCGGCCAACGGAACTTACAACTCTTGCTGGAGCGAAGAGGTTGGCACGCGTGTGTGTTTATGCCAAAAACAGAAAATACCAACCGAGCGAAAGCATTTCCACTCGCTTCCATGCGATCGAGAAAAATCAAGCGAATGGAAAGCGAAGCAGTCAGAGGTAGCTAACGATTGGTTTTAGGTTAGCAGCTGGTAATAGCAGTGGACGTCGGAGCCGTTTGAATGTTGTGTGCCAGTTCGGACGAGGGTGGTGGTGCCCAGGTGAACAATTTTCCAACTCACTTTTCTGCTGACAGAGTTCGAAAAAGGGTGAAGCTGCACACGGTCCGCTGCACATTCTGTTTGATATTTGAGTGCAGCAGCCATTTTCGGAGCCAAAACGGTTGTTGTTTCCTCGACTCTGGGGAAACTAGTCTACTTTCCTCCAACCATTTGAAATGGAGGAATGTACTATTGTAATTTTGTAAAATTGCGTAGGAGTTTCGACATTCTTTCATAAAGAATTTTATCTACTTTTAATGCATAAATTGAACATATCTCTGTTCTGAAAGGATTACCATCAAATCGATCCATTTTTGAATGCATCTTGCATGTGATTGCCTCTAGCCATTTTGCTACCACAACCTGTGGCTTCTTGTCTACTTTTATGACTGCTGAAGCACATACATTGCCTCTGCCGGTACAAATTTAATTAAAACACTTCAAAAGGATGACCGAAACGGGTCCCCACAGAATGAATCGTGCTGTGATGTTTGCTTTGAAAATCGTGTGCTACCTTTGAGTGGTTTTAATAAGCCATGCAGAACATTTTCAATTACCTTAGTGTAATATTATAGCAACATAGCATAAACATACAATTTGCTAAAATACGCTCCCTCCCGAAATCACGTCCAATGCTGCTCAGCCCATCTCATTTTTGGTGACGATCACTTAATATCCGCATTAATGGAGAGTTTAATATTGGTCATAAAAATAATAACCACGTACACACGCACCAGAACACACCAGGATTGTCACCCTCAATAAACCACCTGTTTCCCACTTCGACTTGCCCTTTTTCTGCCATTCCAAAAAAATCCTGACAAGCGTGGACAAGGCCACGAGAAAAAAATAACCTAATCTACCGCCGGTCATGAATGGATGAAAATCACTCTACATTAAAAAGTACGTACCACCGCCAAACTTGCAATGGAGCAATCGTGTTGCTTTTTCGACGCTTCGTGCTGGAACGTTCGATGCTTCACGGCGACTGAAAAGCTTCCAAATTCTCCGCCCTCTCTGTATTCGTGAACGTTTCCGAAATTCTTGGAGCAAAAGATGAACGAAACGGGCAAACCAAAAAAATAGATTGTGACGAACAGGAAGTACCATGCTCTTCTATGCCATGTTACTGCCATCATCATCAAATTGCTAACATAACAGCCAATTTACACCATTCGTCCGCCATCTGCAACCATCCGAGGTGGGAAGGGAGGATGGTGCAAGCAAGGAACCGGCAGTGACTTTTGACCTTCCGCCTCCCCGTAGCTGGCAGTTTGTCGTCAGCTGAAGTGAGAGTTTGAAACCGGACGGCACTCTGTCCCGTGCTGGCACTTGAAAGCACGCAGAAGCGAGCCGTGTGTCCTTACGGAAAATGGTTCACTTTTCCGACACGATTGAATGGAGATGGCGCAATTTTTTGGGGCCGATTTTTCCTTCTTTTTGGACTTTTCTTTTCGCTTTCTATTTTGGAAACTACTTCATTTCTTTCAACATTCACGTGAACGTTCAGCTTCGGCGTTGTGTGCAATGAAGGGGAAAAATGAGCGCCCACCGAGGGGGGGGGGGGGGGAAGGAACGGTCAAAAGTAGAACCAATAAAAATGCCATAATAATCAAATTCAATGACCATTGCGGCGTTTTGGGGGGCGGATGGAGCGACAAACAATAGCAAAATGCGAGAAAAAACTAGACCATGGATAAAACGATCATAGCTTAAATGGGCAAACAGGAGCTACAACCGGACGAACGTAAAATGCATCGTTTATGTGCAAATGATCCTTTGCATACGAAAGCGATTGTGATGGTGAAATGTGTCTCATTTTTTCCTCTAATTCTTGTGGAGGGTTTTGTTTTGCGCTGGAAAAATGCAATTACAGCGAATATTTCTCTCTGTTGGTGGTACTTATGCAACGATTTAATGCAATTTAAATTGCATCCATCTTTCCGGACGTTTTGGGAAGATTTCTTAACGACATAATGCCATCATTTTTAAGAAATCTTGAATTGCTGAATCTAGAGCGAACTTCAGGAAGTTTAAAAATCACATTTCTCCGTGCACAACTCAACAACAACTTCTGTGTGTATAAAATGATCATTTCGATCGTTTATCACTTTCCACAATGTGAGGTTTTTTTTCTTCAAGAATTAACTGCTTGACGCGTCACAACCTGCTTTTCTCACTTTTTTCGCGAAATCCCTTCCTTGTTTGTAAAGCGTATAATTTCTTTGGCAGAATCTTTTAAATCGCCAAAAGAGAAAACGAGACCATTGCAAAAGAAAATACGCTGAACGCTCTGCTGCAGATGCTGCTCCGCATCGTTTTACACTTTGATGATAGATGGCCAACGTAAGGAAGCGTAGCACACGGCTTCGCCCACAATCGTACATGGCATCCGCAGCGCATTCTAACGCTGCCAACTTCCAAGTTGTCGTGGAAACGAGTGGCAGCACACATTGCACACAAAAAACACACAGGCATTTCAACTAGCACGGTGACACGAACCATCGTCAGACGACGTGCTGGCAGAACACTCGTGTCTTTAACGTTGCATTGGAAACTACTTTTTTGCATTTGTTCTCGCCTCCAACCAACCAACGGAGCGTAGTTTTTGAGTTGTTCCCTTGATCTGTCCACAAAGAGCAGCATTTTCCGTATTGCCTTGTATTTTCCTCTACCACTCTACCAATAACCGTTTCTCGTTGTCTCGTTCTCTTCCCCAGAGCTGTCAAATTTACATCGAAACTGTTCGGACGCGCCCTGTCCCGCCGGATCAAGGCGACCGTACTGTACGCGACCGAAACTGGACGCTCGGAACAGTACGCCCGTCAGCTGGTGGAACTGCTCGGACACGCGTTCAACGCACAGGTAGGTTCAATCTTGATTGCCTGCCCCACTGGATGACACACCATCTGCCCGGTGTAGTAGCTCTATTACTGCTGTAGTTCTATCGATGTAGTTGCGTTGGTGGGTTTCAGGAGCCAATTTCAGGAGGAGAAAAACATTGTGCGGTGAACAGACATTGATCCGAAAGGAGAAAGACAAGAATTAATGCCAATGGAGATGGTGATCCGGCCAGGGCACGTGTCGTCGTTACGGATAATCTTGTCCGGTAGGATCTCTGGTTTCTGGTTCTGGTAGGGATTGAGATGGATGTTCATGTTTACTAATCGGCTGCGATGCGGTATCTCGAGACGGCTTGAGGAGATTGATTGGCAAACTGATCAACAATGAGAGGGACACATTGATTTTCAAAAGATAACTTTTTGCCATTGTTAAGTTTCGTTAAATAATGATTGCATATCTTCAGGCGCCAAGGAATAAATCGCCTTAAAAATGGGAAGTCGCCATTCACAATTAAAACCAATTTAAGAACACGTATTTAAATTCATCCCTAAAATTGATAGCTCATAGCGTGATTTGAACCTTTTTCCAACAGTTTTCACTGTCTCATTCTATCAATAACTACACCGTAATACCTCAGACAGGTAACCGGGCTGGAAAGAATTGAATTATCTCCATCTCTTAAGAAATGATCCATCCCATCGCTTCCAGTCTCGCTTGTCGTCAGCATATTCCAACCAGCCACTCTTTCTGTTACCTTTCACGAGAGCATAAGCATAGCGAAAGCGAAGCATTCTTGATCCCAACCCAGCAATGCCAACCATGCCGTACAATAACATCGTCTTGCGACTTCCCTCGAGAGATATTCATAGCCCCAAAAAGCTTCCACTTTGGCGTAGAGAAGAAACACTTTAGAACGCGAAGGGTGTTTTACTTTCCATCGTACTCATGGTGAATGTTTTTATGCCACCGTTCTTGTTGCTGCTGCTTTGCTTAAAGGACTCTCGAAGGTGCGCAACACACTCAGCAGCTGCTCACTCTGTCAGCATACTCTTCATCTCCCTCGGTTCCTGGTTCTTTTTCCACAATTTAAACTGTTTGAATACGGTTCGGAGGGAATGGGGAGCGCAAATGTAGCAAACGTGTTGCATGCTTTGCCCAAGGACCCAAGGAAGCGGATGAAAAATGAAGCAAGCACGAAAACCTGTAAATTCGTTCGTAAATGCTGCAAACACTAAACACGGCACACGCAAGTCCCTGGCAGGAGAACAGAATGTTTGACGACTACATTGGGCTATGTTGACGTTAAAGCTTGTTTACGCTTCAGCAAAAGGGGCGGGGGGGAGGGGGAAGAGGGGTGCGGAGCACAACCAAACGCCCACAGCGGGAGGTAAAAGAATTAGCTAACTCATCGTTTTTCGCAAAACCCCTTTTCCATCGTGCTCTGAACATCCGTACAGAAGGAAGGTTGGGAGGAAGGGTTACATTTTATATTCCAGAATGCGGGAAACGAACCTTCTGGCACTATTTTCCACTACTATTCCCATTATCAAGTCTCCGTCGCTCCATCATGCTGTTTCGCATCAAATGTTGCGTGATTTCGTTATCCTTCCCCCCATCATAGAAAGATGCACTCAGCACAGCTTCCGTTGCTGGTTCTGAAGTTTCTCTTCAGATGCCTGTTTGGCAGGTTGCTTTTAAAATTCAATCTTTGAACCCTATTGGTATCAAGATTTTCGTTGCTGCTCCAGTAAGGGGTTATAGTTCCGGCAACAATATTTAAAAAGGCAAAACAACAATCAACCTCACGGGAGAGAGGTGCTCATTGTGAGCTTTAGTCGGAAGGGTGTCGGAAGTTTAGCTTACAAAAGCATATTCTTGGGATGTTTTGTAGGGAAGGAGAGATATCAGGATAGGGACAAATATTTTGCTCGCATAATGCAAAATCCATACAGTTTGTTTTCTTTTCCAAATTTTAGATTAAGTGCAAAATTGATTTGATGATGTTTGTTTGCGTTAATGTTGTTGACCATTTTGTTTATTTTTTTTTTCTACACTTAGTTCTGCTCGTTCTGTTCTGCTCTTATCGATTCTCTTTACATGTTCTATTGATAATTTGATTTCCTTTTTCATTTTTCCGTATAATTTACCATTATAATCATTTTTTTCTTGTTATACTTCTTTTAATCTTTTTTGTTTTATATTTTTATTCATTGTTTTGATGAAAGGGGGTTCTTTTACCTTGTTTATATCCATTTGTATGGTTCGTCTTATTTTATATTATAGTGTTTTGTACGATTTTGTTTGATTTATTTGCGCAACATAATAACGAATGTTCAAATGTTCATGAGCGAGCTAATTCTACCAATTTCCTTCCATCTAATTTCCTTTTCATCTCCACACACCTTCCTCAACGCACATACATCAGCCAATGATGATAACAATTGCTAACAGCAATTGGTGCTTACCGAAACCCGCTCAGTAATATCCTATCCACGAACGAAAACAATCACGCAAGAGCCTTCCATTCAATCTCTTCTCTCTCTCTCTGAAGCAAAGATGTGGTACAATCTTATGAAACAACGGTTTTATCCTGCTCGCATCGACGATCCAACCTTATGCTCGGGAACTGAATTTCAATCGAGCAGAACATTTTCCGCTCCACCAAACCTAACTACAAACACAAATCGCCGACGTCGAAAATTGGGCCACCGCCGCCCGACGTTGGATGGGCGAGAATATTTATTGTTCCGGTGTAATTTATGTTGGCCAAACGCAACCCACCCACCCATCGAAAAAAAAGGGATAGCGACTAATATGTTCACTTCCTTTCTTTTCTGTTCCTGTAGTGATTCTTTTACTTCTGTTTCTAACACCCACATGTGCGGTGGCGGTCGTTTCCGCGCGCACATTTTTCCTCACTTTTTCGTTTCAGATCTACTGCATGTCGGATTACGACATCTCATCAATCGAACATGAAGCCCTGCTGCTGGTCGTGGCTTCCACGTTCGGCAACGGTGATCCACCGGAGAACGGAGAGGTAAGAACATGTGCCAGCATCATCTCACCTTACCACCAGCTTACCAGACTAACTAGTGTGGCTTTTTATTATTTTGTCAAACTAACGACTAATGTCTACTGTGTACACAGAAAACTTTTTTTACTGAACTTCAGTAAAATTTTACTGAAATTTTTTTAACTGAAGTTTCAGTAATCCTTTCAGTAAAAAGAATGTTTACTGAATCATTCAGTAATGTCCGGTGCTCACCAAAATGACAGCTCGTTTACTGAAATCCCAGTAAAGCCATTCTCATATTACTGATTTTTCAGTAGTTGGTAGCGATTAAAAAATGACGAAATACTTCTTTTAAATTGAGTTTTTATTGATACGCAGATATTGCTAGTCGCTCAGTTTATATTAATACATGTTTTGTAGTGTTTTATACAGTTTTTATACTGTATTTCACCGCCGCAAGTGTAGATGGTTCAGTAGGCGCTCACAGACACCACGCAATTTCAGCAAGCACAGTGGATTGTAGCAAACATTTTACACACCAACACGGCTGCCAATTGCTTTAAATTAATCCCGTAAGCCGAAATATCACCTGAAATTTCACCAGGGTGCCTGTAAGCGCCTACAAAATCAACTTTTTGCACATCACGAGCAAGTAGGTACCGCATTGTTTTGTTTTGATGTTCTAACTGACAGGTCGATTTGACAGAATGAATTGCTGCATTTTCAGTAATTTGTTTTACTGATATCCAGTGAAACGACTAATTTGACACTTATTTTACTGATTTTCAGTAAAATGTGTATTACTGAAATGCGTTCAGTAAATTGTTTTGCTGAAAGTCAGTAAAAACATGACATTCATACTGAAAATCAGTAAAATATTCTATTACTGAACCGTTTCAGTAAAAAACTTTACTGAAGCAGGATGAGAAAATTTGCTGTGTACTGTGTCGGGAAGCATGGTGAAGCTTGAGAACGTTGAGACGAACAAGCCTTCCACCAATCGACCACACTTTCGATGTAAAATAATAACCTCAAATTAGCAGACGGAGCAATGGGGTTCTCGTGGTCGTGCTCGGTGATGCTCGATGGTAATTGTGGAGAGCAATGGGCTAACATTACCTTCTGCGAAGAGTCGTCGTTCTTTGGGGGAGGGGGTTGTGTGGTACGCATCGTTCTGGTACGTTGGATGCAGTGAGCGGAGCGGAGGAGATGGTGAAAGACGATTATGTTTGACTTGGTGGAGGGTGAGAGATTGAAACGAACCGAGAAACAACCGCAATGATGTTGAGAATGAGCTAAGGAAAGCATTTTCGGGCTACATTCTTCGTAGAAAAGCGCTCTCGGCGTGCGGGCGAAGCGGTTGTAAAACTGGAAGCCCGACAAGAATGAATGGTTCCCTAACCGCAGCCCAATTAGAAGGATTTTTGGAATAAAGAACCTTTCGCAGACGCAGAATGCATGTTTACAGCTTGGGAGGGGTTGGTTTTGCTTAATTTCATTGCAAAGTTTACTGACTGTAGATTTGGAATAACGTGCAACTGTTGTGTTAATACTCCCATATTGTGTTCGGATCTACCTGTGATAAGATAATCCCAATGCATCAACAAGCGCTTCAATCATCCCGATGTAAATTTGTCATCCAATAAAACATTGATCCTTTGCGAAACTATTTACACCTCAGCGAAACGAAAGCACGACATCATTAAAATCTGCTGTCAAAACTGTCAGCAGGCAAACGCATCGACCAGCCAGAACGTGGGCTTATACAAATTATATTTTCATTAACGCCCATATCCTTTCACACACACGTACGCTCAAGCTCTTTCAACCCCCTTCAAACAACATTCATCCCACTCACGTTGCTATGGTGAATGCATAATGAATTGAGCAGCGTACAAGGAGGCGCAAAACAGGAGCCCTAACCTAACAATCACACAGCAACGTGCGGCGGTGGTTTAACATCACACGCGTACGACAAAGTAAGACCACCACCACCACGACAATACAACCGGAGCGCAACTTGCCAAAAAGGATGTGTCATTTATTTCCCAAACAAAGAGTAAAGCTTCTTGCTCACAACAACCAGACCAGCGTCAGAGCTTCTTGCGAAAGCATGACAGCATCTTCGCGCTCCCCGCAACCTGTTCACCTGGGGGCGGTGGGAGACGATAAAGACATCCAGTGCCACCGATAGAGGAAGATGTCTTTCTTTTCTTTTTTTTTTTTGGTGAAAGTGAAATAAAAACACTTCACACCAGCCACCGTCGTCGTCGTCGTGGGCCATCATCGTTTCGGAGTTTATTCATCTTTATTTATGAAATGTCATCTTTGGCTGGTTGGTTGGGCTGGGTGATTTCGAGGGTGGTTTCGAGGAAGCATTATGTATTGTGATGTCCATTAACACGCATCTAGTGACATGTTCGCCAACCATATCTTTATTCATTTGTTGACTGTTGAGTGTGTGTGTGTGTGTGTGTGTGTGTGTGTGTGTGTGTGTGTGTGTGTGTGTGTGTGTGTGTGTGGTAGATTGTTTGACGTATCGACCGTTAAACAGTAACGACTAACCAGGATTTGTAATCAGTGTAAAATAACAAGAAAGTGTGTGCAACTAACAAGGATGGTGAGAGTATGTGAGAAAATACCTTGAAGTCGATTATTCATTATTATTTCCCTGTTTTTGTTTCGTTTTTATTTTCATGTTTTATTTTGTAGCTTTTTAAGAGCGGATTGGAGACAAGAAAGAGTAAAACGGTCAGTAGATGTTATTCTGCAGGCATGAAGAGGCTAGATGAACGCCCCTATCGTGATGACAAAAGCCCACAATTATAATGTTGATGTTTTTGTTGATCTACATTTTCTCACCTCAACTTTTCCTAACTCCTAAATTTCAGCTTTTCGCCCAAGATCTGTACGCAATGAAGCTGCACGAGAGTGGCCACCATCAAGCGCACAGTGAGCTCACCATTGCCGCTTCGTCGAAATCCTTCATCAAGGCAAACTCGCGCAGCGATTTGGGCAAGTTTGGCCCGATGGGTGGTCGCAAGATTGACCGGCTTGATTCACTGCGCGGCTCCACCACGGACACACTTTCCGAGGAAACGTTCGGTCCACTGTCGAACGTACGGTTCGCCGTGTTTGCCCTCGGCTCGTCGGCCTATCCCAACTTTTGCGCGTTCGGTAAGTACATCGACAACATACTGGGCGAGCTGGGCGGCGAGCGGCTGATGAAGATGGCGACGGGCGATGAAATTTGTGGCCAGGAGCAAGCGTTCCGCAAGTGGGCGCCGGAAGTGTTTAAGGTAGGCAGGAAGCGATATATAGATGCCACGGAACACGTGAAAAAGGGAAAGGGTACAGTGTACATTCCAAATCTCGATTTTCACAGATCGCGTGCGAAACGTTCTGTCTCGATCCGGAGGAAACGCTCTCGGATGCGGCCTTTGCGCTGCAGAGCGAACTGTCCGAGAATACGGTACGGTATGCGCCGGTTAGCGAGAACGAGCCGCTCGACCGGGCACTGTCCAAGTTCCACAACAAGAAATCCATGGAATGCTCGGTGAAGCGGAATCCAATCAATCTGCACTGCGAGATGAACGGTACCGAGCGGTCCACGATTTTGGTAGAGATCATGGCGGAAGGGGTAAGTGGAATGGGAGCGGTGTGGGGAGTGACGAGGGGGGGGTTTGTTTTGGCTTCGGTGTAGGAGCTCTGAGAAATGTTGGACTCGGATTCACGTTCGGCATGTTTTCGAGAGAGTGAGTTACCGGAAACGTTTTGAGAGGCGCTCACGTGTTGCATTGCCGATGGCTACTTGTTGCTTTTAAGAAAGAATTTTTGGAACTTTACTCCAATTTTGCATCGGGATGTCTTATAAGCTTAATGTGATCAATGAAATAAATTCAATTTAAGCAACTTTTCAGGAAATTAGTTTAAAAACAATTAAAGCAATACAAACGTACAATACCCCCAAAGAGCCGTTATAAGCTCTTCAAAATGAGTTCCACTGCAAATGAGTTCCCAAAAAGCTCCTTCCAAGCTTACAAATAGCGAAAGGAAGCTTTGAGAGTGAAGGCTTTTGTAGACATTTGTAAGGTTTTGTCAATTTCAAACTAACGGACGAGTTCTCTTTGCATCCATCACCAGATCGATTACGAACCAGGAGATCATGTCGGTATCTTCCCAGCAAATCGGAAGGAAATTGTGGATGGAATTATCGAGCGTCTGACGGGTGTTAACGATCCCGATGAAGAACTGCAGCTTCAAGTTCTGAAAGAAAAACAAACACAAAACGGTATTGTAACTGCATCAAACTCCTCGCGCCTGCAAACAGTGTCCAATAATGAAGTGTCCTCTTGATTTGATGATTTGATATTTGCAGGTGTCTACAAATCGTGGGAACCGCATGAGCGTCTACCCGTGTGCTCGCTCCGCACACTGTTGACCCGTTTCATGGACATCACAACTCCACCAACCAGACAGCTGCTGACCTACCTTGCTTCATGCTGCAGCGATAAGGCGGACGAGGAAAGACTGCTGATGCTAGCCAATGTGAGTTCTTTTTGCTACATTCCAAATCTTTATTTCAACTAATGTTGCTCATCCTTCCCCCTGAAAGGAGTCGTCGGTGTACGAGGATTGGCGCTACTGGAAGCTGCCCCATCTGCTCGAGGTGCTGGAAGAGTTCCCCTCGTGCCGACCACCGGCAGCCGTCTTTGTCGCCCAACTGAACGCACTGCAGCCACGCTTCTACTCGATCTCGTCCTCGCCGAGGAAGTACTCGAAAGAAATCCATCTAACGGTGGCGATCGTCACGTACCGGGCGGAGGATGGCGAAGGTGCCGAGCACTATGGCGTGTGCTCGAACTATCTGGCCAACCTGCAGCCGGACGATAAGATCTTCCTGTTTGTGCGCAGTGCGCCATCGTTCCACATGTCGAAGGATCCGACCAGACCGGTCATCCTGATCGGTCCCGGTACTGGCATTGCACCGTTCCGTTCGTTCTGGCAAGAGTGGGACCACATCAAGTCGGAAATGGTTGACTGTAAGGTATGTGGAATGTTGTCAATTAGTGTTGGAGTGGAGGTGAACATCCAAAGTAATGGTTTATCCTTCTCGGTGCTAGATTCCTAAGGTATGGCTCTTCTTTGGCTGTCGTACAAAGAATGTTGATCTATATCGGGATGAAAAGGAGGAGATGGTCCAGAAGGGTGTTCTCGATCGCGTGTTCTTGGCACTATCGCGCGAGGAGAACATTCCAAAGGTAAGTTGGTGGACAAATGACTCTTTTCTTAACAACTTCAAACTCCTATTGTGTGCTCTTATCCTCCTCTATCACAGACCTATGTACAGGATCTGGCCCTCAAGGAGGCGGACTCGATCTCGGAGCTCATCCTGCAGGAAAAGGCTCACATCTACGTCTGCGGTGACGTCACCATGGCCGAGCACGTGTACCAGACGCTGCGCAAAATTCTAGCGACGCACGAAAACCGCACGGAATCCGAAATGGAGAAATACATGCTGACGCTGCGGGTAAGTAGCGATGATCGTGATCGTACCCGTCGTGATGATCCGTTTGTGCGCCGGTTCCGGTTTCCTCCAGCTCTGACAGATGACGGGCAGGAATGTTGATGCAGCATCCACCGAGTGGGTATTGTTCGCATGACGCGACTCGTGCCCGGGATGTGTAGTTTTTAATTTGTTTTGTACGTCTGCTTTTTTAATGTAATGGTCGTTACTAAACATGATCGTTGCCACGTGTCCTTGCTTCCAACGATGAGAGAGGGAGTTGGTGTTTTAATACGACTGTTTACAACCATACATCAATGAAGATTGTCGCAGATACTGACTCCAGACGCCGGTTAATTGCATTCGTGCGATCAGAAGCGTGCGATAGGTGGATGGTTTGATTTTAATGATCGATTGAGTGGCACAGTCACATTACTTAGGTGATTGGGAACGAACTGCGATGATTTCAATTTTAAAGACTTCAACGGTGATCAAGCGACGAAATTTAAATTTTTCATTTTCAAAAGAGAGTTGTAGAACTTGTTTGTCTCGGTACGCGTTTTTTCATAGTCTTCTTATGCCAACGACACCTGTGACGTGAGTTCAAGCACAATAAATCTTCTCACAACGGCTTCATGAGTTATTCCATTTTTATAAGGTCCAGTCACACTTCACTGTTAGCACCCATGTGATTATCACGGCCATTAAAAAGATACATTAGCCACTTGCCAGTAATAATTGAACCATTTTGTGGCTTTGGACACGGACGTCAACTTCGGGGGGCGATCGAAACTCATCCCTATTGCATTCAAATGAGCGCCACTGGAAAGGGGCTCCTTCCTTGAGCACGTCCCAGCTAATGGTACTACCCTACCCTACAATATCATCCACCCCAGTGATAGAGATACCGATACCGACTGCTTGCCTTTGATCGAATCGAACGACCCACTGCGGTCAACCCATCCGAACGGGCGGTGAACGATTCCGCCTGCATTACGATCACGTACTGCTCACGTTGCTTCGGTGAAGGCTTCGCTTCTATCTCTAGGCCGGGATCGGTCGGTGATTGAATGCGTTTTGTTTACGGAAGACGGTACTGTTGCCGGTCAGAAGAACAATCGATCGGTGGATTACAATGCAATGAATTGGTCCTTCAGGTCGGTTGTTGACTTTTTAGATAAGTTTGATTAGAGGAGCATTAAACTCCTGGGAAACAGTTCTTCAAACTAACAACAAGCAATTTTCTCTTGTATTAATATGTATTCCTCTCTATTTTCCTCTCTTTTCAGGACGAAAACCGCTATCACGAGGACATTTTTGGCATCACCCTACGTACGGCTGAGATCCACAACAAGTCACGTGCCACTGCCCGCATTCGTATGGCTTCCCAGCCGTAAGCGTTTGAACCGGACAGTGGCTTCACCAGTGTTGGGCGACCCTTTTATGCAGCAATGACGCACTCGGAAGCAATATAGCGGACTTTAAGCAACAAGTTTAGATGAATGCGAAAACGTTGGTTTTTGAAGAAACAGAAACATTTGTTTCAATGTTTCCTCCACTCTCAACACCACTGAGTCGCAACGAATATAAGGCGAAGACGAAAAGTGTAAGTGTGTTGTAATGTCTCCTTTTCCCTCTCCCCAGGGTAGCGAGACAGTTTCCCAATTCTACATTTAACAAGCAGTTGATAAGAAAACGAAAACATTTGAGCACTTCTTTGCTACAACTCCAATACTGCAGTTAAGTCACTCTCAACGGAGTGTTGGGGAAAGTGTACCAACAAAATCATTCAAATCTTATTGCTTAAACTGCACATAACTAGCACCCCCTTTCGCCTTTCGAGTGCAAGTATATTGAGAGCGCGTACTCCAATTGCACCCACACTTTTTCTCTCATCTCTAAACTCTACCGACCTCTGCATCTGGATGTTTTTATGAGTGTTTAATAAATGCACCGCCACGATCACATGTTGTTGTGCGCGTTCTCTCGATGGCATCGTGGCAAATGTTGTAAAAGGCAATACATTTACATTAGATACAATTTTAAATACATCGAAAGCAAATTGTGAAACATACACACACAGCAAATACGCAATCACGCTCTGCACCAAGCTCTGCTACACATAGCTGCTGCTCCTGTACTTGTGTGCACCTTTTTCCGAACCGAAAAGCAAAGACAAAACACCGCACTAGAAGGTTTTTAAGATGGGAAGTTAACAAAACGTTTTCACTGTTAAATTTTATCAAACCAAACTCTAAGCTAAACTCTATCTCTCTCCCTCTCTCGAATGTGTGAAATATAAGCTAGATGCGGTGCTATTATAGAAAGCTGCTGCTGGTGGTGGTGATATGGTGAATGTTATTCAAACCCAAGGGGTGTGTGTGTGTTTGTGTTTTTTGGTGTGTGCGTGCGCTAGGATAGGAAATCCATCAACTGAACAAATGAAACAATTTCGAACCGATGTCTTATAATAGATAGTTACGTTTCCGGCAAACAAACCTCTCAAACTAAAAAAAAAACAAGAAGAAACAAAACACAAGCTTTCAAATGCACACAAAACTAGTTAAACAAAACGAATGAACTAAGATGCAGGTGAATGCGAGGCGAAAGTCCTTTGACGTGAAACTGATGAATGTGATCAAACTGGTAGCAAGGGTGTGGCAAACCGGTGGGAGAAGACGGCATTGTATTTAGAACGAGCAAGGAGTAGAAGGAAAGGATGGAAAGAGATAAATATAAGTGCAGTTTTTTATTGTTTGTTTGCAAATATATTAATCATCATCATAAATGGACTCTGATCCATGGAACATCTTTAAAGCAAAAGCTGAAAAGGGAGATGATTATTTACATATTGCGTTCTTAACAGTTTCTTTCCCATCTTAATGCAACTTATTGGCGAAGAGATAAAGCATTGAAATTAAAGAAAGTCAAAGAAATGCACCTGATACCCACCCCATAATTCAGAGAGCACTAACACCCTTATACACCCTCGTCTATCATTCTCTCCGCTACTCTCTCAATGGATGTGTGTGATATTGTATACTGTTATCTGATAATTTTATCAAAACTACAAACAAACAAACAAACAAACAAACAAAAAGCTCCGATTCAAAGCGAACAAAACTGGCAGTAACTGGAAAACAAATGCAAAAGACAGAGAGAGAGAGAGAGAGAGAGAGGGAGGGAGAGAGAGTCGCGAGATGCAAAACCAAAACCAAATCAAACAAAGCTAGCTATATACATACCATATATATACATAGATATATACATACAGCATATATATATACATTTCGATTATATTCTTATACACACTTCTCACACCCCAAACCAACACTACGTTGCTAAGGGCAACACTTGAGAGGCGCATCTCAACGGCTGTAAACGGCTGCAAACTGTTGAAACGACAAACAAAACAAGGATATGGTTAAAATGTAAGGGCTATGGAAACTATACATCGTTAAAGCAAAGCACACACATGGACTACATAAGACGAAAGCAAAACACCGTTTCAAATCCTCTTTTTGTCTCTAAAAAAACCACGAGAACCAAATTCTTTACAAACAAAGCCCGTGAGCAATTCAATGCGAAGAGCACAGTTGTCTCTAAGAAACTATGCGAACGCGAACAACTCCAGGTCACAAAACACCACTTCAAAATGTGCGGCGGGGGCGGTTGGGGTGGGGTTTGGAAATTCGTACTTTAAAGGAGTAAATAAAAAGCACAAGAAACACCCGCAACAACAACAACAAGAGCTAAAATACGCAAGCAAATGGAAAGAAATTATGTTTTGTGTGCATATCCAGTTTCGGGTGGCAGAAAATTATGACTCGTGACTGTTCCGGCACATAAAGCACATGAACTTCCAACGGGGTCCGGGTTACGGGTTTAGCAGCAACTGACCACTGGCACGAATGTATCACAAACTCCTTTTACAGACCATAATGTGCTGGTTCGAGCGAGTTCATTTGTCTTCTGCATGGTCATAAGTATGTCCTGGTAGTTCCTTTGGGGGTATCGATTGGCCCCTTAGTGCCTTTTCGGGTGTAGCCTTCCCGAGGTCGCCCAACAACCTTGACTGTGAGACTGTGGCCTTACGTGTTGGCGTGGGGAGAGTGTTTTGTTTTTGTTTTAGAATAGAAGGAAGGAAACAATTTTCAACTGGCAGATTGGTTTTTCCCTCCGGCCGTTTTGTGGATCAATACAATGAGCTTTTTTCACGTGTTTTTCAGCAATAAGGTGAATGTGCAGTAAGGTTGAAATAATTTGAAAGAAATTCGTTGTTAATCCTCTAATTTCAAGTAGGTTTGACACCCGCCTCCTTCATTACCGTTGGCGTTATCTCCATAGCAACACAATTACCAATTTGTCATCGCATTCATTCATAACTTCTTGCGCACACGTACACACCAACTCACTAACGTCACTTGAGCGAGCAGTATATGGCGTAACTGCAGTATTGCAACATTGTGCAATACGACCGAAAAGGCCACTACTTCTGGGAAAGCCAGTCAGCCGAAGTTCACGTTTCAACGCTGCAACGCTGAGGAAGAAATCGTTCAAACAACTGATGACCTGTTTCTAACAGATGAGTGGTAAGTTTACTGATTTATTTAGGCACTTTATATTGATATTTGTGGTTTGAAGTATGTATAGTTAATTTTTGTATTTTTTTAAAAGCTACATGATAAAACTCATAGAATTCTAGCTCTAGACAATGTAAGATGTACCTATTATAGAGCGAGAAATAAGTGTCACCCATAATGGGGGGAGTTCTATGTGCTGGGGGAAATATAAACTCCCACAAAACAGATTAACCGTAGCGCGTGGCACGCCTCCAGCTGCTTGGATGCTTCTGTTGCTAGGGGAAAAAAGGGTCATGTAAGAACGAGATCTCCAGTGCGCGTCACACTGCATCGAAGAGCATCGAATATCAGCGGCAACGGCTTCAATTTGAATTAGTCCACCACCGTCGTCCAACTTCCTGCTGGTGGAAATTCGACCTGCGCGACAACTGTGTCGTTCACACCGAGGCAAAACGAAAGGTCACACCAGAACCGTCTCTCGCGACGGTCGTACTGCCAGATCGATGAAATTCTATGAATGGTATAGAACGCAGCACGGTAGCGTACGCGATTATGCAAAGCGGTGCAGTTGCAATTCGAGCCAGTCCGGCCAGTCCAATAATTGTGCATGCGTTTCATTAGCCGAAGACGGGGCTCTTTTTTGTGTCATTCGTGGCGATCCCTTACGGTGCTCAAACACATAAGAAAGTGCGACACCGGCAACCGATTGCAAGTTTCGGCAGTTCTTGTCTCATTTTTTTGGAGTTTGATTCGGTTTGGGACGCCACCAACGTCATACCAACGTCGCACGTTGTGCTGTGTCAGCTGGGACCGTTCGCGGTAAAAGCTTCTCAGACCCCGGGTAGAAGCTTCTGCTTGCGATGGCAATTCGGGTCCGAACATCCGATGCTTTAGTGACAGTTTCATTCAATTAATTTGTGTTTTTTGTTTCTTCTTGTCTATCAATTGCGATTCGATTATTTGCAAGTTATTTGAGCACCAGGGTAGACACCGTGGCAGCAACCAATCGATTGGAAGGAACAGACATGGGGTGATGTTACCGTACGATCGACTCAAAATGTGTCATATATTGTTGCATTTCATGCAAACAATTTGTCAGCAAGGCCTAGTTACTAAAAATAAGCTGCTGACACGAACACGAACAACAAGTGAGACTAGCAATTCGAATTAAAAAAAAAATATTAATTTGTGCTTAACGTCGTGCTCCCCAAAAACAGCTATAAAAATCATCAACCGTCACCTGTCAGACATCATTTATCACCCCTGATTATCATCATTCCATCGCACTTTTTTGTTCTTTGACAGCATCCGACCTTCCAATGTCACAGGGAGGGGGAACTTTCTCACCAAACCCTTTCCCGAGCCCCACCAAAAAACCGCCGAAAGGCGCCAGTCGCGTGCCCAATACATCCGGTAGAAAGGCCCTCCCCATCACTGCTGATGATCACCACTGACTGTCCACACACGCGACTGGGAACTCGGCGCCACTGACCGCCAGCTGGAGGCTCACTGAATTCAATGTCACTTTTATTGAGGATGAAAAATTAGCTTTGAAAGATGTGACAGTGGGGAGACAGGTTGAACGAACGGTCGCGTCAGACATCAGATCCGACCCAAATCTTCCCGCAAAAGCCCAACCCTTCTGACGTCAGGGTTTGACAGTTGACAGTAAAGAAGGGGCGGGGGGGGGAGTATACAACTTAACAGAGGAGCACAGGAAGTGAAACCGGGTTGGCGCCTCGGGTCCGGACTCGAAGGAATCCGGAACACGGCCGGGCTGGAACGGTTTTTTTTTTGCTGCCGCTGACGATTATTGCCGCTAAAAATATCCTCCCGCTGAAGAAGTGGGGCGGAGTTTCGGAGCACCACGAGACTGGGGGTTCGTCTGGGGAGTGGGAAATGGTTTCTGAACGGGACGGGAGGAAGTTTGGAATGTCCTCCGCACAGATTCCTCGCCCCGACCGTGGCGTGGCGGATGGAACGAAATAAGTCCGTTATAATTCTTCACTTTACGACCAGTGGGGGTTGTGTGGTAGTGACTCGTGGCAACAGGTTTGCTCGCTTGGTGGTGAGTCGCCTTTTCGCCTTTTCGCCCTCTCCTCTTCTGCAGTGCATTCTTCCGAGCTACAGCTCCGTCCTCCAGACGGACGGCGGGAGCGTCCTCGGACAATTAATCAACGCGATCGTGAGTCCCGAGGGGCCCCGGCAGGTTTGAGGCGCCACCAACCAAACCGCTGATCGAATTCCCAACCCCAGCGATCGGGAGCGTGATGCTGCAGCTTCTGCCGTTTCTCTGCCCGAGGGCCATTTATTGATCGACGTGTTTTGACACATCCGCGCGCCCGGTTCGGGGCGCCATCGGTCGATGGCACGATCTTTTCGGTGGATGATTAATGGAATCGATCGAATCGGTACGTCCCCGGGGAGGGGGCGGGGGAGAGATGGGCTGTTCCACTGTTCCATCGCCACGTGGCAGCGTCGATGTGGAAGTCCTAGAGGTTGATATATACCTCTCTGAGTTACTTCATTATTTTTTATATTTATATTTATCTCTTACTTTGTGTTACTTCAGATTTTACATTACTATTTCAGTTAAATGTTGTACAAATTGTTTTCATTTTTAATTAAATTGAGTGGTATTTTATGTACGAAATTTACTCAAATTCCATATTTAATTTCTATATTAATAAATATAAAAAAATTGGAGATTCTTCCTTTCCAATGTCCATCCGTTCTTCTCACAAATATGCTCTGAAATACCATACCTCTTCAAGACAGTGTGCATCTTAGCTCCACGGAAACGCATCCAAAGTGTCCATCGATGGTCGGGGGATTTTCCCATCCAGCGGTAGAAAAATCCCCATCATGAAGCCGTCAAGATTAATCGAACAACTTCGATCCCCGCTTGCTTTGCTACTGTCCTGCACCCGTCGAAAGTGTAAACCCTCGTGGCCGTTCGTGGCACTGCCGTAAAACAACCGTGACCGAGAAACAGCATGGCGTTCGCAACCGCTTACGGTCATGGCCTTTGGCCAGAGGAGCCGAAGCAGAAGGAAAGGGATGCGCTACTCTTGCTAGCTGACACATTGCACTCTCAGACTCGCATTTGTCGATGCGTTGTCGCACGCGATCAGAAAGGAATTAGAACTTAGGGACAAGAATGTGTCAACCACATGTGCCAGGGGCAGTTAAGTTTAACTGTAAACCCCTTCCTCCCCGATGGGACGCCATTAAAACATATCAATCAAACTTTATAATATCGATCATCAGCATTCTGCATCCTCAATTGCATTCGGGATGGGATGGGTTTTACTTTGCCGCGTCCAGCATTCCCAGGTGTTGCGGAATTCCATGCCATCCTCATGGTGTTGCGGCATGAGGGCAGACAAACATCCCCCGTCACCCCGGTATTTAAAGCCCGTGAATAATCATCTAAATCACCTAACGAAGGAAGAAAAACGCTCAAGTTAGCACCAAACGTACAGGGAACGACCTTACGGCCAGCTCGATAACGGCCAGTTTCTGCTAATGAGCACACTGGCGCCGGCGTCGTTATTCATCTGCTGCCGGACGATGTCTTCGGCTTGGATATTGTGGGTTTGCCGCCGGGTTGGACTGCCGGATGCTATCGGGTGGGGTGTGTGAATTCCTGCATTCCCTTCGCTGCCCGTCCCCACGCCCAGTTTATAATTGCCCCTCACGGTGGGAGGAGAAGAGAACATCCAAGCATGTTGCCCGAGTGTGCCATTTCTTCTCACGTGGCACCATCCCGATTGGGGTTTTTTATTCGTTTTGGGGCGAGAATCATTTTAACCTGTGGCGAAAACCTGTGGCGATGGGTAATAAAATAGAAAACGGCTGCGCTCAAACAGCTTTGCTTGTCTAAAGGCTTTTGCGAATCCATCTCGCTTCGCTATTTCCGGTGATGGTTCTAGATTCCATTGGCATTCCATCACAACCCATGGGAGTGATTTTTATAGGGCCCGCTAACTGCGCCGTGATTAGTTTTTCACCCATTGACAGTGATTATTTTGTTTACACTGTTTTTTCGAAAATTGTTCATTTCGATGGTCGTTAATGTCAACGCCACGTGCCGGTACGATCGCGGCTTGAAGATCACTCCCGCTTGTTCATCACCCATGCCGACACACGCCTGCAACGAACCGACACGCGCGCGTTGCACATTATTCATCCAAATCTTACTCAGACACTTGGTAGAACGGTAATTTCCCTAAAGTCGTTAAATGATAAAAGCTATTTGAAGGTTTAACGGTGGTTCAATAAATGCGCACTCAGCAGTTCATCCCAGGGGTTCACTCTCTCTCTCCCTCTCGTGAAGCCAAAGAGCGTGGTACCAGGCAAAGGTGTCGAACCAACAGTCGAATGGTGATTGGTACAACCATCAGTGTGAAATCCCTCCCAAGTTTTATTATCATTTTTTGTTGATTATTGATTATTTGTTAGTATTCATTTGTTTGAGTTTATAGTACATAACTTGTATTATTGGCATGCCAATAGATTATCCTTTCTTTTAATCGCACACAGGCAGATACATTTTAAAAATATTTCACATTTACTCTAAACATTGATTGTCTTTATAATCCAGCTTACACTCTGCTTATATGCTTCAAAAGCTTCTAGAAATACTCTAGAAAGAAGCTTCATTTTCGACATGTTGCCTTTCCAAACGTTGTTATCCAACGTGTTCATGTTTGGCACCCTTGGCGTACGGAGCAAAATGAACCAAAATGAACCGGGTTTCGGTGGCAACGTTTCAACGCAAGTACAAAACTAGAAAAAATCTATAAAATAAGCAAAAGGATGTTTTTTCAAATAGCTTTTCACAAAATAGCCCATATAAGCTCAACATTGGATACTAAAAACAGATGTTTGCTTAAGTAAATGCTTAAACGTGTTCGCTCGGATCGAAAGAGACGAACCCTCGGCTTCATTCATTTGCTCAGCGACCGTTGGGAGCGCTTTTTCCTCTCTCGACATAGTGACAGTGTGCGTCATGAATATAACATCGTTTCGAGTTGAGCGCTCTTTTATAAAATTTGTTTCACTTAGTTAACTTAAGTTTGTTGTATTATTATATTTTAAATATGTTTTAAAATATATTTGAAAAATCCACAGTAGCATTCAATTTATTGCTATTACTAAAGTCCTATTTTTATTTTTTTATTTGTGGGTCATGTTTCAAACTAGTCATTTACACCCATCATTTAACGTTTGTTTAACTAATTTCTGTAATTAAACCCGAGTATAATTAACAAGCTTTACATTGAATTACATTCATGAACACCATCACACTCACAGCACACACTGTACCGCACAACATAAAAATGCCGCAACCTTCCTATGCTGAACACAGTCGTGAAATGCAAGCCGCAGAGTCGAACGCAGTCGTGCCTCTTCGCGCGCGTGAACGGAATTGATTGTTCGGTTTTGGGTCTTGTCTTTCGATATTCTCGCCCCTACACATACTCCATCGCCTCAGTGCAGTGCTACGGACGATCGGGTACGGTTCACCAAAACAAAAATTATAAAACGGAAGTGAAGACATCACCCGAGGGACAGATCACAGTGAAAGATCTTGTTGTACGTAGATAACAAACCCACAGTTGCTTTTGCTGCAAAAATTTTGAACGCAAACGCATTAACCTGCCAAGTGTCACCCTCCCGGAGCGTTTAACCCGTGCGATCTCCTCCCGATTTCGTTCAATTTGTAGTGTCTGCAGCGCGTAACGAGAAACGGCGAATTCCTATCCGATTTGCGGGCACCGTGCAATCGTTGCGAATTTTCGGGCTCGGTGTTGGTGTGTTTGTGATACAGGAGTGCAGGAGGGATAAGATAGAGAGGAAAACAAAACGGCCTCTCAAACAGGCAACAGCAGTTGCCTACAGAAAAGTGCAAGCTTTCCCCCACGCACGACGCTCGAAACGGCGGGCGCGCACACCATTAGAGAAGGAGAGCCCCCCGCCCCCTCGCTTGCAGGGCGATTAGAGAGAAGAAAGCAAAAAAAAAACCTCCCCATCCGCAAGAGCAATAGTGCACAGGTGTGTCCGTGTGTGTGTGTGTATGCACACTTTTTTCTTTCTTCAATTGTTGAAAGGGAAATTAGTGAAAACGCGGTGTACCCTCGCGTGAACGTGAAGTGTTGTGTGTGTGCAGTAAAGAGGGAAACAAAGGGAAGGGGAAGCACACAGAGGTGCGAGGGTGTGTATGCAGGGAGCGCGGGAGTTTGCCCAAACCTTTTGCCGCTTTTGGTTTGAATTAATTTGAATTAAAACGGTAGCGAAACGGTGTGAATAGTGCGAAAAAAAACCGAAGCAACCGAAGCTTTGACGTGCTCACGTGTGTGTGTGTGTGGTTGTTTTCTTTTTTTTGTTTTGTTGCTTTCTTTGCTGCAAGTCAGTGTTAAACCGAAGCAGGCTGTGTGCACCGAAGAATCTTGCAAACACTTTGACATTTCGTTCCATTTTTTTTTTCGCTTTGGAGGACACTGAGGACACACACGCACCGAGGAGAAAGGGAAGTTTATTGTTTGTTTTCTGTGCGGGCGAATAGTTTGGCCGTTTGGTGGAAATTTGCTGAACCAAACGCAAAGGAAGAAGTCCTTCCCACGGATCGACGCCGGTGAAAAATCCCAAGGTGAGTGGCTCGTCCTTTTTTTGTATTGTGAAAATTCTTCCTTCCCCCCTTTCCGTTGGGAATGCTGAACATTACGAAAGACAGTGCGAAGTTAACGGGGCGCTACGGTGGAAAAACTAGCGCAAAACTATGCTTGATTTTAAATATTTTATCGATAAAACAAACCGGGGCAGGGGCCCGGCTACTCGGAGACAACCCCGTCGGTGTGGGTTGCTATGCGAAGGAAGTTTTTCCCTCCCCCTCCCGCTGCCCACCGCGTGTACGGAATGTGCTGCGGCTCAGTAGCAACTCACCAACAACAACAACAACAAAAGGGGGGCAAATGTATTAACCAACTAACAACACAACCGGGGGAGTGTGTAGCGAGGAGTGTAAGGGCCTATCGCAACGGTTCGAGCCTCAGTCGGGGTGCCTCCGCTTTAGTGTGCAAGAGCTGAACCGGCGGTTAACTTGGATGCAGTGTCCCGGTTTCGCCTTCATTCTAAGCTTTGCCGGTGTGAAACAGGTCTGCTTTGGGCCTTTCTTTATTAACAACAGAACCCTATGAAATCGAAAATAGATTGAAATTGAGCAAAGCCCGAAGCACCACTATCGCTTAGCTTCTTCAGGTGTGTACTTCTTGATAGGCTGGAAAATTGGGACGCTTTTGGTGCGATCCGCGCATCCACTCCAATGCATTTTGAGCGGGTCTGAAGGGGGAGAAGAAATTTCCAACCATTCCGTTGCATGCTCCATTTTCAATTACCCGACCGACATTCGGCCGTTTTGGTAGTTGGTAGGGGCGATAAGGCACAGGAAAAGGTAACTGGCAGAGGCGGGAGGCTTTGGGCTTTTGCTCTTTACGTGTCATGGACATCGCAATTGACAGGGTTTGGAATTGAATTATAAATGGCTCGAAGTCGATGGCTCGGCCTCACCTCAATCGATAAGCGACGAAGGTTCATTGGGATTTTATGGTATCGTTCTAAATTTTTTTTTTGTTTTTTTGTAGAACGTTGTTTGCCAAATTATGAGCCTAATCTAATAATCAGGAGTCCGGCGATCATGATCAGTGCTTCTTATAAAAATAGGGAAAATATGGTCGCATTGGCGTTGTTTTGCTTGCTTCTCTGTTGAGGACATATTTTATGGAAGCGAAACACGCGATGTCGCTGTCCAGGTCTCTGATTAATCGCATTATGTTTTTTTATTTGTTCATATTTGATGAGTACCTCGAATGAGCCAGGTTTTGTTTGGTGTCATTTCGATGTTATATTGAAACTAAACTTAATTATTAAACGTTTGTTTCGTTGTTAGATGTTTAACACTCTGAAGCTCAAAACTGTTACCAGGCGAACATCTTTTCATCATTGCTGTTCCAATCAAACTCTTATCGCATCAAAACCGTTTACCTGGTCCGGCTTTTCTCGACCTTTTCCGGCACAATTCGGCACAATTTTTCATTAAGCGATCGAGATGACTTAATACACCTTTCCCACCCCGCAGTTGCGGCTAATGCTGGGTGCGGTTTGAATATTTTCGGCAAACAATTCTTTTTACACTTGTTCGCTTCTTTTAGCTCATTTCATTTAAACGCTAAAACAAAAGGCAAATGCTCCGGCTAACTGGCAAATCGGGCCCGTGGTTCGGCCCGTGAAGGCACCGAGAAGGAGCATCGGGCTAAGACATTGGGTAAAGTTTTTTTTTTCCTTTACATAACTACACAACAATCGACTCGCAATATCACCATCATAAGCCACCGGCAGCGCGAGACATTCCACCGCCTCTCTGCAACATTCCATCATCCTCCCACCCCACCCGCCCCTTCCGTGTGGGGAGCCCTCCGGAGTGCGCGCGAATTTATCATTTATTGAATCATTAACGGGTTTATGTTTTTTTGTTGTTGGGTTGCGCTTGCGATCTATTTTGTTGCTGCTGGTGTTTGTATCTTTTTTGGCTGGGTGGCTTTTTGGTCTTGGTCGTTTCATTATTTTCCAACTGCAGCCATCAATGTGCGCTACCCACCCCTATCCCCCTCTGTTTCGGTGTGTTGGTGTGATGCGTTGTCCATTTTTACCTTAGTTTGTGTGGTCGTGTGGCGATGGTTGGACAGAAATTCGCACAGCAATTTTCTCTCCTCTAGTTCACTGGAGTTTTCATCGTTTTTCCCTGCTGCTGCAGGTTCACTCTGTATGACTCAGAAGCGACGTTATTACGCTACGGAGGGTTTTTTTTCTGTGTGCCTTTGCTTTCTTTGTGCATCGCTCGATTCCATTTCATATCTGCTTTCCGAGACGTCATCTGTCTCGAGAGCATCGGTTGCGAGCGGATAATCCAGAGTGATTGTGTTTTTTTTTTTTTCTTGCTTTGTTCTCGGTCGCTGGGGACCAATCTTAACGACCGAATGGGAAAATCAATGAATTCGATTTTCCATTCAGCTTTTGTTAGAAGCGAAGTCGTCTCGTGCCATACAATACAGAACGTGAGCAATCAGCTTAAAACATGGCCAGAGATAGAAAGCGAACGATACAATGTTTTCTAAATTTAAAGCTGCACACTGATTACTGATTTCAAACTTTTGAAACAAGCAACTTACTCGTAATGCACTGTAATTCCACAGAAATCCCTCTATTACCGCACAACTCCTCATAATAACAGCAATGAAGAGATGTGCTCGTTGCACTGAAGTTGCATCAAATGTCGTAAAAATATCGACCGGCTGCTACGTGAGCAGCCCATGAACGGTGGATGGCAGACCACTCTCCGCTACCGAGTGTACGCCCCACACAGGAATGCACATCCAGCAAACCCCCCACAAACACCCCAGCACTGTCCCCGTCCGCGTCAATCGTCAAGTTCAAGTTCAGTATCCTTTTATTGCATCATCTTCCCGAGGGCCAGCGCTGGCTGACCAGCAGTACCGCTTATTACGGCAATCAGTCGTCCCGATCCCCCATCCCGGGCTCTAACCGCCATCGAGCTCGACAAATGCTGGGGGGAATGCTCTGTGCGTGTGTGCATAACTTTGCGATCGCGATTTATGTAAGAGAGATCAAGATCGGAACGTGCACGGGCCTAGGCTCTTCTCATTCAGCGCAATAACTACTGCGCTCCATAATTCTCGTCCATTCCCGTTTTTTTCTTGCCCCCCCCCCCCCCCCACTTAACCATCTCTTTCCGTCTCGTCTTCGTGCCCGTCGGAAAGGGTGGTAGCAGATGCAGCCCAAAGAACGCCCCCTTTTGGAACGATGGGCACCGTGTTTACAACCAAGCCGCTGCAGTCCCAACCACAACGGGGCATGCCATCGTGCGGACCCTTGGCGAGCCTCGTTCGACAGGGTCCGATCGATCCAGGCTCGGGTACACGAGAGGTGCAGTTTGCGAGTGGGGAAGTTCTCGCCTGGAAAGTTCATTGATTCCTGTACTATGTGATAATTGCCGGGTTTGAAGAAGCTTTCTGCCGTGGCAGTAGAGAGTCCTGGGGGAGGTGGTTTGAGGGAGCGTCCTGTGTCCTCTTCCAAACCCCGTGCATGAGTGTGATTCTGTTTCGCCAAGCCAAGCATTTCCCCTTTCATACCGAACAAGGCTATCGCCCGTGTACCATCTAGGCACTGAGGGGGGAGCAGTTACAGCATCGCGAACGAGTTCTTTATGTACGCGCTCCAGCACGACCCTGACTCGCATTCTACCGCTACAGCTGGGCTGGATTCTGCTCAAGATGATAATGATGTTAACGTCGAGCCGAAGGTGTACGCTACATTTTATGCCACCTCTGCGCACCACCCCTTGTGCGGCCGGTGGTCAGCTGCATTACATCACATAGCTGCGCGATCATCCCGCCGAGAGCCTGATCTTGCGCACGGGCAAGGACCGGGCGTGAATAGTTGCACCAGCCAACAAGGGCTCGTTTCGCCCTTCTTTCGCACCTCACGTGCGCCCAGCTCCAGCTGGGCTCGTCGGGCTCAGGGGTGATTATTTTGGACCACACGCGGCAAGCATCGTTCATCGGCATTCCCGCTATTCTTGCGCTAGGAATATCCCGCCGACACTGTCCGGTCGTTGCCATCAGTGTCTTGGGGATCGGGAGGATGGTGGTGCGGGATGTAATGCGTTCCCTTCAACTATCTATTCTGTGAGAGCCCACTCGTGGCTGGGATGAGAGTGCAATCATATTGAAAGGGATTCATCTCTAATTATTCCATCCTAGCATGATGCACCACAATGCGATGCACTGGTGGGCGGAGAAAGGAACAGATAAATTAGCTTCTATTTTTAGCATCCCGTCCAATCGCGTACCACTATTATGTTACGCGCTTGTACGCCACATCCTAGCATAAAGGTCTCAATAGCAAGGTTCTCAGATGGCCTTTGGAATTGCGCGCGAGCGTCCATCTTCAGCTCACGCCTCAACGCTGGAACTAAATCAGACTGACAGCCTAGGTGGCTAGGCGGACGGACAACACGGGCAGCACACACAACCTTACACAAATCACGCAACGCTCAATGTCCTCCCCAATCGCAAGCGCCGCAAATGTTTCTGTGGCGACGTCCGTGATTTATGTGTCCACTCACGGCGTGCGATGGGGCTCGAGAAATAGATTCGTTGCCTGGGTCGCCGGTCGTGTCGCCACTTCCAGATGCCTTCGGTGCAGCGAAATCGAGGCAATGCATTTGGTTTGATTTTCTTTCTACCGTGTTTTTGTCCCCCCCACTTTGTGGTTAAGCGCAGCCTTCTTTATGCTGTTTAGTGGGGCTTTGTTTTAGTGGAGGAGCTCCAGCCCCTGGTACGTGTCCGGGGGTAGATAAGAATGATGAATTATGTAGATCCGATCGTGTGTGTGTGTGTGTGATGTGCGAATTTCGCGGACAGACTACTAACGACGGCCCACTGTACAGATTGTGACAGATATTCAGCCTGTTGCCCGCCCCAAGAAGGTGAACTATGTACGGGTGTGTGATTTTGCAAGGTCCAGATGAGGGCAGCACGTCTCATGTGCAGCAATTCGGATGTAAATGTAACGTCCAAACCCATTCCTAGCTCAACTTCTATTGAGCACTTGGCAACACTGTTGACGCGAGGTGCCTTCACGTGCGGCGAGTCGCTCAGCCACAGAGATAGGGCAGCGTGTTAGAAAAATGGGAGCATTCAAGCGGCCGGATAATTGGAAGTACGGTACGGCTCGGAATCAAATTTTAATTGCAATCCACACCGTGCGCAACAGTACCCTGCGATTGTTTCGAGGTAATGGAATTTTGAAGGTGATCGTGAGCACCCTCTAACTGAAAAGTTCCTTCTCTGCGCGCGCGCACCAGCTCCACGTGTAAGACAATTACAAATTGACGTTCATTATACTGCAGCTTGACTTCCTCTTTTGGCACGGTCGCAGTTTTGTGATTGGTTTACGAGCCGATTTGCTGCACCCTTCAAGTAGGAGCTCGAGAGCGCTCTACTCTCGAAGATCTTCATTTGCGGATCAAGAAGTCTCCGTTAGGCCTGGACATGTCATGTACTGCAAACACCCACACCGTGGTTGTAAAGCTAACAACAAGTACATAAAAAATACACTAAGAACTTCGAAAAAGTTCATAGTACCTGGGACCAACCAACCAACTGATTCATTCGGAAGGAATTCGAATAATTCCCGCTGCGCAGGGAGCCATCTTCCGAACCAAATACCTTCGCAAAGTCATCCTCCAAGAGGCAGTGCAAAGCGGAAAAACGGACGTGTGCTGTTTTGCCCGTATCTTTTCAGCGCTTGTTTGTTTTTTCATACCCAATTCGCCCGATCGCGGATGGTGGTGGCGGTACGTGTGTCCAGCGAGGCTCACCACTGTCCAGCCGGGCCGCCTGCCCTTACACGAGGGCGAATGTCAGAAGACGTGATCTAACAACACATAATTTGCCTTAACGATCACCGGTGTGCTTGGAAGGCAGATGCATGTTTTACTGCGCCGTCGCTGTAGTACGGAGTTCCGTTCGTCATCTTCTGCTCGGTCTCGTCTCCTGCTCTCCGCACGCTACAAACACGCTGGCGCACGGGGGGACAGTGTCTACGCGCGCATCGATCTTGATCTTGGCAATGAACTGAAGTGGCAATGGCAGACGAATGGCAGCGAGGAGATTCTGCGCTGCTGCTGCCAACACGAGATTCTAATTCCAGTAGCGTTAGTCTCATTATCTGTCTTTATTCTTCGATACACGCTCATCCCCAGGCCCTCGTGCACCGACCTGTCCCGACTCTCGGGATCGTCTCAGGTAGCTTGATCGCGGGTGCGTCATGTGGCTTGTTTTGAACGTTCAGTTCCATTACCTTTTTTTCTTCTCATGTTCCCTTTTTCGTGTGTGTCTCTGGTCTCACCCGCTACGCGTTGAGATAAGTTTTTTCCTCTCTCTCTTTCTGCCCAGCATTCCAGCGCGATTTTGTATGCCGGTGGCCAAAGGGTGTGTTGATGTTATCATGTTAAACAGAAAACAACAAAAAATTGAACACTCAAACATTGTCTTCGTGGTTGATTTTTAGAACATATCAGTCTTCCCAATGTCTAGATTAATGGAACCTGATGAGTACTGTTGGTACAAAGATGAATATAACAGTTAACTAACTCTACCTCAATATTACGAAACAACATCCAAACCAACACAAAAACAGGACATTCTAAAAATGCGCATCAGTCCAACGACATCGCGATCGAAACGTCACTGGATGCCAGCGATGTCACATGCCTTTGCCCTGAATAACAACATGTGCGTGAACGGCACATTCTTTGACCGCCGAAACTGGTTCTACGCTGAAGATCGACCTCCTCTGTTCGATCCCTTGCACACCCCGCAAAGGTATAGGCTGCCCCCTTCCCCTTCCTTTGCGATCAAGCCAAGATCAGGTCGCATCAGATCTTTGGAGGAAACAAAAAAAAAGGTCGAACATCTCTTGCGCGTCCCCGTTTATCTGGGCATGAACTCGATCGGACGCTCGTGTGGCCGATCGTACGAGATGAATTCGTCCACCACGACGTCATCGTTCCGGTGTTCAGATTTGGAGATTCATTCCGGTCTGCTTCGCCCGTGTTGCTTACTGGACGTGGACTAACTGGCCTTCTTCTTCACCTGACGTCACCGACATCGATGAATTCCTTTGCCAACGCATCGTGTTGTGTATCGCAATGCCAATGACACCGGCAACGTGGTGCGCTTCGTCTTTCGCTGGCCACCGTTTTGTTTTTTTTTTTGTACTCCTTCCTTCGCACGCCCAACAGCCTACCTGACTGCACCGGACCGCGGTGGAAACGAATTCGCAACAATTTCCTCTCGAAATAACGTCCCACAGCCACTGCCGACCCCACTGTCGGGTGCTTTTTTCTTCCTACTTTTTGCCGGAGGAAGCGCAGCAATGGTAACTGTTCAACAATACTCTCTCTCTCTCTTTCTCTCTCTGTCTCTCCTCGGTACAAGTCACGCATTGCGTAATGTGGCCATATTTTGTGCCATTTGGGGTGTTGGGTGGCGCGTTGGTGCATCGGAGATGAAGGAAAAGAAAAACACCAACATGGGCTGTACCGAAATTTTTCACTCCATGCGATCCGGCTCGGAGCTTTCGGTTACACTTCAGTTTGGGTCTTCTCGTACGGTTTGCTTGTTGCTTGGGAGTTGGACATTTTTCACGCTTGTGGTAACACACACGCCAATGGTACGGTACGATGAATACAGATGCTTGACTCACGCTACACGATCGCATACCGATCAATCACAAATGAATTAGTAATCCGCTGAAGATGATTATTTAATTTGGGAGCTTGGTAAGGTAATGTCTGCCTGCTTGGAGCAAGTCTTGCCTTGTTGGAAATCAATAATTTTAATCATTTTTGATTACCTTTCCCTTAAAATCATTATTACAATGATAAATGACAAGCGTGTGGAAAAGGAAGTGTACACGCTGTCATGTACAAGGTTTTTTCGATCGTCTACTTCGCGGTTCTGTTTTGCTACAGCAGACTACACACATGCGTTTCCTCACTCTATCGCGTACAGTTAGAGGGAAGCTAATTACTCATTCTCGAAAAAACCTGTACCCCAATTGAATAAACTCACGATTTCACGGTACCGCTGCCGGCGATGCTGGTCATGTTTGTACACGTTGTCCTCTTAGGTTTTGTGTATCGGTTTTACCAGTTGCTATGACTTGTACATTGTCTCACAGCCGAACTCATTTCATGCCGGCTGGAACAAGAATAAGTGCAATTAATTCCGCACGGCATCAATTTCAGAACATCGTTCAATTTGCATGGATATAGCTTCAAAACGAAGAAAAAAAACAAAACAAAAACACAAAATAGATGCCTTACAAAGGTGCTTCCATGCATCGTTTATCCATTGACGTGTTCAAAGAGCAATCAGTAATTCAGGTTCTATTTTTGGAGCTAGACAGACACGAAGCTGTCGTCAAGCGGCCTAATTGAATTGTTTCAGCACCGTAGCCACTGCTAATAGAATTGTTGCTTAACTGTGCCCGACTCACGTCCATCATTGCTCTCCCGTTATTTATTAATCGGTTGACGAGGCATGAAATAACTAATAGCCTCACATCAACTATAAATGTCACGGGTTTTTTTTTGGGTTTTTTTGTGTGCTGCTCACCTCATGATTCCTCCAAAAGTTGATGAACCCTCCATGTATGACGTTGAGAACGACATTCTATAGCCCAATCAATTACCGTAGCAGTATCATCCATCCGCCAGTGAAAAGTGTGTCCCGCTGTTCATAAATTGAGATTACAGTCAGTCAGGTTTCGGTTTTGACATAGCACATCCGTTTACCTAACCGCGCATAATAATCTCGTGCAAACGTGAGACGCCGATGGTTACACGGTGCAGCAAGCAAACACGATCAAGAAGGTCCCCGGCTCAGCTGCTCTGAGTGTGTGTGTTGGGTGTCGTGTGGATGAAAACTCGACCATGGTTCACGAACTGCACTCACATGAATTATGCATCGGCCATTTGGCCGAATTGTTGACGGAGCTGGGCGTGTGGCAGAAGCTAATAGACCGGCGCAAGTTATCAACAACGCAGAGGGTGCCTTGGCATGTAAGGGGTGACGTTGGAGAGTTCCACCAAAGTGTTGCAGATAGTTGAAGGAATACTTTTGATGGAATCAACTTCATTTGGAGCAATTCCAAGATCAGGTCCTCCGACCAATCATTATAGCATGATGTGTGTGTGTGTGTGTGTGTATGTGTGTGTGAGAGCTGTTGTCATAAAACATCATAACAAATTTGTGCCTACGTGCACACGCCGTATTAGTAGTACCTGCTTAAATATGAATGAATGCGGGAATGAATGAGCCGTGAATCGTGCTCGTAAAAAGCTCATGCGGCCAAATGTCTGGTGCAGTAGTTAGTGAGGCTATTTTCTACTTAAGAAAATACGATAGACAGACCTACTGATTGTGTTGTGACTGGTGGTTTGTTGGTGAGGTGGTGTATCGAATGGAAGAAGTTCCCTAGACATGAGGGAGGACGCATCGAAGCACGTGAGCTTGGCAGCATGGAATTGGTGTGGACACCAACCAGCAAACTCCACGTCACGTTACTTGACCGATCGTTCGATGGGTCTTTATGGTTTGGAGGTCTTGGTCTTGTTCCGAAGGATTCTCAACAGGATTCTTTGTTGTGAAAATCCTAACTAATATTGAAGTTTTCAATGTACAGCAATGGGCTCCGTTGGAGAGAAACTCCTTAGCTAGTTGTAGCTATCGGAAGGAAATGCAACTCACAATACCCTAACAAACATCCACATACAACACATACACACTCATCCACTAGCTCTCTCTCTCTCTCTCTATCTCTCTGTAGCAAATAAACGGTGGTCAGTGTCGAAGGCTAACGTCGAGGACCGAGTACCGAAGACTGTAAGCTTCCAAGTGGTATGTGTGGTGATGTACGTGACTACCAACCGCAATGCGTGAATGGCCGCATGCGATCTACCCGGTCTGATCGCCGGGTCGCGATTTCGCTGGGCTGCGCAGCGTAGAAGAAGCGCGTACACTACTCGTGTGTGTGTATGTGGCAGCAGTAGGGACATATGCTCGCCTAGAGCTCCGGTGCACACATATATCTTGTGTCTTGTGTGCGAGGGGGGCATTTATAGCATTGACCTTGCGGCACCCTGGTTGCCGGTGCCGGTGCTACCGATACTCTATTGCCGGGCTTCGCCTAGTCGCCGCCCGGTGACGGATGTTGATGCCGCATTATTGTTACCACTCTCCGATACACGGCACGGCCGTTTCTCCTTCCCCAGCCAAGCCCCAACCGAACAATGCTCACTGTACGACCCGAACAGTCGCAAATTCGCGATGTACAACAGACCCCATGGTAGAGCCCTGGTTGCGCGGTACGCTTTCGACGGTCGTATGGTGGTGGAATGCAACGGCGTAGTTGTTGGGTGTCTGAATTTGGAGATTGTTCCGTTAGTTTGGCGGGGCAGTGTTTGTGGTGGCTGTACATGTACTTCCGCTTGCGAATTTTGCCCTCGCTGTGCCATATCATTCCTTCCTTCTCTATATTCTGCTTTGTAGCGCGTTGCTGGTAGAGTAGCGTGTATACTATTCCTGTTAATGTGGTTCCAATCAATTGTGGTTCGTTATCTAGTTCTAGATATCAAGCGCATAGATTAATCTTCTAAAGTATGATGTATCGATCTCCAAAAAAGCTGATTCCCAAAGCATTATTGAGCAAACAACCAAACCAAACTTTGCTATGCTGTACGATCGATTAGCGCAGTACATCAACGCAACGACGCAAGAGGGCGCACTAAAGGAACCACATACAACGAACTTGGTGGCCGGAAGGTCCTCCGTGCTAAATGCCAAGTTCAGACCAAAGTGGTCTATTTTTGGGGGTTACGATTAGTTACGATTTGGTCGTAATTAATGCGCCCCTACTTCCACTTCTGCATTCCACGCCCATTGACGTTGGCTTTCGTTTTGTGCAGCCACTTTGCTTTGCCACTCTGCCTGCTAGTGCTCGTCGGGGGAGTGCTTGCAGTTTTCTGTTTTTGTTGCTGCCGTTTGTGGTACTTTTGTTTTTCTCTTGTTTGGCTGTTTCAATTTTTCACATTTTTTGTTTGTTAGCTCACACATTGTTTGTTTATACTTTGCTGCCGTTTACACAATCCAGGCGTGTGTGTCTGTGTGTATTAGTGAAGCCTCACACGCAGTTATGTACGGTGTTGTTTTCTTCGCGCTTCGGTTTCGTGGTTTTGTTTTCGTTCCAATATCTAAATGTCTAACAGTATGATTTATATCAGCTCCATGACACCATGCCACCATATTACCTCGGGGTGCTCGGGGTGCTCGGAATGGGGCGTGTTCGTTCGGTCGCTGCTCGTCAGGTCACGCTAAAAGTGAAGCTTGTGCGCTACTCCACGTCACGGGGGGCCACTGTTTCGAAGCTGCTGCGTATCGCGCAGCTAGTTGGCGTGTGCCTTTGAGGCGCTGGTAGCGCCACTACAGCAGTAAGCCACACATCCTTTTCGGCTACCTTCCTCCGGCTGCACCGACTTCCATTGCGCCTAATTCCAATGTGTAGATGTCGTGGTGTGGTGGGTTATGCAGTTTTTTTGTTTTGTTTTAGCTGGGACTGTTTGTATCTTTACCATGGTGAGCTTTCCTATCGTGAAACATGCGCACGCTCCTCTTTCCGCTGTGTGTCTCTGTAGGCCGCCCGCCATTGCTTTACTTTGTTGTTGATACTGCCACTTGTTTTTTGGATAGTCGTAGTTGCACACCGTGTGCGGCGATTAGATTTCAGTTCTACAAAAACTCCCCTTCTTTACCCCGTTTGAAATAGAGCATCATCATTTCCTAACCCCTCTTCATACTGGTACCTCTTTCCCCGCGTAGCAAAACATTCCCTCGTACAGGGTGACCTAGATTTTCACTTTTTATGTTGCTGTTTTGTTGATAATTCTCAGTCAGTAGGTTGCTCCTAAGCGACCCTGTTTTTTTTTTTGTTTGTTTGCTAGAGCTTGCCGATACGAACACTAAAATGTGTGATAGATGTGGTACATTGCTCCATCAATTGCTCCTCATTCACTTTCCAAACCACATACAACCACAATGGAGCGCAAAAGTCAAGCGGGAATAGGTGGATCACCATCCCACACCGCATCATTTCAAGTTCAACCACCTTCCACCAAGAATGCTCTGCACAAAACCGCGTCAACTGAAATAAATGACAAAGTGTCGTGTAAATTATATGCAGAAAAACGAAAGTTTTAATGAAATTGAAAGCAAACCCCTCAACCCCTTCCCCTAACCACATGGCCGGTGGCGTTTGCTCACTTCTAACCTAATTCTGTTTGGCACCTTCGTTCACCTTTTCACCTGAACATCTGTTCAGCAAGCGGCACTGAACTAATTTCATTCAACCCGACAACTTCCCCCCCAAAAAATGGTATCTGTTCACCTCCGTAGTAACGCCGTCTGTTCACCTGAATGCCCCTGGTTTCGATGAAGTTACCCCATTGTGACATAATAAACCATCCACTGTCACGTTTCAGCCCGGTCCGTGCATGCGGTCAATGAGCTGGCTCGTAAAACTGCTCGGTCGAGCTAGCCCGGCATCGATGACACGTACGTATCCCGCGGGACGACCGACGACTGACCGCACCCAGGCACGGGCCGTTCCACTGCGACGACCCACCACTAACGGCACCAGCCCTAACGGTGGAAGGGAAAATGCTAAACTTGCCAAAACGGTCCCCATCCCCCCAGCCAACAGTGGACAATAAATTCTCTTGACCTTTGGATCGTATGCGTCACGCGTTCTAACCGGGCGCGAGGGGTTGTCGCAAAGCACAGCAGCGTCATTACACGTCTCTCGCTTAAAGAGTTTAAATGGCGCACGGGCACAATCCTTTCGGGTTTTGCCTTTTTGCACCGGTTCTGACCACTCCCCTAGGTCGTCGAGAACGAAGGCTACGGCTCTGGCGAGTCGCGGCGAGGGCATGGCGGAGCAAGGGGTGCAAATGCAAACTCCTCTGTCACGACTGTAACAAGAGTCTGCTAGATGACTATGAGTCGTGCTTGGAGTTTTTTTTTGTTTGCAGTTCAGTCCTCCTTCTTTGCCTGCTTTACCTGGACCTGCTGTATCATGAAGCTTTCACCAGCTGTTTGGTGGCAGGAAGGTTCGCTCCCAAAGGGTTCGGCCGTTCAAGTTCACCAACACGTTCACGCGAACCGGGCAGCGGTTGTTTCATTCCCCGCTTTTTTTGTTGTTGTTCATCATACAAACTAACTAACAACTAATCACAACACAACAACAAAAAAACGCTCCCCACCTACCCACTAATTGCAGCTACACTCGGTGCTCTTTCACTTTCGTGATCTATTTCCGAACGAAATTCTATTTTATGTGATCGCAGCTGACCGCGCGCCTGATACGCCGATCCGCAATTGAGGCGTTCACAGGCGCTGCCTGTTCGCGCTGACAGCATTAGTGTATCGCAGTTCCACATCTAAACTTTGGCTTTCCATCCTGTTTCTTCCCTCTCTAGCTTCCAGCACCGGACACACCGGATTCGACGGGCCGACCGACGAGACACGAAGATGGGCCCGACAGATAAGCTAACCACCGCTGACCGACGCCACCACCACCACCGCACGATGACCGCACCGCCGCCAGCTCGCTGGGCACTGGGCGGCGTAACGATGTGTCTATTGCTTCTCACAGCGTCCGTCGTACAGACAGGTGAGTAATTGCAATCCCAACCCAACCCGTCACGCAATGTGTACAGCGTACAGCCGATGGTTTCGCGCGTCCGACACCTTGCGGGCGGGCACCAACCATGTGCGATTTTGAATAGAAAATTAGAAATGCGAGTAGCGCTTTCCCGCGAAGGGGAAGCTAGTTCTCAGGATGTATTGATGGAGGTGGTGCTTCTAAGCAGACGGTGCATTGGCTGGGCGCAATTGTGCTTGTGCACGTGCACGGGGCGAGAGAGCACTGAGTCTTTTCACTGTCGGTGCAGTAAACAACTTAATTGGGTGTGAGTGTGGTTGCAAAATTCACTAAAAGGTCGTCGAGATATCGGAAATTGGATTACAACGTTGCTAACTCTGGTGTTAGGTACATGAGCTGAAATTAATGGAGAGAGTGAATAGCAACAATTGCCTCATTTCCTCAAAACATTGATATTACTTAGATAAGAGTTTAGGGATAGCTTTAACAACAGTTTTTTTAGGACTAGCATCGTATAATTCCAATGAAGCTAGCTACAATCAAACCTTTAATGGCACCTCAAACCTTTAATGGCACTCACCATCCATGTTCTTTCTAGCGACCCTCAGAGGCTAATGAAATTGTGCGTTTCATCACATTCGTTATTGATTTCCTGCTTCTGCGTCACTGCACTGTACACTGTATCGCCATCGCCAGGGCATTTGCAGAATAATTTATATCCTGCGCTTTGCATTGGCCATAACTTGCGCGCGGATGAATTATGCTTAATTTGAATGCAATTAACTACACTCGGCGAGCACTCTGCGGCGTGCGGACGACCGGATGGGCCCCCATTAGGAATGCGTCATCCTTGAAAGCCCGGGGTACCGTGGTACCGGTGGCGGTGGCATTTTTATTAAGCCTTTTCGTAGAAATGGCCCAACGGCGGTAGTGTGATGTCTTCGGGCTTGCACTACACGGGCAGAACTCTCGGTGACTTCTGAGCAGATGAAGAGTGTTTGTGGTGCTAGAACTACAGTTTATTTGTGCTAGCATATGGTACGAATACCTTCGTCCGGTGTGACCTTGAACCAGACAAACCAACGACGCCGCAGCGGCACTACAAACAGCAAAAGGTTCATGTTGGGTGCCTCTTTTTTCTTGAAGCCTTCCCCGACACTACAAACATGTGCAAACAGTAAGGATGTATCATATCCCACACCCTCCTGTACCTACCCAATTTCCTGGACGAATAGCCTTCACCACACAACCGAAGGGAAGGGCTCACCAGCGTGTGTGTGTGTGAATGTGTTTGCTAATTACGCTTGCAAGGCACATCCAACGCCGCCACCGTCATTCAAACCGCGCTGCCGTCGTCTGCCGTGATGATAATGACCGGCCGGACCCCGATGGTGGTAGATGATGATGGGTCACCAAATTTGAAACATTGTCACGACCTGATACGAACTGCGCCGAACGGCCAGCACACCACCGCACCCAAGGTTCGGTTTTGCACTGTACGGGCCACACACCAGGGGCCAGGCGCTGAGAGGTAAAGGTCACCGGCGGGAATGACTTCCGGCAGCCAGTACTCGGTAGCGTTAAATTGAATCATTTAATTTCGCTCCCGCGCATAGCAATATCTAGGTTTGGAAATTCTGGAGGACGTTGAGTTGATGGGTGGTAATGTAGTCTACGGAATGGGACGGTAGCATCACACTCCGTAAGGACGCACGTGCCGTGGATGAATCGATATTGTCGTGTGAATCTGAAGCTAAATCTGAAAATTTCCTTGCGGATATTCCCATCTGTATCGCACCAGCTGACCAAGGATGTATGGCGAGTGTCAACTTGGTCAAATCTTGCTTGGAAATACCGGTTGTTTGTTGAAAATGACATTAACGCGCGTTAATTCCCTTGCATCATCCGCTCACCAATGCTCCAATACATTCAAGTTTTAGGATAAGCCATCGTGCTTCGTCTTGGAGGTTGTGTCCTCAACGACACGAAAATGATAATAGTTTTACTTGTCAGCCAAATTATGGCAATGAACATTCCTCATGATGTCCGAACATCCCTATATTGCATCATCAGTTTATTGGCCAGCTTTACGTAACCTTTCTTTTGCACGCCACACACAAAGTGTCGAGTTGATCAAGTTCATTGCTTTCATTGAAAACGGACACTAAAACTGATGGACTCGTCTACTCGTTGCTCGACGGAGGAATTGGAGGTGACTTTCTCAAATTTCGCCAAGTAATAAGTACAGTGCTGAGACCCACCCAGCGCACTGTATGAATGAAGTTCCTGCCACCTCAGCACCACGAACTGCACCCACAAACAGCGGTAACGCCGCAACAACAGCTGACCATTGCTGAAACCTGAACCTTCCCCAACAAAGCATACGGAGGACCACCGATGCGGGCTGGTGGCCGTTTCTTGTTGCATTTTTATTGCCACCCAAGACTCCCCGGCGGCCCCAAGAAGAGGGCCCATCCCATGAGGTAGGGCCCAGGACGGTGGCCTGGTAACCTTGGTATAGGAAGTAGCAGGCAGGCGAAAAAAAAACACACACACACACACACTGGCTTTCCTTGCCTACCGTGTTGGGGAAAGAGGAATGCAAATTATGCAAATTTCTACGTTTCTATCTCTAACCGCCCATCAGAGGACGATGACGTCCGGATGTGGCGTTTGGTTTGGTTTGTGACTGGCGGGAAGAAGTAGGCAGACAGGGAGGTAGGACGGGCCAGGTGTCTTGTTTCCGTTTCGTTTGAAAATAAACTCATCGACACTGGGGATGGAAAGTTGAGCAGTTCTAAGGTCCAGGTTGAGTTCTACGAAGCACAATCTCTGGAGGTCAATGTCAGGTGTTGGATAAACGGTACCCTTCCGGACAAGGAGGCTAATTGCTATGCAATTTCCAGCACTTGTTTATCGCCGTAACCTTTGCCCGTGTTTTGGTTTAGGTCCTATGTTACGAGAATAGAATACACGGGCCTAACGGGGAACGTTCAGGGAGGTCTGAGCTGGATGGGTTTTAGGTTTCTATTTCCTTTAAATCTAAACTCCACCAACTCCGAGTAATGGGAGAGATGCATTCATGTTCCTGGCGGTGAGTTTTTGATGTGATTTCCTTCCAATCCTTCTCAAATGCATCGTTGACGTCTCCTCAAACATTTAAACTCGGTTGGTGTTTAAAGTAAACCTTTCCAACACCATCACCACCACCACCATCAATGGTCAAAGGTAAACGATGTATCTTTGTCACTTGGGCAGCAGTGGGACGTTGTGCAAATGCAGCCGTGCGGCACGGCCCGTGCACGGCATTGTCGAAAGTGATCTCTGATTAATGAGTTTTCTGCCACTTCTCTGCCCTCAACAAAGGTGTTGAAGAAAATCAATTTCTCTCAAACAAAAAGGGTCTCAAACCCTATCTGCGGTCCCCGCTGACCGCTGGTTGGCTTGTGTGCATGGCCCCTTTTTACTGTTGCCCTGGCTGCGTGCGTTTGCACCTTTAATGTAATGCTCTGTTTGTGCATTTCGAACTTGAATGTATGTCTGCGCCATATGTTCAAACCCTCCCCGTACTATTTGTCATCGTTCACCCCGGCACATATTGTTTGCGGGGCCGTTTCTTCATGGTCACACTGTGTGCAACATTCGCAGCAGCACCATCATCGCGGTGCAACAAAAAGGCGAGAATAACACGCTTATGTGCGAATGAGCGTCGTTTCAGCCATGGGTTCTTGTTTGTCTATTTGTTTGGCTCGCGGATGTTTTTCTACCACCACGACGCCGGTGCGGGCTATTAACGGATTTTGCGGTGCTGCGCGGACGGGTACGTCCACAATATGCCGGTAATTGTGGTATGCAATGGTTCTAAAGCGTGTGAGCGCGCCAATGAGCTTGCAAAATGATGTCGATTGGATTTCCGATTGGAAGGAATTATTTCAATCAGAACCTAGCTCCAGCATCCTGCCGCAGGAGGAAATGGTTTCCTAGTGTACGGGGCGATGCAAAGATGCTTTTAATTTACACTACACATTACACCGTACGCGTGTGAGCGACTCTCGGGACTCATTTAGTGACTGTGCAGATATTCATCTTCCGAGTGCTACCGTTTCCCTTAAAGGATGATCTCATCGCTCGGCTATGTCTGCTAAACTTCCCGGGGAGGTTGTGTGTGTTTTTTTTCTATTTCTCTCTTCTTTCTAACCAATGACAACACAAACCGTCATGACCACCGACGATCGTCGGTAATTGTGATTAGGGAAAATTATAGGTCTCACCCGAGCAGATGCCCGAGTACCAATCAACAAATCCCCGGCATAACTTCCTTCGCTTGGCAATTCTGATGTTCTGGTAGCCGGATCTTCTCGGAGTCCCTGTCTCACCGGTGCGATTCATCAACTCCCGAGTCATACACACACACACACACATTCCAGTTGGCTGGATTGATGGAGTCATCTGCCAATTTTAGAACGAAATCTTCTTCGCGGAAGTTGAGATATTAGCAAAATGTGATTAATTTTTTGCTCCTGTCCTGGAGCGCACGATGCCCGCATGATCGAATCCCGGCCGAAGATCATTCAACAATGAAGACAATGTTCGGCAGCTGTTGCTATTATAGCAAGCGCAAACGAATTGTGCATTAAACACCCACAGTTGCTGCGTGCTGCTGTCGATTAATGTGGCTGCTTGGGTGAAGCTTTATCACAATAGCTACCTAGATAACGATGAAGGTGGGAGTGGTATACATTTCTCCCCCTCCAGTAAGGCAGGGTTGCTGAGGAGCGGCGTCGTAAGGGTTGGGAGTTCATCAAGCAAGTGATGAGAAAGGTGAGAAAGATGCGTGACTATGACGAGATTGTGTTGAGAGATATCAACCAGTGTAGTGTAAATAAAAAGGTTGAAGTTGTAGTACACAGCTATCTGTCTGGGATAGAACAATCTTGCTAATTCACTAAAATCGACAAGTCTCATCAGTCAGTCAGTGTGGTGTTACAGGATTGACTTGGACGTCATATGCCTGGACACGAATGAAAAATGGAATGATCTATGCAGCCTCTACCGCATGAGAAACTCCAACACCAACGTTTCCAATTACCTGTACAACAGTCAACTTTTCTTATCATGTTCCATTTTTCCCGGTTCTTCTTTTTCTCCATCTCCAGGACCTGTGATCCGATCGCGACGCATGATCCGCGAGATTTATGTCGAAAACTCGGCCGCATCCCCAGCGGCACCAGAAACCGTCCCGGCCGAGATGCCTAGCAGCACCGCCAGCAACGGTAAGTCTCCTCCTCCACCCGAATTTGGTTTAATAAAAGTGAAAACTTTCATTAAAATTCCTTTCCAACTCTATCTTTCTTTGCCCCATTGCCTGTCCGTTGCTTTCTCTCCGCTCCGGCAACTCTACCGCTGCTATCTGTTGTGGCCGACTGACCGATCCAACGCAATGCGCGCGACACAGCAACGGCAAGTGACATGTGCCTGTACGATGGTTCCTACATTGAGCGATCGGCGATAGCGTGCGAGAAGAAGCACGGTTGCCGTGCGATTCAGAAGACGGGCGAATGCTGCCCCGACTACCAGTGTGGTAAGTGTTTCGAAGCCGATGTCACCGAAAGGTCGTCCCTTTGTGCTGCGATATCAAGATGAACCATATATTTGCACTGCGGTGGATTATGATTGTTTCAATGCATTCTCTCTTTCTCTCTCTCTCTCTATTTTCTCCATTCTGCAGAGTGTCAACGCGACGGCAAAACGTACGCGAACGGTGAGAAAGTCTTTGATCCGAACACGCCTTGCCGTGCCTGCTACTGCCAAGGTAGGGTCGAATGCAGTCGAATGTATAATTAAATTATACTCTTACTGCTGTCACACACCTGGAATGTGTCTAATGAGCTCGGTTTTTTTTAACTTTTCAGGAGGTGAAATTACTTGCAGTGAAGTGAGCTGCTACAAACGCAACGACTGTGATCCGAAGTACATCCCCGGACGATGCTGTCCAGAGTACGACAACTGTCCCCCACTAGGTAGGTTGTCACGCATTCTACCGGTCACGGTCTGCTGGCCTTTCCAACACTTCGTTTGATATCATAATTAACCGAATGTATTGTTTTGTTCCTGGTCCTCCAACTTCAGAAAACTTCAAAATCACAGACTCGAACGCAAAGGATACCGCACACAACGAGCGACACGACGAGGAAACGAACGAAGTGAAGGGAAACTATGCTGCCGAGGCCGAGGACCTGACAGGATCCGGACTTCAAAAGCAACAGCCAACGACGACAGCGCCAACAACGCCACCACCGCCCACCGTTACACCGTCGATGCCGAACGATAATCCGCTCGGTATCAAGATCAAAGAAATCACCAAAGCGGAAGAGATTCGTCTGACCGACAATCGTCCCAGTGCGGAAGAGCAGCAGCAACAGCAGCAACAACAGCAACAGCAGCAACAGCAACAATTGTTGGCTAGTCGCGAAACAACTGCCGCCTCATCTTCACCCCAAAGCGAGGAGCTCGTCAATCTCGAACACTTGGACGTTCACGTACCGGACGATGATGGCGAGAATGGGACAAAGATTGTACGCCACACCGATGCCGACGGTATGCGCTCGGAGGTGAATAGCGGTGAGCAGCGGAAGGACTCTAGCGCGAGTGAGGAATCGCTCAAAACTACCTCGGCGGAAAACCGTCTGGAATCGAGCGAAGCTTCCACGATCGGTACGGTGTCATCGACCTTATCCGAGTCGGACGAATGGATGGACGTGAAGGAATTTTCCGACTCATCCACCTGGTCGTCTTCAAGCTCTGTGTCCGTCAGCACCTCGACCCAAACACCCTCTTTGGCTCCCTCCACCAGTGGACCTTCGGCCCACGATGAAGAGGTCGTATCGGAGAGCAATATGAAGCCATCGAAGCAGGACAATGCACTCCCAGCCGTGGTTCAGATTGGCGATAAGCTCGTGATTGTGGACCACAATCAACCGAAACCCATCACCGTGATTCAGGTGGAGGAAGTGGAAGGTCTACAGCGAGGAGAGGACGACAGCGTGTACGATCAGGAGATGTATACCGAGCGTAGCCTTCCGGCAGCCGTGGAGAGTGGTCGCGAGTCATCGAAGAAGCTGAAACTTCATCATTCGGCCGAAGTGGAGCAGGAAACACTATCCACGCAAGCGGATTCTAGTGCTGCGTACGAAACGGTTTACCATTCCGGATCTACCGAGCAGGGTGGCGGTTCTTCGGAGGAGATCTTCGAGACGCAACTCTACACCGAGGGACCGGAAGATGCCGCAGTTTCGGCGGAACGGAACGACACACAGCGCGGTGAGCCACTGTCGGTGAGCAAGGAAGAGTTTCTTCACATGGGCGACTCGCAAGAACCGGCAAAGATTCGACAGGAGGAAGATCACACGACAAGTGGACCCGTTGCTAGCTCCAGTACATCGTACAGTAGCACCGAGGAAGGCAGTACCACCATGTCCGATCTACCCGTTTCCTTGAGCTCCGAAGCTTCGGGCGATGAGATGATTTACGATACGCATTTTTACACCGAAGGACCGAGCACATCGTCGGAGGAGCATGGCCCAACGCTAGGCACGGGCTCGGAGGAGTCCTCAACCGCTGGCAGTACGTACGTGCCGCGTCACCCTGTCCCGGTCGCGGATGAGTTGGCCCCACCGCGCGAAACCTACATCGAAGACAACGAACACGAGCTCATCCATCCTGGGTTCCAGCCCATTCCGGAAGATTTTAGCCTACCGCAGCTGGACCAACCGGCAATGGAGATGGAAATGGAGCATCACGCTACCCCACCGAAGCAGGAAAAGATTCTTTCCGATGTGCTGAACTTGAAGCACAACATGTCCTTGACAACGGGTCTTCCACTGGGTAGTGCGGAATCGACGACCACCTCGGAAGCTTCGAGCCAGGAGGAAACGTCCAACTCCCCATCGTGGTTGAAAGAAGATCCCCAACCGCAGCTACGCTCACCGGGCGAACCACTACTAATTCCCGAGTGGGAGCGAATGAATGGTACGAGCAGCGGAAGCAGCAGCAACAGCTCCTCCGAGGAAGATCTCGATCAGGATGCAAGCGGTGGTGGCAATGAGCCAAGCGATTTCCAGGTGCTAAAGATGGGCTCGGAAGAGTACGTAGACGCTGGCAGCGAGGGCAGCGGTTCCGAGCATCCAACCTCTCCGGCCACCTCGGCCAAGACGTCAAAGGCCGAAGACCGGTCGGAAGAGGACGACGAGCCGGAGGGTAAAGCAAAGGAACCAACTTCGGCGGGGGCAGTGGAATCGGCCGCCAATGCTATTCTCGATATCGATTCTCCCGCGGCGACGAACGCCACCGACGGTCAGTCGGATAGTGTCAAGCACAATCCAAAGAACGATGTGGAGAGTTTGAAGTACGATGAGGACGAAAACAATGCCACCGCCGAGGAGGCCATCCCCAAGAAGGTGCAGCAGCTTGAGTCCAGCGAGCAGGACGTGACAGCGGGCGGTGTGCAAGCGCCCACGTTGACCAGTGTTTGAATTTCCCCCGTACCGGTGGAAACAATAGCAAAAGCAAACCCCTCTGGTGCCAGTTTTAACAAGCCCCCTTCCCCCTTTTTAAGCACAGTGACACAGTCCTCGGAAATGTTAAGCAGAGCAATGTGGTGTGGTGTCATCTTGGTTATCTGCAGACGTGCCATCATGTTGAAGATTTCCTCAAAAATGGCAATGATCAGGTTCGAACCACCTCAGAAGAACAGAAGAAAATGGGACAAACAAACAAACAAACAAAAACTAGCGTAACACGGAGGCTTTCTCAAGGTCTCATCATCGGCATTAGGCATTCATGGGAAGGTTCATGTACAGACGTTTGATTGATTGATTCAAAATCTTTACGTTTATTGACAGCCGAGCAAATCCGATGTGCAAATTATTTATTGTTCGCACCGTACACAGGACATTCCTCCATTACTCGTTTCATTTAGTTAATGCTCGTGGTGGCATGCAACAGCGGATCCGGTTTTTGCGATCCCCATTGATATATAGTGCGGATAGGTACAAGGAGATACTACTGTAGATACAAACAAAAAATAGGACGCCGCATCGTTATCTCTCGGTGGCGGTGATAAAGGTGTTTAAGCGTCGTCGTCGTAGAGGGGGGGTAGAGAGCCCTGTAGAGCAGCCGGTATGTGATAATGCGCGATAAAGGATTGACAAGGGATGAAGAGGGGCGAGGGATGTGGAATGGCATTAAAAAATGGCATTCCCCTGCGCTCTGTTTCTCTGCAAGCCATACCATGCCGGTTTTAGTTTACAAACACGCACACACACATACACACACAAACACACGTAAGATAGACTGTTGTGTTTAGGCACTAGCAAGTACGTATTTATTAACTGTCATGCTATTTATAATACCGTCGGATCCTCTATCTTTTCACCTACAAACGCAAAACCAGCCCATCCCGGCGGCCATTATCGCTCGCACAGCTGTGAGTGGAAAGCTCCCTCACAACAGTCTTTAGCAGCAGCAGCAGCAGCAGCAGCAGCTCCTCAATAAATGGTGAAGAAGAGCAGAAGCGAATTTCATAGAAATAAGATAAAATTTAGGAACGAATCGTACGTGAAATCAGCAGTCATATCTTAATCTTAATAGTACAGTCTCTCTTTGGAGAGAGAGAATGGATTGGCAGGGGGAGCATTGCAGGCCTGTTGGTTGATGATGGAAGCTACCGTTAACTTGGAGGGACCATTCAGCTGCAGCATAGTCCTAGCACATTAGACGATTTTCAGCGCTGCTGAGAATGGACAAATGTGGACAAGGAGGAAAGAAGGAAGCATTTTTTATTCTGAAAAATAAAATAAAGAAAACAAACAAACAAATTTTCTGGTACACTACCAACATAAAACCTATAACTACAAGTTCAAGCATAATAATTATCACTAGCACGTAATCTAGTATCTTGTTGAGCGGCGGGGGTAGATGGACGGTAAATGCAGTAAATTAGCCTAAGAGCGTTGTAGTCTAGAGCTGGGGAAGGTGTAGCTAGCTAGTGAAATTAATATTATTCAAACACAACCACACTGTAAAAAAACAAACAAACTATGAATGAATACATTGCGAAATGGAATAAATATTTCTACGACAAGGTACGACAAATCTACAGCGTGCAGCAAAGTGTTATTTTTAGGGAGAGGAAAATTGGTATTTGATTTTCAGAAGTGAAAAACCAGAATGAAACCTTTGAACAGAAAAATATTGTACAAGAAAAAACGCTTCCAGCACACAAAACAAAACGCATGGGAAAACGCCTACCGGTATGCTTGCATTGGGTGTGCTGCGATATTGCATACTTTAAGGCGTTTCTGGATGAAAGAAAGTTCGTCTCTTGTTTTGTTGAAGTCTTTCGTTTTCGATGCCCATCATGATCGTGAAAGGTAATATTTACTTCAAATACGTAATAAATCCTTTATTTTCTTTACACTAAAAGGTAAAACATATCTTCTTTTTTGTCATTATGTTCGAAATGGACAACATCAATGGCAAAATGAAAACAAAATCCCACCACACAATTAAATCCCACACGGTGGAGGCCTTTCATCAAACAGACAGTGCACATTGAACAATATTTTCACTCCCATCGGAGGACGAACTAAATTCGATTCAAATTACCCACCCCGCACAATGTCGATATTGATGGCGCTTCGTTCGGCCACCGAACCCCACGGAAAGGGTTGACCGCAAACCACCTTCAATAAACCTCCCACCCACTTCGGAAAACGTGACTTCCGAACTTTCCACCCTGCCTCACTACCCCACCCCATCACTTCTGCTCCGTCGTGCGCCAAAGCAGAGCAAGCAAGACAACACACACAAACACATACACCTTCCCTTCAAGCGGAAGGCCGTTTCTGTACGCGGGATGGGAAAAATGAGAGTGAAAGTTGACAGTTTATCACTTTTTGGATCGTGATCGAGGTACGCGATCGATCGAAGGCAAACCTCAGGAAGCAAACAGTCACACACACACACACATACGCATGGAGAGTGGGAAAAAACGGGAGCATGTGTGTGAGTAGTAGTAGTAGGTTCGGTTGAGTCAATGCGTGCTGCAGCAGCAGCACGCGCCATATACGCGTGGGGTACACACCGATGTGCCGATGGTAAGAGATCCCGCGCCGCTGGGAAACGGGGCCGGTGATGTTCCGTGTCCGTGTTCCGATAGGCAAATCGTGACGCCCGCGTCCAAGGGGCATATTGCAGGGTGGTAGCGATCGATTATGTTTCTCGCTCTCTTCGCTTCCGTTCGCCTCTTCGCTGCAAAATCGCCACTGTCTCACAAATGCCGTACAATTTCTTCGCCGTCCCACTCCGTAAACTGTGAACGCACAGGTTCCAAGCTATTATCGCAAACATTTGCTTATGGGTTTCGGTAGCGATTGCGTATTATTTGATGGCATTGATGGTTTTGTTTTCGTCTGGCGCGTTATGCAATCGGGTGGAATTATTTGAAGCAAATCGCTTTTCAATGGACGGTTTAATACACACTGAATATGATCGGGGTTTTTTTTTTTATTTCGAGGTCAACTAATAAGAGATAAGCGAATTTTAACATTTGCTTCTGTTCGTTTTTTGCAAAAAGCTAAGAAGAAACAAACTTGCAGCCAATAAAGGGTATTAAACGCGCACTGTGCCTTCAGTGTTGTGGTTGAGTGTTTTGTAATACAAAAAAGACTGTTTTATAGCTACAAAACCCCCTAAGCCACGAACGGACAGATCAACTCATCTTGCTCAATCAAGCACCACCAAGATGAGGAAGTGCAGAGCGGTATTGGTTTGACATTTTCCTACCACGACCCCTTTCGCTGTGCATCCTTGCTTATCACTTTGAGCGTTTTATTTATAACAAAACGCATCCTTGGCGTACCGTGTTTGCCGCGAACTGTCGCCAAGAGACGATGCCAGCTTACAGCTGCTGCTTCATGTTGTGCTCATCTTGCTCGATGTCTTTGCTGTCTCTTTGTGTGTATTTCCCAAAAAAACGTTCTTCGCACACCAACAAAACCAGTTTGTTCGACAATGTAGGAGGAAAACTCGTAAAAATCGCTGCTCACAGTTCCAAAATTAACTTCGAAAATATGGTTTTTTAACCTCCCCATTCCCCTCAATTCTCCAATGTATTAGATTGGTGTTTGCCTTGATGCCTGGTGCGGGGTTGTCGGGCCAGATGGATGGATAAGAAGAATGGCGACAAAATTTGCGATGAAATATACATTTTAAACGATAAAAACAAAAATTCGTATTCAATTCTAAGCATTTTAAAGCCGATGATATCACTAAGAGTGAATCTTTGTTTACCTCTCGCTAGTGCTTGAATTCTACTCTTCCGGAAGCGAGTAAACAACAGCAACGTTCGCAGTTTGCAGCAAACCGATCAGAACGTTGATCCCTAGCAAGGCATGCTGAAACACAAACAAACATACTGAAGACGATCCTCTTTTTCATGCTTCATTTTTATTTTTTTCTATTTGTTGGTCAGCTTCCAGACATTCCAGAGCGATATTCTGACTCTGCTAAGGAATATTTAAATTTCAAAAGATATTTTCCACTTCCCTTCTTCTGTACAAGACCAATAAACTTTGTGCAAAATACAAAACCCCCCCAAAAAACTGGAAATGAAGCACTACACTACCGAAAAGCTCCTACAGTGAACAAGAATACGACTACAAACAATAACAAACAACAACAAAATCCGCATTTACAACAGGTTTTGTCTTCTCTTCCTATCAGCACGATCACAATGATCACCAGCACAGGGTAGAAAAAAGCCCCCGAACAAAGCGTTGTGCTAAGAAGAAGGCAAGCCTGTACGGCAAGGTTGAGCATCTTCCACCCCTATCTTGCTTGGGGGGGGGGGAGTAGTAGGATTAGAGGGAAACGAGCTTCGTGTAAGGTTTTCACTTAAAAGTCTCATCAATAAACGGAGTAAAGCGGATGGGACGGGTACGGGCGGAAAGCGGAAGAATGCCCGCTCCAAATAGTCCGTTTTTTTTCGACTGCTTTTCGAGAAGTTATTCTTCCCACTCGGCGTATGCAAAATGGTTGTCTTTGCCCGATTTCAACGCATGCGAGAATACGTTGACACCCATACTGTCACAGCCGCCCGGAGGAGGTTGGAAGGTTCATGTTTTTTTGTTTGTTATTCTTTCTTCTTTTTTTTTAATTGATCTTGAACCGTTTGAAGGAAGATGCAAATTAGCTCGATCGTGTCTCACTTCAGCTCATGCGTGTTCGTGCTCTATCTTTATGGTTTTCTTTTTTTTTTTTGTTGGGGTGGATTTGACGGCGTTTTTGACCCACACTCTTCCCACCAACAGCGTTGAAGATGTGCGGGAAAAAGCTAGACTGAGAATCCACTATCAACATCACTTTTACACACACGCGCACACACACACACACACACATCTAACCTCATATCAGTAGAGCTGGTCTGAAAGCCCGTTTGGAAATTGAGAATTTCAGGAGAAGGGAGCGCTTCATATAAAGCCATCTACCGCAGAGACAGCGTTCTATCGTTTCGGTTTACTGCACTGGATAAGGTGGGTTGTGTGTTCGTGTTCGTTTGGCTGCTGTTGTAGAGTGCTGTTTCCCTTACCGAGTGCGTTTCCGAATTTTACAGTATCCCACAGACGATGAAGGTTGCCCTTTGCCTGCTTGCCGTGGTGGCCGTCGGCCTGGCCAGGCCACAAAACTACGTCCAAGAGGACTGGAACCATGTGTACCAGGTAGCCCTGCAGCGGGGCTACGTCCGGCCGGACGAGCCCCTGCTGACTGGACCGTTGCCGGTCCCGCTCGTCAACCAGCTCGAGAACGTTCCGTTTGATCAGCCCGTTGCGATCAACCAATTCGTCCAGCTGGTCCCGAATGCGCCCGAGGTGTTCCCGCCGCTGCAGCGCAGCGTGGATGACGCGCTCGTCCGTGCCAGAAATACTCCCTTAACCCCGCAGGAGCAAGTGTTTTAGTCTCGCAAGGATATTTGACATTCTGCAAACCGTTACCAGGACAACGAGATGGACCAATTCAACTGATTTAAGCAGCATTACCCACACAACTCTCACCCGTTCACCATCGTGCAATGGTGTGCGCTGTGTTGGTGTGTGTCTAACGTGTGGATATTACTATTCTTAAGAACATTAGAACTTTAAATTGCTGGCTTCTTCTACCGGACTATTTCCGGTACAAAAGAGAGAGAGAGAGAGAGAGAGAGAGAGAGAAAGAGAGGAGAAAAAACAAAACCAAGTGAAGCCGAACTCAAGGGCCCAATGCACCTCTCTGGAAAACATCTCGCGCAGGGCGCATTCAAGTGCAACGACATCTCGGTACGAGCGCGCCGCTGTGCTGTGCGTCTGGGCTTTGGTCGTTTGTGTTCACTGGATAGCATCAAAGATAGTGTATACTAGCAGGGAAAATAAATGTATTTTAGTTGTTACTGTACGTCGATCGTATGTTTTGTATGTCTCCTTACACGCTGAACTCCGAACGAACTGCCTGTTTGCGTGGAACATGTTTTGATATTCGAATTTCAATGACGCTTTAGCTCGTCTCATGGACGCGCAAGATAATGGCGCTGAATGGTTCCTAATCATCGGCAGCCATCCTATTGTGGTGGTTGCTCTTCAACTTAATCAGCCACTTTTAGCTTCAACAACAGCGATCTATGCCTCAAGTTGTGGCACTGATTATGGACGATGGTGGCATCCTTAAGTCGGACAGCACATATTTTCACCTATATTGTGACTTTCAGGCTTCCTGGACAGCTGTTTAAACCACTTTTCGCATGCCTTTGAGGATAGTCTTTAGTTATGCTCCTGCAAGAAGAAAAAATCAGGCCAATATCTTAGAAATCTCGGAAAACGGCATAAAATTAAGGTCCCCCGAAAGTGGGACAGTGTTTATTCCTTTAAAAAAGACGGCGTAGGTTGCAAATATTGGCCGAAATTCGACAGTAATGTTTGTCAACATCCTGTATTTGTACTTTGTGTGACTATAAAGAACATCTAAGAATAGAATACAAGTTCAGAAAATTAGTAATGATTATTTTTTTGGTTTATCATGAGTTTTTTAAAGACATCGGCCTGATTGTTGGAACTAGTATGGTCAAAAAGTATCCTGATCCATATGTGACAGCAATATTCCAAATCGTGGGTTGGACAAACAGTTGCTCAAACTGTCCAAGAAGTTAGCAAAGTTAGCAAATATTTGGGATAATACATAATAACAATTAGAGGCATAACTTGAGTGTGCCTCCACTGTATGGTCCTAAGCGAAATACATCACAATAGCGTTTTATTGTTACAATCCATCAAAGGAAATGATCAGGATTTAAATACCTTTCGAACGAAGGTCCTTACTATGCAAACTTAAACAGTGAAAAGAGGGGTAGCATAAACAAAACTAACTGTAAGGCCTTTATAAAGAAAGAAAGGCATATTTTAAAACGCAAAGCTTAAGCAACATTTTACAAACATTTCCTGAAAGAATACAATTATTAACAGAAAAAAGAAGAAGAAGCAAGATCACAAAAGCTCTCTTCTTATGGAAAACATCTCCAAGCTTTAGGACCAAGAAGTAAACAACGAAGCAGCTGAGCGAACCGTTTATGGCATGCTGCGATGAAGACGATTTAGAACAACCGTCTGTACTAAAACAGACTTCGGCACACCACGCATTCTTGATCACGTTCTGATTCTGATTGGATGACTAGGAAAAGTACTTCCTGAACGATTCAATGCACATTGTCTTTGGCCTATCGCGTGCCCTAGCTCTTTCTCTGAATTTGTTCTTATTGAACGTATTTTCCCAACAACACATCAATCTCGCAACCCATCCGAATCTTGCTAAATTGCCGGCAAAATTTCGATGTCATCCATTACGGTAGCAACCGTTGCAAACAGCTACCGTGCTGCTTGGATTAAACAATCATCGATCAAACGAAAAGGTTTAAAAAACGCCCCTATGCACAACCTGTTGAATTTGTCACTTAACCATCAATGCCATCGATCATCCGCTGGTGGCAATTTAGCACCATCTCTCTCCGGTGTTGGTCTCTCCGGGCGGGCAATATAATCCCCCCCTGGAGGAAACCTGTTCCAGGAGCTCAAGTGTAGTATGATTCATGAAAGTGAACCATCCATCTTGAGGAGGAGAGCTTTGCGCGATTTTTGCTTATGATTTGCTCAAGCAGGAACTGTAGCGCTGTCGAAAGCTTCTTAACGTGCTCTTGCAGTTGAAGTTACTATGAAGGAGCTCCTCCAATAATCTAATTTTATTGGTTGTTAGACCTTTTTTTCTCTTTCGAACAGCAATGAAGAACGAATCGGGTGTTACAGCAAAAGAGGCTCACGACTTCGTTTCGTTTCCCAAAACCTATGAGGCTCTAAGGCAAACGATCATTAGCATCCAAATGGGTCGTAGAAGAAGCGAGGGACGAGACGGGCGTGCGCGATGCGACGAAGGTGTCTCACCTGATGAAATGGGGGAAGAAAAAACAAAACCACAAACATAAATATTCATCCCCCTTCGGCCAGCAAGCAAGAAAGCCTGTGGAGCATCCAGCACATCAAGACGACGACGACGACGGGCAGCACCGGTTGGCGGGTAGCACTAGGGATAGCACCCTCCACCAAGCCACCGGGCTAGCGCGAAGACACGATCGACTGCAACACACCTCCCCCCTCGCACATAGTAGCGCGCATCGGGGTGGGGATGGTAGATATAAAACCGAACGTACCGTTGGCGCCAACACTTTAATCGTTGCCCGGCACCGTGCGCCATCACAACCAGCATCTACGTCGCTTGCTCCATCGCTACGATCCGTAGGACTTTCCCAATTTCAGGTACGTATCGGTTTTGGGGGAGGATCGGTTTGGGTCAGCACCGCTTCAGTGTTTGGGGGGATAACGTTTATGTGGCGACTGGACACAAACCAAAGGTGAAGTTAACATCAGTGCTAACCCGGACAGTGGGCTGCATTTTGCTTGGTCCGGAAAGTTGATTAATGGACGGTTGTTTTTTTCTTCTGATGTGAGCCCGAGTGGAGGGCTGAGCGCAAAAATCAACCTAAGCGTAATGCCACACGGATCGACCCGGGAGTTCGTGCCGTTTCCCGCAAGAAAGCTCAATGCCATCGAAAGTGAAATTGTTAATCGCGTTCAAGGAAGGGGAATCATGGGAGGGCTGAACCAGGCTGAGGTTAGTGTGAGCAATGGAACCGCCGAGAAGCTGAGCAGCAAGCGAAAAGGAAAAGGAGCCTGTGATGGCCACTCTGTCACGATCGCGAGATGAAAGGAGCAAGAAAAACACTCACCAACCTGGTGCAGAAGGGCAAAGACGGCCGGACCGGGTCGCGATCGCCGAAGGAAACACACAGGTTTTTCGGAGACTCTCGGTGTGTGAATGTGTCTGTGTGTGTCGGTGTGTGTTGGTGCCGCTTGTTTTTTGTAACTGATGATCGGCAAGTTGTGCGATGACTTCCCAAGCGGGTCTCGAAACGCTCGATTACGAAACACGCTGTTGTTGGCGTCTCGCCCTCACCCGCAAAGTTGTTCGATCACCCAACACAGCTCGGGTGTTTCGGTGCAGCCCGGCGGGGATGATCAGTTTCCTTCGAAGAACCCTTCATTCGTAGATCTTGTCTTCAAGGGGGGGGGGGAGCTCATCTCATTAAGCGTATTTTGAAGAAGCGGGCAGTAAGAAAAACACAGTCATTAACTTCAACCCTTCATTTCCCAATGCTTTGGGTTTCAACTCCACAGGTCTCACCATGAAGGTTGCTATCTGCCTGTTCGCCCTCGTTGCCCTGGCCGTGGCCGCGCCCCAGCGCGACGGTGGCGCCCTGACCGATGAAGCCATCCGGCAGGCCCAGTCCCAGCAGCTGATCCCGCAGGACGCCCAGATCCAGGGCGTGCAGCAGGGCATTCAGGTGGCCGCCCTCGAGTCCGTCCCCGGCAGCCAGCGCGTCGATCTGTTCCAGCTGCTCGGCGATCAGGTGCCGCGTGAAGTCATCACCAACCTGCAGTCGCAGGTCGATCAGGTCGGCCAGGTCTAATCTCCAATCTGTCCCAACCTTTCCGTCCACCCTTGTTTTCGTCCCTTCCCCAAAACGAATGATTTGACGGGTGTTAAGGCCGTTGGATCTCGTTGGAAGTGACGAAGACGCAATGTTCTAACTGCCTGAAGTGCTGGCTATTCTTCCACGAAGGTGCCACCTACAAAGCTGTCTAATGTTTAAGACACACTTTTCTGTACCGACAGAATGGGCGTGTGTGTGTGTGCGTGCGGGCGTGCGTGCGTGTTTGTTTTTTTTATTATGTTACAAATGTTGACTTTTTAAACTTAATAAGCGAGAACCAGAGAGAAGGAAAAAGGACATACAAGAGAGAGATAGGAATGCGTCAACAGCCCTGGAGAGAGAGGAAGATGTACAAAAGGGATGCGAAAAATCAAGATGAAACAATAATAACAACACCGTTCAAACAAACTTTCAATGTTTTTTATGTGTTTTTTCCGTGGGGAGGAGAAACAGAGGAAGAAGAGGAAGAAGAGATGGTATTGTGCAAGCATTTGGCAGAAACATTACGTGATCGTACGGGGGCTATTTACGGATGATTCGAGACGATGCAAACATTGGTCCATTTGCACATGCGGCCGGTACTTCAAATAGGACCTTGAACATGTCCAACTGACCGTTACTGAACATACAGAAGCCCCCCGTCCGTCAGCGGATGTCCAAGATCTTCACACTGGTGAACTTGACCAAGGAGGGAGGATTTAATATCTGGTTTTGTTTCGAGAGGTCCCATTAGCTTAAACGTTAGCACCACAATGTCTTGCCGACGACCCTCGAATCCCTGTTCGGTGTGTTCCTGTAACTACTTTGTCTCCTATTCCATAGATCATTAGGAACGCCTATTAGACGCTGTTAGAGATCATAAACCGGGGGACACAGCTTCCAAGAAGCGTCACCGTGTGGTCACCATTTTCCAAACCACCAACCGCTTCTTTTCTTTGTCCCTCTTTTATGACGACACTTTTCGGTCTTGAACGCACCATTTATAGCGCTCAACAATCCATAAATCTTATCGCGCTTTTGTCGCTGAGCGCTGGTTCGTTGTCGAGCGTTAAGGCTCGTTACTGTGGTTCGCGTTGCTGGGAAACCACAGCTTGAAGAAGCTGGAACACTTGAAACGCTATTAACAAACGCAGAGCTCGTTTGGATGTCGCAAAAGTGGATGTGTCTTCACATAGGAACGAACCCACACTTACGGTATGTTGCAATACGGGATTCATTAATATGGAGATCGTCACCTTTTTTCTGCAAACTATGTTTCCTTCTGTATAGCGTTCATTTCCGTATCTTCAATCTACTGGCCCCCCAATCGATTGCTCGACCTTAAACTCTTATTTTAGCTCTACTAACACGATTACAAACGACACACTAATTTGCATTGCATTAGTGGTGAAAAACCCCCCCGGGAGCAAGCTAGCTCTAACCTTTAGCTTCGCATGATCGCTTATCAGCAGGGGTGTCAAAGTGATCGCACATGCTCGATGGCACAGGCTGTGGCACAGGCTGCATGGGAAGAAAGATCACTTTCATTCAATTATCAGCATTTATCGGGATACATAGAATCAGTTTTAGATGCAAGATACTAATTCCTATTTCGAATGCAGCAAAATCCTCCATGCGAGGAGAGCAAGGTCCTATTCAGCGGAACCATTCGATCGCCACTTTCTACCACTCTTTTCGGCTGATGGTGGGATGGTTGCTTGCGCTGATGCTGGCCTTGCGATGCTACCTCAACCACGTTGACACGTTGGCGGCTGGCCAGAAGGGTGGCAGTCTTATTTTTGGAGAGACAGAAGCTCAATGGGTTCAACCGAATTACCATAATATCTTCGGTCGATCCAAGCCAAGGGCAACTCGATCGGCCACCAAAGTTCCTCGCCACCATTTTCTCACCTTCACGCACCAGGCTTTGCTCCAGGTCAAAATCGACTCCACACACCTTTCACACGGTGTGGCAGATCGATGAAACTAAAAGTTTTTTTTTACTGGATCGCTAAGCAGCGCTCGATCGACCTACTCGATCACTTTTACATTCGGTAAGCGCCAAAGTGCTACGCGCCAAAGGTGATGGCTTTCCCCTTGGCCATGGCCAACGACCAGATTGTTCGGTGGTAGAATCGAACCAGCCGAATCAGCAGACCAGCCTCTAACGGCAGCATCTTCAGCTGCATGACGTGGTGGGCCACACGCTGGGTGCAATATTTTATGCTAATTAGTTTTCTATCCAAATGGTTCGCGCAAAGTCAAGGGAACGGGTTATAGGCGGGGGTAGGGTAATGGCAGCGGGGTGGTGCCATTGGTTCAAATTCGTTCTTTTCGTGGTAGGGAGCGCATTTGGGAGAAGCCGGGCCGGCGATAGCGATGAGCGACCGGCATATGGTGGATCCGGTTTGAAGAAGTTGTTTTTGTGAAATAAGATCTAGTTTGTATGCTAATTTTGAATCGATTTAATGGTGTATAGATCTTGCAGAAGTGATCTTTTTTTGTGGAGAAATGTGTTAACTGTTGGAGCATTATTTAAACTCTGCTTAACTTATGGTTTGCCCTCTTCGATCAGATATCTTTATAACTTTAAATGATTATCGGATTATTGTAGTTCAAAATTACATTAAAATTGAACCAGATCCAGCCATGTGAGGATCACTTTCCTTTTCATTGAACACAAGCGTCATAATCTTGTTTTGAACTAAAATTAGGGAAATTTATGCAGGATATTAAGCATATTTAAATCATTACATCAGCAAGTAACGCTATAGAAGGATTAACATTTCAAACCATGTAAAATCATCCTTAAATTTAAAGTTTTGCAAATTACAGTTCAAATAAACCGTTTTCCCTTTCGTTCGCCTTCTTTGTCATCCAGCCGACTGTTGGAGGGCTGCTAAATTTCAAGAACTGAACCTGTTTATACTCTCGCATGAAAATCAGACGGAAAAGGTCGAGAGGGGGGTGGGGGCTATTTTGACAGCACAATAAAAAACACACAAAATTCGCAACCAAAATCGTGTCGCAAGGTGCAATTCGCAATTTAATTGTGCAAAATTTGCCGTAAGTAGCCAGTGCGTATGGCGACCAAGTGTAGTCGGTGGTGTTAAAGTACTCACTTAGTGAAAACGATCTCGCTCGATACGTTGTTTTCCAAAAGACTCTCACATACCTGAACACACACACGTTTGTTAGCACGAGCAGCAACAGCAGCCCCAAAACAATCGATACCAGCATTGCCTGTGTGTGGTGGCGTGTTCGTTTGGTGTGTCACAGTGTGTATCGCGCCTGCTTGCCTGCCCCGCACTCGGAACTAGGAACTAATCACGGGCCAGCACCACCACCAGTGGAGTCTATGCTATGTTGCATAGCGTTGGCAGAATCCCGCTAGCGAACTATCTGCGTTGCTGCACGTCGTCGTCCACCGGACATCTGCGCAAAGTACCCCGTGCCGGCGGCAGTCTCGGGAGCAGCCCGCTCGGTCTGCACACACCGTCGGTTGACTGCTGCTCGTTTTCCGCCAGCTCCCCGCTACTGCTCCACCACCCGCTTCCTTCTCCACCGGCCTCACCACAGCATCAACCTTCGCCCCATCATCCGCTAGCGTCAACAACGCAAGTACGGTAAGACCTTCCCATACCCCCAATGCCTACTGCGCCAGCAGCCGTGTGTGTCTGATTGACGTGACGGCTATCGATTTTTCATGCCTAATCTTAACTGCTTGTCCTTTTCTTGTTGTTTTTTTTTATCTTGCCCTCCCTCGTCCCGTGATCGGACCGAAACTAATCAACACACACGCTCACACGAAAACTATGACGAAAATGGGGCACTACTTGATGGCATTATGCAACGCGCCGCTGCACTCACATCGTCGCCACAGCTCCTGCTCGAACCATTCGAAAGCACCACCCCAGTCGGGCCAGGCAACGATGGCGGCCAACTCGAGCGGTACGGAACCAAAGTTTACCAACCGATTGAAACAGGAGAAATCGCCCTACCTGCTACAGCACGCCCACAATCCGGTTGAATGGTACCCGTGGGGCGAGGAGGCGATCCAGCGGGCACGGGCGGAAAACAAGCTCATCTTCCTGTCGGTCGGCTACAGCACCTGCCACTGGTGCCACGTGATGGAGAAGGAGTCGTTCGAGAACGAGGAGGTGGCCAAAATCATGAACGAACACTTCATCAACATCAAGGTGGACCGGGAAGAGCGGCCGGATATTGACAAGCTGTACATGATGTTCATTCTGCTGATTAATGGTTCGGGCGGGTGGCCCATGTCGGTGTGGCTTACGCCGGATCTGGCCCCCGTGACGGGAGGGACGTACTTTCCGCCGAACGATCGGTGGGGCATGCCCGGTTTCACGACCGTACTGACGAAGCTGGCCAGCAAGTGGTCCACGGATAAGGACGATCTCGTGACGACGGGCCGGTCGGTGATTGAGGCGATCCGGCGCAACGTCGATCACAAGCGGGCGGATGAGGTGGAAGATGCGACCAACATGGAAACGCTGGAAGCAAAGTTCAAGCAGGCGGTCAACATGTACCAGCGCAATTACGATATGGTTTGGGGCGGTTCGCTCGGTGCGCCAAAGTTCCCGGAAGCGTCCAAGCTGAATCTAATGTTCCACCTGCACGTGCAGGAACCGAAGCACAAGGTGCTGGGAGTGGTGCTGAACACGCTGGACAAGATGGCCGCCGGCGGTATACACGACCACGTGTTCGGTGGCTTCGCGCGCTACTCCGTGGACAAGAAGTGGCACGTGCCACACTTCGAGAAGATGCTGTACGATCAGGGCCAGCTGCTGTCCCTGTACGCCAACGGGTACCGGTTGACCAAGAAGCCCTCCTATCTGGCGGTGGCGGACGCCATCTATCGCTACCTTTGCAAGGACCTGCGCCATCCGGCTGGCGGTTTTTACAGCGGCGAGGATGCCGATTCGCTACCGACGGCGGAGAGTGAGGAAAAGATCGAGGGTGCCTTTTACGCGTGGACGTACGATGAAGTGAAGGAGCTATTGGGCGCGAATGGGGAGAAGTTTGGCGAACTGGGCGGCGTTGATCCGGTGGCCGTGTATGCTGCCCACTACGACGTGAAGGAGGAGGGCAACGTGAAACCGAGCAGCGATCCGCACGGCCATCTGCTTGGGAAGAACATCCTGATCGTGTACGGTTCGGTGCGGGAGACGGCGGAGAAGTTCAACACGACGGTGGAAATCGTCGAGCGTATCCTGAAGACGGGCAATGAGCTGCTGCACGAGGTGCGCGATAAGCGACCGAGGCCACATCTGGACACGAAGATACTGTGCGCCTGGAACGGGCTCGTGCTTTCCGGGCTGTCGCAGCTGGCTTGCGTGAAGGATGCACCGGGAAGGAGCGAGTATCTGGCGACGGCGGAAGAGCTGGTCAAGTTCATTCGAGCGAATCTGTACGATGTGCAGGCGAGAAAGCTGTTGCGATCGTGCTACGGTGGGGCGGAAGAGTCGTTGGCTTCGTAAGTTGAATTATTCACAAATTCGAGGAGGAAATCTCACTGGTTTGAACGGTTCTTTTAGTGAACGTCCCATTTACGGATTCATTGACGATTATGCCTTCCTGATCAAGGGACTGATCGATTACTACGTAGCTTCGTTGGACGAGCACGCTCTGCACTGGGCGAAGGAGCTACAGGACATCCAGGATGAGCTGTTCTGGGACACGAAGCACGGGGCTTACTTCTACTCGGAGGCCAACTCTCCAAACGTTGCCGTTCGATTGAAGGAAGGTATGAATCGCCTCAGACAGTTCCGCATTGAATCGGGATTAATCTATTATTCTCTCTCTCTCTCCCTTCAGATCACGATGGTGCCGAACCGTGCGGTAACAGTGTCGCCGCCCACAACCTACTCCTCCTGAGCGACTATTTCGAGGAGGAGCGGCTGAAAGAGAAAGCACGCACCCTGTTTGACTACTTCGCACACACGGCCCACTTCGGGTACGTGCTGCCGGAGATGATGTCAGCCGCCCTGCTCGAAGAGCAGGGCCGCAACACGCTGATTGTCGTCGGTCCGGAAAGCCCCGAAGCAACCGCGCTGGTCGATGGGGTGCGCGAATTCTACATCCCCGGCATGATCATCGTGCAGCTGAAGATCGATCAGCCGGCACACATCGTGCGGCGGCGCAAATCGCTCGACAACTTCAAGATGGTGAAGAACATGCCGACGGCCTACATTTGCCACAACAAGGTGTGCCATCTGCCGGTGACGGAACCGGAGCGGCTAACGGAAGAGTTCCAGCCGCGGTACACCTTCGACTACCAGGAGTACGAGAACTGATTTTTCGAGGCCTAAGGTTTTCCAAAGGACGTGATTGCCGACCGTGCCGACCCATTGTATTGGGGGGGGGATGGCATGGGCGGAGCGGACTTTAGCTGGAAGACTGGTGGCCGCCGCAAGGGATTCGAAATCAAGAGACACACAGGCACACACAGCCATGATATGATGGAACGCGAAAATGAGGACAATTGGTTTTATAAACGGAAGAAGACACGTGATGAAAGCGGATGAGTCGGGCGTCGAATATCAATCGAATCGGATCGATCAGGATGAAAGATCCAATATAGCAGGGAAAGGAAAGGGTGGAGTGGATAGAAGAGGATAAGTTCTCTCAACTTATGTTAAGCATTGGGGCACTATTTCGACCGCCAAAACACAGCCTCGAGACGCTGCATCACCTAATACGAGCAAAGCTTAGCTGCGTTTTTCCGTTTGCTCGAGTTCTCGTTTTGTGTGTTACACGCTGACGACGACGGTTCACTATTATCCCTTGTGTACGCGCTTTGTAATTAAACGAACCACTCATAATTTGCGCCATCGGTTATAAACCGAGTAGAGTTCGCATTCCGTTTCGTGCCGTTGCGTTCCAACCCAGCCTCCCCATCCCCAGCACAGCAGGAGAAAAGGAGCCGGAGGAACGGCAAAACGGTTGTTGTGTTGTTTTCCGGTGCTCGATCGCGGTTCGCGCCTACTATTTGTTGTTGACGTTGATAATTTATTTGCTCAATTGGTAGCAGCGTGTTTAAGTTTAGTTTTCTGACCGTGCATATTGTTGCTAATTTCGTTGTGTTGCGTTGTCGCGCTTGTCGTGGAGTGGAGTCGCAGCTTTTCAAGAGTGTACACGGAATCAAAATGTTCACAATTAGATACGATCGAAAGGCAGCGGGGAAGGAGAAAAAGCTTGTTAGCAAACAAGAAGCAAAACAAAAACGTACCGCACACATAATTCTATTGTAGATTGCGATCGCGCATAGATTGTAGGAATCGTGTATTTCGATTTTTTATAGAGCGTTTCTCGCCCATGATATGCCGATATGCTAGTAATACACAGCGCGATATATATTATTAAAGGAATCCGATTTTACTGAACTGAAGAAAAAACGAACAGTACCTTCCTTCGAAAGGTTTTATAAAAGAAGTAGCGATTCCAATTGTTTTTTCAACACAGATCGATTTCAAGTAATTAAAAAGAGCTTTATAGAAAAAGATACATATATGTAGAGAGATAACTAACTACACAGAGCATCACAATGTTTGTGTGTGTGTGTGTTTTTTAAACCCTTCTGAATCACATAATCAAAACTACAGATCAAATACTTTTGATTGCTTCAAAACCAACAAGCACACAGAGCCCAAGAATCTCAGCAAGAACCAAGCACATACAACAGTACAGACAGTTCCGTAGTGATGCGTTTTTAATCGTTTTTTACCGAATTTAGTGCTCAAAGACGTAACGAATGTGGCAAACGAAGACGGGGGGAAGGAGAGAAGTTAATAGACGAAAAAGAGAGATATCTTCCACAAGCGTTTCGTTTGTGCGAACCGTTTGAAAGTAGCGAGTGAGTGAGCGTGAGCGTCGATAGATCGTTTTACCAGTAAAAGTAAAATACGAAACAACCCAGTCAAACAACACCACGCGCGCTATTGATATTAAGCGTTTTTATCTAGTTTTTAATCAACTTCTATTTCCGATCTATGACAAATCGCAAAGAAAAATGAATAAACACAAAAAAGAAAGAAAAACATTTAAAACAAAACGGGCGTCTGTCTCGTGTTCTTTCCTTTTAACTCACGTTTATCACAAACCTAAAGCATCACAGGGCACACAGCAAAACTACAATAATGTATCGTACATTTATTTATAATTTTCCTTTATCCTCTTTTCTTTTGCCTTTCAGTTCGCTTGCTCTCTCTCTCTCTCTCTCTCTCTCTCTCTCTCTCTCTCTCTCTCTCTCTCTCTCTCTCTCTCTCTCTCTCTCTCTCTCTCTCGCACCTTCCTACTGCCTTCAGCATTCTGGGGATATTATAATTATTGTTAATAGTATAGTTTCCTTTCTTTTTACTGCCGCCATACGAATGTGGCACAACAATACGTTGTGCAAATGGGAGAAAAATATAAGCGATCGCCTCTCGGGGGTGTGAAGAGAATTGTTTGTTCTTTTCTTCTTCTATTCTCACTTGTTTGCTCTTTTTCATTCGCCTCTTTGCAGCAGCCAGTTAACATGTGTTACTCTCGTTTAATTTATTTATCCGAATAATAATATATAGCTACATTATGATACGGGTGTCTGTGTATGTGTTGAGGGAGGGTATTATTAAGTAGTTTCCATTTCTTACAACCACTCTCTATATTAATTGTTTTAGCTTTTCCTCTTTTCATTCCCCATTGCTGTCCTGTGTCTTTTCGCGTTTCTTACAAGAGTTTATTTGCACAACGGTACAACCACACACTGTTTGCGCTCCACTTTCTTATTGCTCTTTCTCCTCGTCGTACCATCGTCATTGACCATTTTCCATAGTTTGATACAATTTTTAAGTACTATCACTTTTACCACTAACTCATTGGATGAGAATTTTAAAAAAAAACATTCAATACAAGAAAATAGAAAAAGCGCAAACAAAATTTAAATTAAACTACAAAAAGAATTAGAAAGATGAAAACCATACACAACATCACATAGAAAGGGGAAAACCAAACTAAACAATAACACAAATTCTTACTAGCTTGTATTCTCCAATAGCAAAAAGTCTTACACACAAAAAGGTAGTAAGTTGAGAATAGAAAGAAAGGGAAGTTTTAACACATACCATTGCTACTGTGTACGGTGTTGTAAATATGTATTCATGCGCGTCCGTGTCTTCCCAGTTTGCTTCTATCTTGCGCTAATAAACTTCACCCATTCCGCCTGTAATTCTCCTGTGTTTGCTTTTTTTCTCGGGGTTTCTCATTTGCGATTGGACGGAAAACACCAGATCCGGTGGCGTGGCCACACTATTTTCTTCTTCTTTTTTTCTACCTTTTTTTGAGCTGATCTCACACTCACATCATCGCGCACAAGGGAACAATCTCATTCGCTTTTTTGCCTACCCGATTTTCATTCTTCTCTCTTTCTCTCTTTCTTTGCTCTTTAAGGATGGCAATCTGCACGCTTGGAACTCACAGTAGCCGCCCGGAAAAAGTAGCGCACTAGGAACGGGGGAGTATCAGAGTCAGTTGTGTTGTGACGGGGAAGATCACTTGATCGGGGGAGGGTGTCCGCGTTCGACTTGTTAATTACACACTACACAGAAACACAGCTTCTTCTTGATTTATGGGGACACATACATCACATACACACCACCTTAACTAGTACCATCCGGCGGGTCACCATCATCATCATCTAGGGTCCATTAACAAGAATACGAATGCGTTTCGGGGGAGGCGTTTTACAACACGATCAACAATCAAATGATTCCAAACATTCTTGTAACGCGCGCGACACTACACACACCTGCTTGAGCCACACATTAATATAGTTTTTTTTTGTAAGTGTTTCATGCTTAATTTCACTTGCACTTGTTTTAGTAGCGGGTTCCTATAAGTAGATGTATATTGTGTTGGTTGGTTGGCTGGGTTGTCTGGAGTGCGGTGTTGTGTGGTTGATATTGTTACACTATTGTATATGTTTCCCTAAAAGTGTTCAAAGTATTGCCTACGTTAACTCTTTCCAGTTTCCATATGTCTTATCTCTTCCTTTGCCCCTTTCCTCTAAAGCTTATGAATAAGTTCCTCGTTTTTTTTGTTTTGCTACTCGCGCTGGAGCAATCCTTTTCTCGCGTTTTCTCCCGTTAGCGTAACAGCGCGCTGGCTATGAATTACCGTACAAGCTAGGACGTGAGAGGCGTTTTGATGTCTTTTACACTTGGCTTCCCCTACAACATTACCAAACACGAAGCATTCAGAGGGAGCACGCGACATCAGCCAGTGGAGAATTTGTTTAGTAAGATACCGTGCAGTAAAACCTTTCCTTAGTTTGATACAATTATCGCGTTTTACACTGCCCTCCTTGTCTCTTTTCTACTATTATTATGCACAGCAAAAATCGGTATATACAAACGCATAATGCATAATGTTCGCAACACACACACACACACTCTCGCTAACAGAACAATCACATTCAAGCCAAACATACGGTCGCTGATGCGAAACACACTCACTCCCATTCTTTATCTCATTCTTCGCTAGCTATCTGTCCAGGACGGGGCAGCATGATATCCCAAACGAAGCAGCTTATTTCTGATCTGGAATACAGGGTTTTTCAAGAGTTCTCATACTTGTGGGATACTTTCATGACTCTTTCGTACATGAAATGAAAACGTACATCAAAGAAATTGGACTCTATAGCACCCTTTTTGAACAAATCCAATAGGAATTTCCAATGAGTGTCCAACAAGGGTGCCATAGAGTCCAATTCTCGTCATAGAACGTTCATTTCTTATAAGAAAAATCTAGAATAATTGCTCAATGAAAGAATGGAGTGCTGTATTGGGGGACGCGAATCGAAAGACAAATTAATTTCCATTCCCTGCCGCATTTGAGTATAGCTCTCTCTCTCTTTGCGTACCTTCCTATGCTTCTTATCGCCCCGCACTGATTTGCACACACTTTGTTCTGCAATTGTTTTCTAAATAGTGGATCCCGATTTACGATTTAGCAGGAAGTGGGTGACCGAGACCCCGAGGAAGTAGTAGTGGAAAGTGCTGGCTTCTTTCCTAAGCACGGTAAATCTAATCCCACTCCTCCTTCTCCTCCGCTTCTCTTTTCTCTTCCCATTATCCATTGCATTACAAATAAAACCAAATCTTGCGCGGTGACTAAACTAAAATCAATGGATGGAAGAGTTGAGTCCAAAATGAGATAAAAACCTTTGCTTTCGTTTATAAGCTACTACAAATCTATACAATTGAAGCTAGTACTTAGACGTGCCTGTGACGTCAGACACCTTTTCACGCAACAAAAATAACACAAAATAAACATAAATTAAGCTCTTGGACAATGAAAGACACACACCCAGCCCCTTCGCGAGTAAAGGGACCCGCTTGTGGTGCGGGAAACGTATTGCAAATAGAAACAAGAGAGAATAAGAGAGGGAGAGAGAGAATACTTAATTAAACACCGGCGGGCAGTAGCAACAGTGGCTTGGCTGCTGCTGTTGGTGCCGTTGCTGGATGCTGCAACGCTGCTGGTGCCGTCGTTTCGGTGTACCGGGAGTTGTTTGCGTTTGCGTCTCATTCGGTAGGTTCCTCCGGGAAGCCGGATACCTCGGTTTGCTCCTGCACCGGGTTGCCGTCCGACTGGTACGATATTCGCAGACGCATCCTTAGCGTTGCCTGTACCGTAAAAGAATGCGCAATAAATTAGTAATTAATTAATAGGACTTGTTTTTAAGCGCTTCATTACCTTAGCTGTGCTAGTAACACGCATTTCCTGCGTTATCGTTCCACCGGGCGGTAACGTAGAGCCCGATGGGGAGAGCATCTGCAGCGAGAAGCTTCTCGGAACGGCCGCCTTTAAAGTAGAGAGGACAAAACATTAGTAGGATTAATAGTTTCGCTGTTTAATTGAAGTTGAATAGAGTCCAACCTGGAAAAGATACTGCTCGAGGGTGGTGAGCGAATTGTTGGTCGCCGTCATCAGGATCTGCAATGCACCGCCCGTATGCTTCGCGGACAGTTGCACCAGGATACCATTTTTATCCAGCGCCGTCAACAGTTTGGCATGTTCCTGCGAAAATAAAAAAAAAGCAATATTATGTTACCTTTTTGCACAAAACTCTCTCATTGCCAAACAATACGTACATCGTTGTTGTTGATAACTGCCGCCGAAAAATCGCTAAACAAACTGCCGGTCGTGCCGTTCGTACTCACGAGCCCCGTCGGTGAGGTGGGGCTGGTAAGGCTGCCCAGTCCACTGCCGAGCGGCGAGCCCAGCCCCGGCAGCATCGCCGGCATCGTCGTTGGCGACAGGTTGGAGTTTAGCAGATTGTCGAGCCCACCGAAGGAGGAAGAGTTGGCCAGCAGGTTCGGTCCGCCGGTACCGTTCTTGATGCTATTGTCATTCAGGCTGTTCAAATCGAGCCCGATACCGCCGAGCACCGGTGTGCTGGCGCCGAGCGACGAATTGACAGCGGCCGGCGGTGTGCTGGCCGGCATATCGAGACTGCCGAGCAGATCGAGCAAATCCTGATTGTTGCCGGTCGTGGGGGGTAGCGGTGCACCGCCGACCCCCGATTTGCCGTTCGTGGTGGCGGTTGTGCTGCCGGAAATGAGCACATCGGCGGTCGGCGTCAGGGCCAGCCCATCGATCGGATCGTCCCCTCCACCGAGCAGATCGAGCAGGGCGCGCTGAAAGGGAAAAGTTTATTAAAATAAAACCCTTTTTCGATTGAAAGCCAAATCGCACTGCTTACCGAATCCGATCCCATCTTGCCAACCATACCACCGGAGGTGTTGATCATCAGCGAGGAGTCACCGTCATCACCACCCTCGATCAGGTCGATGGTGGGTTGCTGATCGTCAAAGCCACCGCCCTCAGCGTCCGTGCCATTTGGAAGCGTTTTCTGTATCTTCGGCATCTTCTCGAGCAGTGCCGGCCGCAGATGGCTATAGTCGCGGAAGAGCTGCGCAAACTCGACGCCTCGCTGCTGCAGATCGATGTTCAGATGGGAACCGAACGCTTCGATCATTTGCTTCACGCGTGTCTCTCTGTAACAGTCGCAACACAAAACCCAATTAGAGACACACTTTTCCAGTAGTTCCACCTTGACACACTTTTGCACTTACTCTTCCTTCGTGCGGATGCGTGTGCTCAGCTTGGCCAGCGACACCAGAGCGTACTGTTTCGTCGTCGTCGAAACCGAGGTAGACCAGAGCAGCCGCTGATAGATATCGACCAGCTGATGTTCTGCAGGGATTTCAACATCTTTGCGTGTTTAAAGTTTGGACATACAGACATACATACACGTGGTGGTGGTGAGGGATGGTGATGTGGGCAAGCAATACCAGTACCGGCGTGAATCGGGGAACACGACAAAAAGGGAGAGAGAGAGAGAAAACACAAAACAAATGCTACAGGATCTGGGCCAACTACAAATTGCATCGTTTCACAAGGACATCAGCGTGACTATGGTCTGCTACATCTAAACAATGCCGAGGGGTCACACACTGCAGTCGGACTCATTACAGAAGCAAGTGCAAATACTATCCGCCACCAGGCTGCTTTGCGGATGCATCTGTCGGACATCATCCTTCTCGCACACTGCACCTACCTTCGATTCTTTCCGAGCTGAGCAACAGATCGCCGTACTCTCCGATCGTCCACACGGCCACCTGCAGCAGCGGCTGTTTTTCCTCCGAGTTGGCCACATTGTGCACCGAGCTCCAGAGACGCAGCCCGATGTACGCCTGTTCCTCCGGTGGACTGTTGAGAATGAGATGAATCGTAGACGACACCACGTCATCGCGCACATAATTGCCAGCCTGCCGAATAAAGCAAAGATTGTATCAGCAAAACAACCCTTCAGTGAACCTTCCCTGCAAAATGAACTCACCGCTATCAGCACGCTGAGCAGCGTGTCCAACCGCCAGCGAATCGAGGTGGCGTACCGCTCCGCCACGTGCACCATGCGGCTGCTGCACTGCGCCTTAAACTCCGGGTCCGCCTTCTCGAGAAACACGAGCAGCTCCTTCGACATGGCGCGTATGTTTTGCGAGTTGATCAGCGCAAACGAGAGCTCCATCGCTCGCCGCCTGATCGAGACGTCCGGATCCTTCAGGCACTCCAGTATCGTGGTGCGGTGCCGCTGCACCGCCGAGATGTCCGCGTGCACCGTCCGCAGCAGCGTGTTCAGCGCGACGTACCGGATGTTCTTGTCGCTGTTCAGCAGGAACCGGCCGAGTATGTTCACCGCCAGCACACGAAGGCCACCTTCGGATCTGTTTTTTTGGAGTAGGGAATAGACGAGATTTAAGCAATTGTTTGTGAAAAAGGTAGACCCGGTAGCTTCCAAACGCCTTACTTGATATCCATAATGGAAAGCACCGTCTCGTAGAGGATAGTGTTGCCCACGTTTTTGCTCGTCTCCGTGTTGGTTGCCACCTGTGCCAGTATGTCGTTCATCGCTTCCGACGCGTCCGGATCGTTGTGTCCGAGGATTCTTAGCAGACGTAAGATTTTCACCTACAACACAAAGGGGAATGATGGAAGGAGAAGAGAGATTTAAATCACAGACACACAGCCAATCGTAACTCGGTTTTTACTGATGCTTACCTGCAGGAATGGATCACTAACGCCGCTCACGTCGTGCTCCGGCGAGTAGCCAGCCAGTATCAGATTTTTCAGGATTCGCACCAGATTCGGCACAATCTGCAGCCAGTCACACAGCCGTAAAAAGGACGTGCGAAAGAGAAATAATAGGCAAAAGACACAAAAACATGGAATACGTTAGCGTGAAACTGTGAATGGCACTTCCAGCGGGATTGGGGAGATGGGGATAGACATATCGAGTGGTCCACAACGAGCGTGAAGAAACGCCCCCCCGGGGGAGGAGAGAAGAAGTTCCGGAAAAAGGATTGCGCTTTTTAAAGGACACTTTTTCCGTCTCTGTCGATTCTGATTGCCACCAGACAAAGGATGCACCAACTTTTACGTTCTCGAAAAAGGATAGAAGGTGTGCTGTGCCTGCGAAGAAGTCATCCTCATGGCATTGGGAGGAAAAACAATCACTGTGTGCCGTCGTCGTCGTCGTCGTTTCGTTTCCAGGAACTAGGTTGGGAAGGGGTTGTTTTTTGCTCCCAGCTTTTTGAATTTAACTGCCATCATCCTTCTTTCTTTGTTTTAGCGAAAGTGTAGAGGGATGATGCAGGTGTAAGGGACAAAGGACAGATACACACACATATAGGACGACATAGAGAGAAGGAATCATACACACAAACAGGCACGGGAACGAGAACAACGTGAAGGTGGTGAGTCGGTCGGGGTGTAGCCATGGCGCTTGGCATGAAGCTACACCGTGGGCAGAAGAGACATGAAGACATTTTGATGCTAGGTTTGGTAATGAATTTTTATAGCACATTGCACACATAGTACCACCGTGAAAAGGATTCGTTTCGAGTGGATCGAGGACGGGGACAAAGCTGAAGCAGCATTCCAATACATTTGCCCTCCCTTTTCAAAACACGGAAAGGGATGAAAATGAATGCGCTTTAAAGGGATAGAGCAATTCATTCTCGTGGAATAGGATACTGTTATTGATTGGACGCCATATTCCAGGCGAGTTATTCTTCTGTATTACCAGTCTGTTAAGTTTAGGTTTAGAAATACATTTTTGTTTATTATTTATTGATTGTTTATATAAATCTGAACCAAATAATGAACTTTAACAGGCAAGAAATGGAGTAGTTTTGTGTGTTTTCAATAAAACATCTGAATAAATAAAAGGAAAACAAGTACAGCCTACACTTAATAGAAGCATCAATAAACATTAGAGCACGTCACGCCGACATTACGCCTTAAAAATTAGCAAATAAAACAAGAATCAAAGCATAATTACGATGCAGCTAGCATATTGCCTAGGGATGGAGATGCATTAGAGCTTTCAGAGGAGCGGCAGCAACATGAATAAATCATGCCCGAAAGTGTATATAGTGTACACACACAGAAACACACAAACGATTGGCTCATGCACATGATTGGGCAATCTGCGAGGAGGGGGGCAAGGAACACGGGAAACACACGCCATCGAATTTAAAATCAAGTCACAGAGAATAACACAAAAATTCAAGCCTCCCAAAAAAGCTCCACCAAACGAACCACTCCACAGCCACTCAGAAGGACCAATAGTGGCTGTGAAAAGCGAACAGTTGGGAGGGAAAAATGGCATACAAACACATACACACCCAGCGAGAAAAGCACAACCTTGTGTGTCTCGGGGGCAGCAGACGATGCCGAGCGATGGACAACACATAACGAGGCGAATGGTCGTCGGCGAGGATTTTTGCAAACCGGCCGGACACACCACCGCCGCCGGTGGTAAACGTTCCGAACCGTCTTTCTCCCCGTCGTTGCAGCACCTCTCTTGTATGCATTTGCATTGGGAATGGGAATGATGAATATTTTAGGAGCCCTGTTTCTCTAGGCACCTGGGTGTATGAAAAGTGAGACGATTCGAAACGATACTGGAAAGGAAGACAGCACACACAACACAACCGATGCCATTCGAGGCTGGTTTTATGAATTTCCCTTCGCCATGCTTCTTGTGCGAAGAACAGAATTGGCATGCAATTGAGCTGCTGCCGTTTGGTGGTGAAGCGGAAGCATTCCCGGGCATTAGTAAACTGGGCTGGAGTGTGTGGAGAGCTATGGGGTGGCGCACTAGACACTCTACTAACACTCGGTTTGATTGATTGGCGTGGCGGGCAGTGGTGTATCAGTTATGAACGATTATTGAGCGTGTGCATGGGATTGAAACGCCACGCCACTTTTTAATGGATTTTTGGTCAAATCTGCATTTAAGCGGTCATGTCATTGAATCGGTATCATGCAGGAGGAGGATTTCAATAAATAGAAAATAAATCCACTTTAAGGGAGTTCTAGCTAAACGATAAAGCAGTCCAAAGCTTAAAAAGAAATAGAGATTCAATTAATTAAAATTAAATTAACATCCCAAAAAGCCCAAACAAAGCTCAACTTTCGACTGCCGAAATGACCACAAAAAAAGGGAAAACTTTTGGAAGCCATCTAAAATCGGAAAACGATAAATAACACCACAAACAAGGATAACAAACAACAGCCGAAGTAGTACAAGGCTACTAATACCCACGGTCCGCGCCGTGCCATTGCGTGCTCTATCGTTTTGCGTGTCGGAGCAGTTCTTCGCTCTCCGGCAGCAGTAACACAGAACGGCAAAGAAGTGGCAAAGTTTTGTAACTTTTTCGGGCACAGAAAACACAGCAAAAGAGCGCCGCCGGAAGAACGGAAGACACTCACAAAGCAAACTTCACGCAAACACTTTGTTTTACACATCGTGGCGGTTTGTTGTGGCGGCAGCAGTAATGTCCATCCACAAAGCGTTACGTTTATTTGTTGGACAGCGCACAGTTTCTGGCGAACCGAATGTTGGCAACAGTTGATATTTTACGGGTCTGTAATTAACTACAAGTTCGTTTGCCGGCGTGGGGACAGGACAAATGAAACACAACAAAGCGGTGGTGGTGCGGCGGGCGTTTTGCGCAAACAGCTTATAAAAGTAAAAGATATCATAAATATTACATTACAGCCAAAGTCGTAACAACGAAAGCAGGATAGCACAACACAACTTACTTACACAACAATGAATCTATAAAAAACACACACACATACACACTCAATTGATGCAATAATGATACAGCACAAAAAGCACAGAAATTGGAGGGGAGAGGGGAATTGGTTGGGAGAGGCATTAATGGGGCGCACCACTTTGGCCAGCTTTCCGTCATAGGAGTAGTAGCTGGTCTTCATTTCTTCCTTTATGATACTATACTATATAGGCTATATGTTTTTAAAGGGATGATTGAAATTTCCTGCCGGATTTTATTTCACGGTTTTAAAAGGACTAGGTTTGGTTGTTGAAATGTTTAAAATACAGGGAAGTTGCTTTTAAAAAAACGGGAGAAATTATTTAGCGATGTCCTGGAACATTACACCAGTGAAAAGTACACTAAACGGATGGAGTGGATGGTTTATAGTACGAAAGTAGGCAGTTACAGGGGACAATACAGAGAGAGAGAAATAGCTATGTAGATAGAGAGAGAGAGAGAGAGAGAGAGAGAGAGCACAAGAGGGAGCATGGCTAAGATATGTGTGGGGCATTACCTCTTGATTTCCACTATCCTGGCAAGCAATGAGCAAATGGTACGTGGGAAGGGAGGAAGTAACAGCAAGAAAATGGTTAAAATACATAGTATAAAGATGTTGCTCGGTTTATTACACCGAACCGTACCCCTCGTAGCAAATATGGAATGGAATAGAAGCGCCATTTGTGTACGGCTATTTCTGATCTAGCGAGACACGCATGGCGCATGAAAAATGTACGCAGTAGCTAGCTACGCATCAGCCTCCTCCTCTACGCGCAGCATGATTCTTACACAGCAACAGGATTTGGCAGTCTGAAGTGACTTTGTTCTTTGAAAGCAATGGTCAATTGGTTCCAATCCAACTCCAATGTGTGTTTTTGCCGCCCAAGAGGAGCGTGTGAGCGAAGTTTTAAAAACAAAACGGAAACACAATGTAAAACACAAAAAAAAACGAACCCAAAAAAGCCACAAAAGAGAGTACCGAAAAGAAACACACTATTCTCTACACACTCTACTGTTGCTAAAATTGCTTTACAGTTTCAGAACGTGGTTGTGAGTGCATATTCTAGAAAAAAGTGTCAAAATTATGTCAAAAATAAACATACGCTTTGTCTAACTAGAGTAAACAACGCTAGACTAGTTCTATTCTACTACACTACACTACACTGCCCACAAAAACTACGCCCAAAATCGTTGCAAATTGCTGTAAAATCTTTGCAAAATGCTTGCATGTTGATTGAAAAATACTATACTAGCCAATTTTGTGTCTTTTTTTCCTTCAACAAATGCTCTGCGCGCAATAGCGTTTAATTAAAAACTGTTTTGAAAACTACGCGAAAAAATGCATTGAAATCGTTTTGCTATTTGCCTACACAACACCGTTGACACAACAACATTAGAGAAAAATGGCAATAAAAACACAAATGCTAATATAAGTACGCGCTATCGTCTAACAAAAAACATACGCCTACCGACAGAAACGAAAGGGCTCGTAATTAAAGAGATGGGGATGCGGACACACCGACAGCTCAATTCATTCCAGATATTAAGGGAAAAAGAATAGCAAAATGTACATTAAATCGTTTCACTCGATTGAGCTACTTTACTATCGCTTAGAGTGTGTAGCACAGCACAGGGTGTCTATTGGCTAGTGTCACTAATTGCTAAACTAGTTTACCGATAAATATCACAAAACTAATCCAACAAAATCAAAACACAGAGAAAAATATAAGAAAAAGAGTGAAAATAATGCTTCAAAAGACAAAAACAAAAACTAAACATCTTCTTCAAGTGAACCGAAACACAAAAGGGATGCCCTTCTTTTTTTATCTCAAGGGCTCCAGTCTGTGTGTGTAGAGTGCTCCAATAAAAGTGTACACAGTACACGGGTACTGATTTCAGGTGCAGATTAACCGATAAACAGGTGAAACGGCAAGTTCGTTCCGTGGTTTTGTGTGTATAACACCGTAAGCTTGCCAAAAAATAGTCTTACCTTTTTAAAGTGATTCAGCGTGTCGGAACTCTTTTCGCACATCTCCGTGATGAGTGTGACGCCAGCGATTAAAATTCCTGTTCAGTAAAAAGGGGGAACAAAAACAGAAAAATTAGTCCACAGCAGATAAAATGTCCTTATTCATTCATTTCCATCCGTGCTCCCCACAATCCACACCTTCTTCCGGTACCGCAAGAAGAAAGCAAACGACTTTACAACGGTGACAAACGAACGCGCAAACCAAGCCAAGTGGGGAGGTGGGTGCAAACACAGGCTCGTAAAAGGTTTCACTTGTCTTAATTAGCCAGCCAGCATATGCGTCCGGTTACTGCCTTTGCGGCGGGGTAGTCGGCGAGCGTTCGCTTCGCTGGTGGCTATTGATTATTGCGTTAGCGTTAGCCAGTGTGGCTACACTACACGTGGTTGGTTTTGCTGACGCTGCACCAGCTAATTTCGCCAACCGTACCCTAATGAATATATCAGCATAAATTACATCCCTGTCTGCGATACTGGGAGACTCTTCTGTGACGGTTTTCCGTATCGTTTTAGAGCCACACAGCACCAACAGCGTGCGATGAGACTTCAGCAGCTTGTTACTATCGTTGCTTGAAGGTGTTTATCCCCGCTCTTGGCTTGGCTTGGTTGTTAATTATTGGTGTGGCTTACAGCCGTAAATTGGAGGTACTGGAGCGTTTGTGTAACACCTTCCAACTAGCTCCCGAGCGGGAAAGTGTCTTAAAACCTTCGAGTAGTTAACAGTTAAAGCAAGATTTAATCCTCTGTTTTCTAACCATATTTTGTTAGCAATCATTCACATACAGCGGAAGCTTTTTCCGTCCTTTTAAATCCTACTCCTGTGTACATGCGTCTACCCTCAATTCAGAAATGCATGATGCACACTGCACCCATTTACCGTGATTTTTCTCGTTCAGCAGCGACCGGGTCGCCGGAAGAAAGATTTCCATCAGCTCCGGCACCCGCTTGATGATCCGGAACGCGCACAGGGCGGCCTTTTTCCGGATGTACGCGTTCGGCGAGCGCATTAGCTTTTCCACCTCGCCTGCCAAGTCCCGGGCCATCTCCGGGGACGCGATCGCACCGAGCGTACAGAGCGCCAGCCCCACGACGAACTGTGTCGGACTGTTGAGGTCACTGTAATGGGAACACAGAGAGAGAGAAGAACGGTGAAGATGGGGCCGGGGTACGATGAGTTCCATTACGCGTTACTTACTTCTTCAAACAGTTGGTAATCAGCAGATGGACGTCCTGCCGCTCGTCCAGCAGCAGCATCGCGCCGAGATAGCCGATCCGCTTGTCGGTGAACCGCGGGCTGGCCGTCAGCTTCAGACACTCGAGCTGGCCGAAGTGGGCCGGATAGCCGAGCATGTGTATGTACAGCAGCTTGGCAATGTTGCGACACCGCCAGACCGAGTCCTCCTCGCGGAAGGTGCTGCGGATGTAGGCGCACTCGCGGTTCACCACCGCCCGCTCCTCGGCCGCCGTCCGGGCGGCCCGAATCTGTCGGATGAGATCGCGCAGGCGGGTCGGTGTCGGGATCCGTACTACAAGTGATGGGGAGGGAGCGCGAAAATAATTTAAATGGAATTAGAAGCTTGTTTAGAGCCGCGATTGCTTCTTGAGCTGTACGAGATTGCTACTTGAGCTTCAGAGCGAAGCGAATAAATATTGCGATGCCTTTAAAGTAATGCTCATGCTACCCCCTGCCAGAAAATCAATTTTTAAACATTATCCAATCTTTCTATTAATAGTTTGCGTTGTTCGTTGCGTGTACAAATTATCCAACAGCAGGGCGGAGGAGTAGGGTCTGTCGTGCTTCCGGACCGGCTGGAGAGAATATTAATTAGCTTCAATCGATAGCATGAAGCTCGTGTCGGAAGCATAACAAACCAAACAAAAAAATCCACTCCAAACGAGCGGAAGAAGCATAGTTCGATCGTCCGAACCCTCCTCCCCGTAGTACACAACGAACTTCCGGCGGGCCCGAGCTTTGCTCACCATTCACATTGATTTGATGGAAAATGGTCGGAACGATTTAGTTGGAAAATGGTTGTCCCCTTCGGCAACGGAGCCGCACCCAGAAATAAAACTAAAATAATAATATCGCCCGGGTCTCGAGAATAATGCTCGTCGTGTGCAGAGCAGCATGTGTAGTACCGCACAGCGTGTCATACACCAGGTTCAAACCAATCGCGTCCATACAGGGCCGGTTAGGAGGACACAAAAGAAGCAGCATCATTGCAACCATTGCTGCTCCCTGTTTGATGAAAAGAAACCGCAACCACCGTTTGCAGAAGCTGTTTGGCCGTTTCGGGACCGTTTCGGTCCGTTCATTTGGGTTCGTTCATGCATGGCAATGTTTGCTCACCTCGTTCTATCGTTTCGTTGATCGCTTGTCGTATCGTGGCCATGTTAAACGCTGGATTGAACCTAAAAAGAGAGAGTGAGAAAGAGAAAGAAGGTAAAATATACAATTTAAATCAGTATTTATGTAATAGCATCGTTGAAGAAGGGATCATTTTTGCGTTGATTTAATAAAAGGTTGATTCTAACATTCAGAAAAGGCCAACTTTTAATTACTCTCCACAAGGATCGCATGACAAATCACTACTCCTCCGGTGAGGATAAATTAATATGGTATAGAACTCTCATGTGGCTCTGTAAAGCTTCACGCTAACGACGTGAAAGACATATCTCGGATGCGGGAAATAATTAGGCAATTATCACCAGGTGATACTATCGACCGACTATCCTGCTCCAATCCCTGCCCCTACGGAGCGGCAAGAGTATTATTATCTAACTATTACGTGCCATCATAGCAAGCGGCCAGCATAGACACACAAACGCTCACACACGCCATCACCATCATCATCATCAGCATGTGAGCGTAATTCGGTGCTTCATATAGATCGTTAGTCTCCTGGAGTTGGCGGAGTGGAATAGAACATCGCTTCTCGGTATACTTCGGCTGTCGTAACACGATACGGAGGTTCATCAAAATGCGTGATAAGTAACATAATATATCCAGTAAATTGTCGCAACCACGTAAAATAATCTTAGATTACCCCCTGGCTCCTCAACCCCTTCTAACAGAACCGGAAATGTCACAAACCTTGGCCATAGCAGAACAGACGAACCAAGAAGCTGTTTTGTCCAATCGAGTCCAATCGGAGGCTAATCGTCCTCGTCTTCCAGAGCAACATCATGCTGCTAGGGCTTTGCCTTCCCGCCCGCGTGTATCAAAAAACGATTACGGGCACGTGTGAAGGGGGGGGGGGGGGGGAAAGCATAATATTGCCATGATAATCATAACCCGTGTCGATGTCGTCGATGGTGCAACGAGCCAACGAGCAGCGTGTGGCTGTGTGTGCAACAAGACCGATCGATTGGAAGGTGTTCAAGTGGAACACCCGATTGCTTTCCATCAAAGCACCACACACCAATGGATGGATGGATGGATGGTTGACTAAACGTGTTATGTTTGTGTGTATGTGTTGTGGCCAAAAGACGATGAGGCGAAGGGTCGACGCTAACTCCCTACATGCCCTTCCTACACTGGATGTTGCTACCGAGAGTTGGGAATAAAATAAAAATACACAAAACCCAAAATGCCACACCGCAACGCACACACGAAATTGTAGGGAAATTGATGCCGATACGCACGAACGAATTGTAAATAAAGGTCCACAAAGGTTCGGTGCCGCTGTAAGCGAAACGCTTCGGAGTATTATAATAGGAACCTTGCGCCATCTTGGATTTGGCAAGATAGCAACAAATTTCAATGAATATTGAAACAAGAAGACGAGCACAACATCGAACCTTGGTTGCCAAAGGTTGCTCCAAGTAGGCTCTGGAAGGTGTTAACAGTACGGTAAGGTCACGATTCACTAGACGACTCAGAAGTTACAAGCTTCAATGTCAATTTGGTGTTAGCAGCGTTATGAACAAGAGTGGTACCAAATTATCGGGACAGTGCAAATAAGTTGAAAAGTGAACATCCTGAGATTTGAGAAATTAAAAAGAGATCATATTGAAGATAAGTATGAGTGTCATAAAACATAACGGTCATCTTCAAACCCTCCAGGGACGGTTTTGGTTTGTGCAGAGCACCGCCGGGACTTGTCGAAAAAATGCCAAAAATGAAACGAACCCTCGCCCCCCAGGGAACACTCTACCACCAAAACCAAAGCTCCACCAAAACCACCTTCTTCAAGTGTAATGCAATCCACCGGAGGACGGTCCACTGTTTTCTCACAACACCCGAGTCGGTCGTATGTACAATCTCTACCGCAAAGTTGATCTAAGATTATGCTCCACTGGGACACCTTTGGCTCTGTCCGCTTACTTAGTCGCCCTACTATCTGTAATCCCTTTAGGTCACAAGGCCACAGAACAACACACACTAGACTGAAGAGGACTTGCCGAGCTCTGCTTCGCCCCTCTCGTGTCCTTTGGAGTTGTTAGAAGAGAGCACAGGACGACGAGCTAGGCGAATTTTAATCACGAATCACCTGACCACCGGTTCGTCCGAGCAAAACCCAACGCCGACGTCACGTACGGCACGTAAAATCAAGGTGTGTACGAGACGACGGCGTATGACGATGCGGTTTGGTTTGGTAGAACACACCAACAATCTGGCCCCAAAAACTAGACCACCCCATGTCATGCCAGGGTAAAATTTCATGATGGCGATGGCGATGATGATGATGAAGATTATGATCGTGTGGCAAAAGGTGTCCTGTCCAGCTGGCGTGTTGCCCACCGGCAATTCCGTGCCATTCGGTGTCAATTCATTTTAGCCTAGCTGAAGGAAATGTCCTTACCGACCGGGGCAGACGGGTGGGTGGAGAGTGGTGTGGGTTTATTAACTTTAAATATTAAATTTTTAGTCGTATCATGCTCCGAAACGAGAGGGCTCTTTTGTGTAACCTTTTTGGCAACTTTGGTAACTAAAGGAAATGGTTTATCTAGTGGATTATCTAACGTGTACCTTGGCACTTGTTAATTTTAACATCTTCAGAAGAATGTAGCAATATCATTGAGGAAATATTTGTCCCTCGTTAGAAAGAATTCTAGCGAGATGATTCATTCATCCAATAAACGTCATTAGCACTTCTTCCGCGCGAAACGTGCCTGTGTTCAGTTGTATTGGTTTTAGGGCGTGTTCTAAGCAGCGTGTTGTGGGGCTTTTATAATCAATCCAGGGAAACAACTGCAACGTTCTACATCATCCACACCAAAGTGTAGCTAACATCAACAACTGTCCCCATAATTTGCTTTTGAAACAGAAGCGCAATAACTCACGCCTTTCGCAATGATTAAGTAATCGTTTCTTTTTTTTTTTTATCTCACTCACACGCGATTCTACTCACGTACGTACTGCACTCACACTAGATAAGGGGGTTGCTCGCTCAATCCAAACTGGAAACTGAACCCATTTTAAAGAATAATTTAAATGTCTTCCCCCACACGGGGTTTGTCGGGAAAAGCCTTAAATACATTGCAAAAGCTCAGTGTACAACAAACAACTCACATAATCCAACGCAAAGGAAGGTGACAGTCAGTGTTTGTTGCACATTTTAATCCACCTTATACGGTACCTCTCCTCTTCTTCCTTGGTTTGTGCATTTAATCAGCTTCCATCCGGCGAACGGGACGGGTTCCGGTGTGGAGTATAAAGCCACAAACACACACACACAAAAAACCGGTAGTGCATCTGTTAATGCCTACTTAAGCTGACAACAAGCAAGCCGACCAACTTCAAGCCGGGCGGCAGCTGTGGCGCCATTTCAAAGCTGAGTAGGCCGGGAAATTGGAAGTCGCGGAATAGACAAACACAAACACAATGCACACTTGTGTTCATGGGAGGGAAAATTTGTACAGCCCCATACGGATCCATCACTCAATGACAATGATACTAGGGTACTACTAGGTACAATGGTTGCTGAACAGCACAGATGCAACCACGATGGAGTCGGATGAGAGACGCGAAGCATTTGAATGACGTTTGCAACTGCGCTACGCTACGAACTGACCTCGGCGAGAGGTTCTATTGTCAAGGACTGCAATGGAGCAGCGGTGGTGTGTGTGAGTGAGCGTGTGCTTTACCCTTCCAACAACGTCATTGTGATGTGTGTATCGTGAGCTTTTCTTAATGATGTAGTGGTGTGTAGCATCGTAAGAGCTTTACAGATGATTCGTCATAGAATTGTAGAGAAAATGCATTTACATTTTATAGCAGTTAAGGGGTTTAGTGAGCTATTTTCTTCTGTGAAAACGATGTTCCTCCTGTTCGTCTGAACAATTTTCAACAATTTCTTCTCTAATCGTCGACTATAAACGCACATCAGCTGTTGTTGAGTATCATCTAGATGAGATAACATTAACATTTGGAAGGAACAGAGTAATAAGTGATTTTTGGACAAATTATTTCATTTTCTCAACCTGACTAGTTTTGTCATTTGTTACTTAACAAATTAGCTCATTGCTGCTACTCGCTTGCGTTACGTGTTGCGCAAAACAAAACTGCACTTCCCTTCCGTTGTCAGTCATTATTGCGAAGCGATTATCATAACGGACGGAAGCTGCCTGCCGTTCGACTGGCCCGAATGGATGGATTAGGCCACCGTGGTGGGGCGGCCCAGGTGAAGCCAACAATGTGTGTTGGCTGCGCACTGCGAGTGCAATGAAGCGTTTGTGTGTGGTTTGCGCTGCCCAGATGGTGTGTGCAGTTGGCACACGTTGATATTTCAGTAAGAATTTTCATCCAATATCAAGAGCTAGAGTCAGTTTCATTTCAGCAACCTTTACCCTCGCTTAAACGGTGACCTAAATCGTTGCTCCAAAAGGTACACGCCCGCTGGAGAATTTATTCTTTTTTTCGGATTCGCACAAAATGAGTTCGCGATATTTATGGGACCTTCCCCGTCCTCTCCATCTCCCCACAGTGAGGGTTCACGCCGAATCTGGGACAAACACTAAATCACAATCCTCGGATAGTTTGGACCTGGCAAACCTAGCAATCCCTATCCCTCTAGTGCTCTAACCCGACTTTGCTCTACTTACCCATGATCGGAGGCATTCATCCTGGCACTTGGGCCCTACAGCCAGCCGTCGTTGTCTAACTTTTCGCACGATGATTAATGCTCTCTCGCTCTCTTCGCCGCGTTTCCGTTCGCGTTTTGCCAGCCTTCGGTGGCAAAACTGGGTGGGCTGCAGGAAGAATTGCAGGTAGGTGGTGGTGGAGGATAACGTCGCGAGATCTTTTTCTCAATATCCGTTGTTTCTTTTCGCGCACTTTCACTCACACACACACACACGCGCGCGCACGGAAATGCACTCACAAGCACAAGTAAATAAACGCGGAAATCGTAGAGTAAGACGAAGGCGTATGCTGCAGCCACTGTTTGGACACTTGCCACTGAGCGGAAGTGAGCGATTTCGACGCGCCGGTAAAATGATAAAGTTGGAGAACGAACCGAAAAGCGTTTGCTTTTCCACCGCGAGGTTCACATGAATGGAAAAGCGCGTCTTTCGAAGTAGGCCGATGCGTTTCTAAGACGTTCTGCTGCAGCTCTACAAATGTGCATGCGACAGAAGGGGAAAGAGAGAGAGAGAGAGAGATAGGGATGAAGAAATGGACACATTAAAATCATAACCGAATGAGAGTTTCTTTGCTTTTCATCCAATTCAATTAGAGGTCAGTGCCGCATAATGTTTGATGCGCCCCGATTTGTCCGTTCGTCGTTCTGTATGCGTGTGTGTGTGTGTGACTAAAAAATGATGGTGATGGTGTTGGACTCCGACGGATCTGTCCCACCCAGACCATTAATTGGAGTGGCCTTCTTAGATTGAAATTTAACGACAGCACTGTGCAGCAATTCAATTGATGCTGGATGGACTTTACACACTACCCTCCGTACCATCCAATTGCAGGAGCATCAGTATTTACTGTCAATTAAACTCTTGCAGGAAGATTTGTAAATAACAGAAGGAATGAATCGATAAAGAAAGTTATTTAGTTACAGGGTTTAGCTGTGGGACACTTTATTGACTCTTTCTTACGAGAAATGAACTTAATGTAAAGGGAATTCCAATTCCCTGGATTTCAACTGGATATGTCCAATAAGGGTGCTATACAGTACAATTTCCAACATATGAAGTTCACGTCCAATAAGAAAGAGACAAGGAAGTGTACTACATTTATGAGAACCCTTGGAAAACCCTGTAACATCAGCTTAGCTTAAAATGTACTTAAAAGGAAAGGGTTGGTTGCTTGTATATCCAAAGAGTTGCTTCAAAATGTCTTTGATCAAAGGAAAGGAAAGATATGCAAATTCAAACTTCAACTCTACCGTGAGTCGACAAACCATTTGTGCCATCTGTCGCCTCGTGCTCTTGCAATTCGTGTTATGATTGAATTATATTCAACCCTGTCCATATTCGTAAGCTTCCTCCTGCCCAAATTATATTTACTCAACACTCGAAACTGCCGTGCCGTCGTCCAGCGCGCTCAAATGACGTCAGACGGCGGCTGCTGGAAATGAGCCCTCCCTTGCCCTGCGTTCCCTCCCTCTCCCTGCACAGTCTTTGTTAACCACCGTCCGGTTAAGGTGACACGTTTCGCACATCAACCGACAAGTCCGGGTGGGAGCCGACAGGCTGAAATCATAAATCCGTCGCGATCGCTGCAACACACAATTTGAGCTGCATTTTGTGAGCCCTGTATTGGTACTGGGGGATTTGGTGGAAAATGGGCTCGTTGGTTTCGTTTCTTTTCCGATGCCCACACACAACCACAACACGCTGCACACTTATGCACACCACACAGCCAGATGGATTTTAATACACATGTGAAGCAAAAACGGGGTAGGCGGCGATGCGTTCTGTCGGTGGGCCAAATGCGACTGTCGTTGTGTCACTTCGCTTTCATTAGCGCCTTCGAAAGGGGATGATGGGGGATGGTGACCAGTGAAACAGAGTGACGCAAAAAAAGGGAACCCAAAACCGGATGGCAGCACACCTGTGCGTCATCCTTGCACACACTTGTTCGCACACAACTACACACAACTCAAACGCACAGACACCACCACCACCGTTTGGCACTTTAATCCTTTACCCTTTTTTTTTTGTTTTAGCATAGTTTGTTGTAGCATAAACGATTTCATAAAGCACACATCCCCGGACACATTACCGGTTGGGAGGATATTGTGTGCACTGTTCCGGAGGGGGGCTTATGGAAAGCGGATGCCATTCATGTGGAAAAGCACACACACATACCGGCCCTGCGAGGTCAACACACCTCGCTGCCTTCATTGATCCTTTTGTACGGCGTTCCTCACAAGTAGGCGCAGAAGGGCTGAAGAGGTGTTGTGAGAAGGGCTTATGGAAACAAACATTCAGAACATAAGCCGTACCACTGGCGGTGCCCTGCTGCTGGACACACGCAAGTAGGCTTTGACAGCACACACACACGCACATGCGCGCATACCAACACACACATACACACACACAAACACGTCAGCACGGTAATTCTTTCCACGCACGGAGCCTGTCTTAATTTGGAGCGTTTTCTGCTGTCTTCCTCCCGTCTGGTGAGCTTTTTTTCCAGCCCCCACTACTCTCCCCCAAAAAGGGAAGCCTCATTTCCGAGGGATGCTTCTGGAAGTGTGCTGCTCTGGTCAATTAAGTGACCTGTTTGCCACTGCTGCTACACTTCCAGGAAGGTTTGCACTGTTGCCATTTCGCACACACACATACACACAATCCGACTTGAACCCACCGGACAACCGAGATGATGACCCCGAGCAGAGCAATCGTTTGCACCGTTTTCTTTTCGTTTTGGATTTGCCACACTTACACACTGCCTCCTCCACACTGTTGGCCACTGGAGCTGGGCCCTTATTCAACTCTCCCTCTCTCCCTCGATCGGCACGGCACACACACACACTTCTGCCAGCAAAGCCCGTGTAGGCCCCGAATCGCGGCCACCTGGGACAGCCTGGATGCGTTCAGCCAAAAAGGTGGAGCTTTCCTGCCACAGCCAGAGACACCGATCGTTTTTGGCAAAAGTCCACGCAAACACACGAGACGAAGACAGAAAAAATGGGTTTCGTTTTTCCTTTCTGCTCGTTTTGACTTTCTCCCTTGCGTGCGAGCGAGTACGGCTGGGCGGGACGGGTTCGTACACTGCTGGCCGAACGGTTGTCAGTTTGACAGTTGGGGGAGGGTGTCTGTTGACCGCTGCAAACAAATGGAATTGCTTTTGGTGAATAAAAAACTTGTATTTCATAGTTTAATAGGATACAATAAGATATTATGTTATCAATAGCAAATGTATGCTATTTTATTCAACAGCTTAACAGATAAACGGAAAAAATAGCTTAAAATTAACTAAGAGAACGTCGCTGATTTGCATTCTTTTGTCTTAATTTATGCGGAGCATGCATCCCACATGCACCAACCTGCTGGTTTTTCCAGATGATGATTTTTCGATGACGTTGAATGACAGCTGTTGGCACATGTGACGCCTCCGCGGACAACGACGTAGCAAAACTAATGACATTTTGTGAAATATTTTTGGATAATTTACCTGTAAACTTACTAAAAATAAATTCAGTAGAATATGCTTAGATTTTGGCAACATGAAGGTGCGTAAAACCGTAGTAAATATTGTATGATAACCATCCATAGAATTTGATCTAGAGCAATATTTTGAAATGGCCGTTGCATATTGAAGCACAACATAAACAAAATTACATTTTTAATTCTTTCTTGAATGGAAATCTTTTACAGACTTTTGTTTCTTTTTGTAAGAGTCCATGCCTCAAGAGATGGCTTTTTCTAAATTCAAAACAAGTTAGAGTAAACATTTATCATGACAAAGTTAGGAAAAAGATATAATATTTGAGCCCTTTCAGGCAGAGGAAATGGAATTTCTTTCTCAAAATGGATTTTAATGACGCTGCAATCAAATTGCTCGTTGTCCAAAACCGGACTTGTTATGAAGAATGATGAACGTACATTGATCAGTTGCTGAAAGTCTCTCGCTCATAAGAAGCTGTCTGCTAGGAATTAGAAAGAAACAACGCACAAGACTCGGCCTTTTAGATTGGTTGGTTTTGGAAACGTTTCCGTTTATTGGTATTAAACGAGCATTAAGAAAGCACTTAAGTGTTAAGTCGTTTTTCATGAATCCGATCGATAGCGATCGTATGTTTCTTTTCTTTTTGTTTTTTATTCGTTAGTGTGTTTATCCATGGGAGAGTACACAAATCAGCTTCATCATCATCGACCAAAAAGCACCTTTCAAGCTGATGCGATGCGGTAAAGTAAACTTAATAGCAAGAGAAAAGTAAGGATTCTCCCAAGACATGTGTGTTAGGTGTGTAGGGTGGTGTTTGATTGAATGAACGTAAAATAGATGCGTGCGCGCTAATGCGTGTGCGAAATACATAAAGGAATCTTTTGATCATAGAAACGCGCTGCCCTATCGCTCTAATGATCCGCCGGGGTTCGCACGTCATCGATCTTGAGAATCATCTTGACGAGCTGGGTGGCGAGCACGATCTGCTGCTTCTTCGAGTGCAGCGATTCGATCACGTGATGTTCCTTCATGTCCGAGTTGCCGGTCAGCATGCAGTCCACGCCGAACGTCGAGCTGTTCTCCGTGCCCTGGCGTGCCTTCAGCTCGGACAGCGTTTCGATCGGCGACAGGCCACTGTTCTCCGCCAGCGCCAGCGGGATCGACTCCAGCGCAACGCTGAACGCACGGAACGCGTACTGCTCCAGCGTCGAGAGTTGATCCGCCTCGCGGGCCACCGCCAGCGAGCAGCTAATTTCCGCCGCACCACCACCGTACACGATGCGCGAGTCACGGATCAGCGAACGCACCACGCACAGCGCATCGTGGATGGAGCGTTTCGCTTCCGCCGTGACCATCTGGTTGCCGCCGCGGATCAGCACCGTCACGGCGCGCGTGTTCAAGCAATCCTCAATCACCAGCATCTTGTCCTTTGTCGTGCCGAAGCTGAGCTCGCGCACCACACCCGCCGTACCGAGCTTGTCCGGCGACAGTTCCTCAAACCGCGGCACGATGCGGCCACCGGTCGCGATCGCAATCAGCTCGATTTCCGGCCCACCGACCCAGCGGACGGCGGGAAGCTGCTGCTGGAGCAGAAGATGGTTCGCCTCGTCGTCGAAGCCCCACTGGCAGATGGCGAGCGTTGCGCCCGCATCCTTCACCTGCTTCACCATCTGCAGGAACTTCTCCTGCTCGTACTCGCGCAGCTTGCGGTAGTCGTCGGCCGACGTGACGTCCAGCTTATGCTTGGTCTTGGGCTTCGGCGGCTCGAACGGGCAGGTCAGGATCGCCAGCTTCACGTCCTTCAGCACGGTCGGCATCTGCGAGTGGCTCATCGTTTTGTCCACCACCACGCCCTTCACCAGGCAGGTGTCCTCCATCCGGCCGCCCACCTTGCACTCCAGCTTGATCAGCTCGAAGTTGACGTCCTTCTTCTCCAGGTCGGCCACCGTCAGCACGGCATCGACCGCAATCTCGGCCATCTGCCGGTGGCACTTGTTCACAATCTTGCTGCCGAGCGTCGTCATGGCGACGCGGATCAGCGGTTCCTTGTTGTCGCGCGACACCGGGAACGGGTGCGCGATCGTGTCCAGATGCTTCACCGCGCACTGGGCCGCGAGCTCGAACCCGTCCGCGATACGGATCGGATGGATGCCCCGGTCGAGCAGGGATTCGGCCTGTTCGAGCAGGGCACCGGCCAGCACCACCACACCGGTCGTACCGTCGCCGATCTCGTCGTCCTGCGACTGGCTGAGCTGCACCATCAGCTTGCCGATTTCGTGATCGACGTCCATCAGCTTCATGATGGTGGCACCGTCGTTCGTGACCGTGACCTCACCGTCCCCGCTGACCATCATCTTGTCCAGGCCCTTCGGTCCGAGCGACGAACGGATGATCGAGGCAATCTGCTTCGCTGCCAAGATGTGACTCTGCGGGAGCGTAGGTGCGTAGGTTTGCGAACGAAGAGAGAAGCAAACAAAGTGAGGTTAGGTGTGCGGTGCGGTATTCCGGCTGTGTACCGAAAATGGAATTGTGCAATGAAAATGACCACAAATGGGACGCTTGGGGTGAGCAATCAGACGACACGATGGGAAAATTCAATTGAATTGTGGAAAATGCCGGAAAATGGCTATACAAAAGCATGTTCCCAACAATGGAAGTTTCGGTGGTCACGGGATGATTCATGGGCGAAAGGGGAAGCAACACTCGGAGCGAAAACCTTACCTTGATGGCCTCATTGCCGGTCAGTCGCTTCTGGTTCTCCTGGTCCCGGAGCACGATGAACGGACGCCCGTATTCGTCACAGGCAAACGTTCCCGGTAAGGACATCATCTTGACCGATTTTCTGCGCTACACGCACACTGCAGGGAAGAGAAACAAGAGGAACGGTAACGGTAATTCTTAGACCCACGAGGTTTCGAAGCTTAATTAAAGCGAACGGGGGCAAGCAAAAGGAAAACTAACGAACCGAGAACAAAAACGAAGGTGAGTCACTCTTTTTTGGAGGAAATGAAAAACGAATTTTCTTTCCGGCAAAAAACAGAGTGTGGTCGTCTGTCTGCCTGCCTGCCTGCCTGCCTGTTTCTGCTTTGTGGTTCGCGTGTTTCTTTCTTATTTTTCTCTTTGGAATGAAATGACAGCCCGTTGGGCAAGGCGAGGATTTTTGACGTTCAAAAATAGCTGCATCTCGCTCATTTTCTCTAGCCGTCCTTTGCTCGCTTAAAGTGCTCGTTTCGAGGTGCGTTTTTGGGTAAAAGAAATGTACAGCCCTCTACGTTACATTGGAAAAGCGTTACATTCCTTAATATATTCCCAAGCAGCATTATTATTTTGTCACCCACGTGACCGACCAGTGTACATATTAAATAAAAAATATTAAAAATTGCGATGAAAAAAGATAAATTGCTTTACGATAAATCGATATCAACGAGATTAAAGTTTTAAATTATAAGTAAAACACAGTTTTAATATTTTTCATTGTTGCACTATGGTTTATGAAAAATAGTTTTAAAGTTGAAAGTTCGTAAATATCCTTTAAGCTTTGAATGGAAGTAACATTTCCAATGATTGGAAAATATAAAATGAGGAAAATATATATAAATAAATTTAATATATGAAATTTAATTATTACCTGTTCAATTTATGTTTCCAGCCATTTTGAATAAAAATTACTTAAGGTGCAAGGGCTTCATTTTAAAGCAATTAATGGGGTTTATTAATATTTTTAAACATTACGTTATTTTGTTTTATCAATAGCTGGGTGGATAAATAAATAAATACTTTTTATTGTTAAAACCATGTTTAAAATTGTTACAATTGTAATTCTTAAAGTTTTTTCGAACTCTGAGCGATGTTAAAAATAATAACTAAATCTTCTTCTTCTATTTTTCGTAAGGTACTACGCGGACATTCTGGCCTATACAGGCTTTCGAGACTTAATTCATCACCACGCAGCCGGATAGTCAATCCTTGCTACGAGGGGACGGTCCATTTTAGGCTTAAACCCATGACAGGCATGTTATTGAGTCGTTCGAGTTGATGACTGTATGATAATATAATAGTAATAATATAACTTTTTTAAACTAATGAATTATCAATGAATTTATCTTTAATGACGATTGCTGTACTTTTTTAATATTTGTCAAAAAATTAATAAAAAAATAATCAATATCAAGACATGATTATCTATCAATTTGCTCATCTACGGTGATACAAAAAGTTCGTTCAAAATTCTTGCTTGGGTTTGCGATAAAAAGGCGTTACGCGTAACGCTAGCGTAACGTAGAGGGCTCAGCCTTCCTTTTATCTTTTGAAGCTGTTGGACATTTTACATTAAGAAAAAAAGGAAAAACTATCTGAAAACCTCCCATATCGATCAATAAAATGTGAATAATACTTAAAATATCTCAATATAAAATTTAAAATTCATATTCAGTAAATTTTCAAGTGATTCAGTTAATTCGAAAATCAACACAGCTGCCATCCCACTCGAAACTCTCATTCCATCTCGCTCTCGTCGCCCCCCTTTCGAAGATGATGACGATTTGACAGCTAGTGGGGATGGCCAGAAAAAGAAAGAAAAAAACAAAAACCTCGCAGTGCATTAAAAAAGCGACACACACAAACTCGCCTATCGGTGAAATTGGGAGGCAGGTTTTTTCGCTCTATTGTTTTCCGATTCGTTGTTGCGTGCGGTCGCACCGTGTGTGAGTGTGCGTGTGTGTGTGGGCCGTGAAGATGAGCACAACACACTGCATTCCATAGAGCGATTCGGTGAGTTTTTGAGTGTGTGCCTGTGACCCTTTTGTGCAGTGTGAAATCTCCCCCTTGTGGCTGCTCCAGAATAAGGGCCGAAAGAATTCTCGCAAGGGCAGCGGCGCCACAGGCAGAAGCAGCGCGGCATAGAAGCAAAAGTGTGAATCAGTAAAGAGTTGGTGTGGGGGGCAGAAGGGGGGAAAGGGGAGAGAGCAGCATCAGAAGGAAGGGGAGGAGAGGTGCAATGTATCATGGTTTTGCGGTCGTTTCGGCGGTAGTCCGGAAGGAAAAAACGGAACTGCTCCGCTGGTCGGTTTCGGGAAATGTCAAGTGGAAAAATCAGTCTCCCCGCGTCTTCCTTTCTCCCCCAGCGTGTGTGGAAAGTGTTTTTCAGTGTATCTTTGTGTGTGTGTGTGTGAGTGTGCGTGGTGTGTGCCGAAAGGTGAAGGAAACTTCTTGCTTGCGGCGATTTCCCCCGGAATTTGGAGGGCAAATGTATGTGTGTGTGCGCGTTTGCTTGCGTGCGTGCGTGGGTTGCTCAATGGATGATAGTGCTGTGCGTGTTTGATTATTGTCGGCGGGTAAAGTAGTGTGCGGGCGCACAGAATGTGTGCGTGTGCAAGAATTTAGTGTTTTTTTTTCCTTTTGCGTTCCACACAATCAATTTTTTGGGCAAACCGATCCGACAGAGTGCGGCGATGTGACCGTGACTGTGCGTGTGTTTGTGTGCGCGTGTGCCCATCTTGCGGAAGATTGCATATTATTTCCTCGTCTTATACTCTCCCCCCCCCCCCCCCCCCCCCTTATTCCACCCAGTGTTGTTGGTTGCCAGGGATGATGGACGGTGAAGATGTGATGATGATGGTGTTGTGGTTTTGCGTGAAGGGGAATGGTTCGTTTTCCAGTGTTTACTGTGTTGGTACGGAAGCGCAAAAGTGCTCCAGTGCGTGTGTTTGTTAGTATGGAGCAGCAGAAAGCTGAGTTTGTTTGTGCGTACATATTGCGCACATTGCGATTACGCGCAGTTTTGCAAAGGGCAACAAATGAACCAAAGTGTTCTCTTAATTTGTGTGCAAATTTTGTATAAAAAATCACCTTTTTGAGTTTTTGGACAAATTCGTCATTCGAGTTCGGACAAGAACCGCAAAAATGTGTGCAGAAACATGTACACAAACACACAGGCAAAGCGGAGAGGACTACGGGCCCTTGCGCGTGTGTACGGTGTGTTGTGAGTATGGTATGGCCCGTACGCACACACATACCACCGGACATCCAGCGTTTCCCTGATGTTCTCCGTGTCGGGTGGCGAGAAAAAAAGGGAGGGAGAGGGGGGGGAAAAGAAAAACGCATTTTTTTCGGGCAGGAACATTTTGGGGCATTCTGTAAAGTTCGTTTTTGGTCAGTGTGTCTTAGTGTTTGTATTTGTGTATTTTAATGTTTTTGCACGAATTTAATAGAGGAAATGAAAACAATTTTCGCGCGGAATGGGAGAAGGTCACACATCAACCGATTAGGAAAATAATTAAGCTTTTTTGTTAAGGGGTGTGGGGAAGTGGAAAATTGCTTATACTTTTTCTTCCTTCCCTTAAACGCACAATTACGGAACGGTTTGAGTGGGAAAAATGGTTTCCGCCACCCGGCATTTTCACAACTCCCGTTATCCTATTTCTCATTAGTGTGCTTCTTCTTGTTCCTCCTCCTTTTACCCGTTTTTATTCGCCTTCCTTTAGCTTGGTGCGTGTTTGTGTATGTGCTTTTCTGTGCCGCTTACACAAACATACACACACAAGCACTTTCACTCACTAACACTGCTGCAGACAAACGCAGCAACCCGGCATCCCCCCGCCCCATGCCGTTGTATTTAGGATGAAGAAACGGACACACAAAAACACAAGGATACACCAAAAACAGCGTAACGTTCGCGCATGTGTGTTAGTATTGAGACAGTCCTGTGTGTAAGCGTGTGTGTGTGTGTCTCGTCCCCGTGCGCTCGTGCGATGGGGCTCCAATACAAACACACACAGACAGACAGACAGAGAGGGAAGGCCCTAGCGAAGTGTGTGCTAGGTGTGAATGAAATTTTAGGGATACCGGAACATACACACAAACACAGACGCACACACAAAGAGCGCTCCGGATTTTCCGTCTCCGGGTGGCGCGTTTTTTTCCTTTTACACCTTTTTCCTCCATTACTTACTGTTGTTGTTGTTGGTTGTTGCTGTTGATGGAGCGAGAACGTTTCGAAGGATACGAAGACGTCGTCCCGTTGGCGGCGTGTTAGTGTTTTGCTGTCCTCGACAATGCGAGGACCAACAAACTCCCGTGATCGCGTCCAACACTTCTTTTCCCTGTTCAACACAAGGGCCATCGTTTTCTTGGGTGCTCTTGCTGTAGCGCGAGGGGGAATTTATTGAAGGTTAATAACATCGCAAAAGAGTGACACGGGGTGCTATTTGGAACGAGTTTTCGTACCTTGGGGTTGAAACAGAATAGGCCGTGAAAAACCATTTGCAGAAGAGATACGGATAGAAGTGAGCAAACATCACCATCGCAACCATCCACGTAATCATCTCACGAGTTTTTTGGACTCTTTCGCATTCCGAAATGTATGCTTCTGTGTGTATGTGTGCTCAACTGTGTAGTGCATTTTTTTCTATATATCGCGTACATTGTGTGTGTCGATGTTGTGTGTAACCTCTAGAATCATTCTTCTTGTAGGATGTGCTATAAAGTGCTGCTGTAACATGCTCGTGGTGAGATAAATCTGTACCCCCCAAAAGTGTTGTGAGATAAGTTACTCATCAAACACACATCCGGAAGTGAGTGAGTCGCTGAGTGATCGAAGGGCGGCAAAAGAGGTCGTCTATGCGAAAATTCTTCGATTTAAATTGCATTTCTAACTACTTCCTGCTGAAAAAGTGATCGGATAGAGTGTGTGAAATAAAGTCGTGCATTTGCTGATTTGCGTGAAAATTATTGGAAGAAATGAAATGAAGAAGTGAAATAAATCGCCAAATCGAATTGTTGCCCCTAACCCGGAAGCAGCTGAAGGTTTTGGTGGTGTGTGCGGCACAGTAATTTTCAAATTTAAAGAAAACGCGTGTCTCCCCCTCCGTGTGTTCTGTGACGCATCAAAAGCGTAGCGAAAATCTTCGACAAGAATCACTCACCGAAAAAAAAAAGAGAAGTAATAAATAGAGGCCCCCAACACCATACAACGCGAGCCGCCGTCCGGTGGGCGCGAAATCCCCCTCCCTCCAGGCATGAGCAGCGGCGAATGAAAATAAATAAAAGTGCTAATCTTTTCTGATGAGCAAAATTGGCCGGTGCTACTGCTACCACACCGCTGCTACTACCTATTGCTGCGATCGCGGGTTCGAAACGTCTTCGCCGTCGCTGCCGTGGTTCGTTTCCGGTCGCCGATGGCCGCCGGCGGCAAACCCGAGCCAGCAACCGTGAACCGGAGCAAATTCCCAATGACGCAGGTCGCAGGCAGCAGTAGCAGTACCGCCGCAGCGCCTACCGCGACGACGAGAGCGACGACGATCGTGATTGATCGTAAAGTGGAAAAACGTAGAACAACAAGCAGCCGGATCGCCGGAACGATGATGTGGTGGAGGAAGATTGCCGTCAGTGTGGCGGTGCCCCCGACGGCCAGCCGAAGAAGGCAGTGTAGCAGTAGCAGAGGCAGCCACCGCCGCCGGCTACACCAGTGGTCCGTGCTGTCCGCTGCTCTGGTTCTGCTGTTGCTGCCTAGTTTCAGCGATTGGAGCTTTGCCAAAGGTAAGTGACAAGGGGTAAGCGCTGGAGAAGATGTTACAGAATCCGTGTGATGTTAGATCGCAATGGATCGGGAATTGGGGATATATGGTCGTCTGGAAGGCTGTTCAGAAGAAAAATGCAATTCACTCAGATTGAGTCTACTGTGTCTTCTGCTTCGAAGTGGAAGATTAGCTATTAGTTGAGTCATCGAGATTCTTGTTTCTGAGGCAACTAAAACGGTATGTTTTTAAGATGTCACATATTCAGATATTTCAAAGATAAAGGTGACTTAAAGTCATTGAAGAATCAGCATTATCAATATCCTTTTGGAGAATCTAAGATCGAGATCTTTGAAGATCTTTGTAACATCCTCTGTAATTAGCTTTAGCAGTCACTCTAGGATCTCGTCTATTTCTATTGGACATAGTCCACGTCTGCAAGAGTCTACCCAGAGAGCATTAGCTGATACTTCTGGGCTATGAATTGATAAGACTGTGGTCATTCACAGATATCACAACAATGTACTAAAACATGCATTGTTATGGAACTCATGATGAGTTCTGTAATAATGTTGGATATCTGGAACTATGTGATGTAGAACTATTCTATTATCTGATCGATTGATCGTGTCCAGGAAATTGAAGATATCATCCAGAACATTGAGGACATTGAAGATAACGACATTTGAAATACCAAACATCAATTTTTGAGGCAGATTGGCAGCAATCACTAGATTGTAGCATATTACATAGAATCTCCCAGGCAGTAGACTTGTAGAATCAAAGTATGTTCAGTACATGATCAGAATTGTCTGCTTTAACGACCCAGTTTTCCGTTCAAATTATACCCGGCCTTCTTACAGTCGATAAGTTAATTCCTAATCAACAACCGATAAATTGCAAAATCCCAACAATTGCCCGCCTGATACGGTCATGCCCCCTCCCCTAGCCCTGCATTCCAGTTCGTGGAAGCTTTATCGCAGCGCCAAATAAATAATGGCTTCCCATGCTAATCACCGCCACCACCCCGTGCCTGCTGTGCCCTAATCAATCGAAGGCGCCCGGCGCTCCGAAACCGGCCGGAATTGGAATCGGTTTCGATTTCACTTACAGTTACCACACCCCTCCACCAAACATCCCCCCCATCCCTGAGAGTCATATCAAAACCTTCCCACTGCTGCTCCAGGCTAACGTTCTAATCCGTCTGTGCGTCGCCAATCGCTTCATTCGACGGCGATATTTTTAGCGATGACCGCTCCGGGCCGCCCGGAACGCACATTGTGTCTATTTCTTCACATGGAAGTGGAAGTGCGTGTTTTTATTTGTCGCTCACTAGTGTGTGTTTGCGTTTGTGCTTGCCCTCCATCCCTTCCACCAGCTGTGAAGGTTCGCCACGGCCACGGTTAAGCTGTCAATCAGTCTCACGGTGGTTGTTTATTGCCGGTCGTTGCTCATCATTAGGTGACATGCAGTTTTTTTTTGTTGTACTTTCCACTGCCGCCACGTCCACCTGTGGTCGTCGTTGCTCGCCATGGGGGGGTCCTCTTGCAAGACCAAACAAAAAATGCACATACACTTTTTCCTTTGACGCCAATGTACAATGTGTTGGGGTAGTGATGGGGAGAACAACGTTTTGGAGAGGGTTGGATTGTGTACAAATAAACGGATGCATACAAACTCATCTGCCTAACTCGAACTCGTGCCTCATCGCTGCTAATCATCGCTTGTTGGTTCGGTCGAAAGAGGGTTTGTTTAGAGAAGCGTGCTGCGAGATTGTTTTTGCATGCCTTTTGCTAACAAACTTAAGAGCCTGTCGAACGATAAGGATGTTACTATCTTATCTAGTGCCTTTTGGGTTTCATACACACAATGCATACTTGGTGTAGGCCCCGCTGAATGTCCACGTCATAGGGGTGGAATCGCTGATAAATTGTCATCTGTGTTTCCGTTTTTAGGCTATTGATATTTCACAACATTTCAGCTCGTTTTACGGAGCTTTGTAGTAGATTTTGTTGAATTATAAGGCCTTTGTTCATTAGAAATGGAGGATCAAGTTACAGTCTCATGGTTCTGATGAAGGCATGAACCAATTGCACAATAAGATCACGCTTTTTGACTCAACTGCTTCTGAAACAACTTCCAGATTCAAATATAGCAACAGATAAACATCCTGATGTAACGATGTTGTACATTTAAGCACTCAATCTTATCTTAGCACCTAAATCGATCTACAACAGAGACTCTCCCCAGAGCTCAGGAATGCAACAACCAACACCACGGCTTACATTACTCATTCATCTCACGGAACCCTCACAGCTCCCTGTTTTTTTAACACGACCAAGTCGTTAGTAGATGATCGGTGCACCATGTACCAACACACACATACCATGTCCAAACCTCCGGGACGACGTTGAATGAACTGCAATGACCCAGTTTCTGGAATGATCGAACGCGATGGTAGACGCACGCATTCTATCTTGAGATCGGGCACTACCGACTGTTCCCTTTGTGCTTGAACCTGTGTGTGTACCGTTCCAGCACCCCGTCCCTCCAAAGGGGGGGTGTCTAAGCCGGAGCAAGTCGGGGGGGACGCTAGCAACGATGACTTCGATTGCATTTGTGCACCTCCCTCCCAGAACAACGCACGTGTCGAGTGCATGTGCGTGCGTGTGCGGTGCAAACGTGCCAATGGTTTGCCGGAACGGAAGCATGGGATAGCAGCGCTGCGTAGGGGAGATAGGGGCAGTGATCAGTATGGAAGCGTGCGGCTAACAATTGGGACGATCGTGAGCGATTGTTTTGCAGCAATGATTGGACGGGTGTGTGAGCGCTCGATGTACCTGGAGAAGTGAGCAACGATCGTCAAAGGAATTAGGTGTTTGATGTACAAGACAAGATCCTCTTTATGGCTTTAGACTTCCAAATCTTCAATAGTATGTTGTTGATCTTCTTGGACTACTATTGGAATATTTGAACTACTCTGAGAACTCGATCCTCAAGTTCAAGTTATCCAATTGTAAAAAAGGAAGGAAATTGTCTAGACTTGTTGTAAAGCGTGCAAAAACCAGCTTCGTCGCTGGCTGCTGCTGCTCTCGACGTCATCCTGCTCTTTGCCTTTTTTTTATCTTTTGTTTTCGTCGGTGCCCAAATTTTGTCGGTTTTTTTATCCCCTCCCCAGGCACCACATTTTCCCATGTACGGAGCACTGTCTCTAGTTCATAAATCGATCACACTTCTCTCCCCTTTCGCTAACCGGGTCGCGGGTACAAAAAATGCAAATGCTTGCAAGTTGGCCGTTGTCGCGCTCGAAGTTCGAGTTCAGAGCTGTCTCTGTGTGTGTGTGTGTCTGGTTTGTCTGTATAGAAAGTGATCGTCTCGAGTGGAGGGAAGGGCACGCAAGGGTAGGTTGATCGTCTAAATGGGAAACAGGTTTTTGGCAGACGGCAGCTGTCTGGGTCCACCGGTCCACCGGCATACACACCCCTTTCGGTTGGCTCTTTCCGCTCGTTCCGACTGTCTCGTCGCCGCGTCTTTGGACGCCTTTTACCCTCGCCCTCCCTCCCTGCCCCGGGGCGGTTTTCGTTGTCTTCGCAGTGTGTGTGTCTAGCTTAGGTGAGCGTGTCTGCGCTGGGACTGATGACGATCGTCGCCTAGACGCACGCGGCCCAGCGCAACGGGGCTAGATTTGTTATGTAGACGACGCGATGTAGAGCTCTATGCGCGTAGACTTAACGACTGCTGCCCGGTGGATGATGTGAACACGGCATGGAAAAGGGCTCTGCGCTTGATATGATGATGGTAATAGAAAAATGTGGCATGTTTCAACATATTTGTCTGGGTCGGCGCGTTGCGTTAGACGGGGTCATTGCTGCCCGAGCCGCTGCTGCTCTTAACACGTCTGTATTAATATGATTGAGTGTTTCACGTCTTCTACGCACCCCATTACGTACGAGTTTATCCTTTGTATGTTGTGAAATATCACACTTTGCTCATAAAAAAAACTTTCCAAAAAAGGGAAATCGATTCTTTGTTTTTTTACTTTTATAACAGCATAGCTACGCTTAACTAATCATCTTCCAAACAATCTAACAATTTGTTTGTTATTATAGTTCAATCTACCACACAACAGAATGACACATACAACCCAACCCCATCCGGGTTATTAATCCCCCGTCCGCTCCGATGTCTGGTACCACAGACGGTGAGAAACAATCGACAGAAGGCAGAAGATTCGAACACGTCATTTCGGTCGTCAATATCATCACCAGCGAGGTTGATGGATTGTTTATGCACCTTGAAAACGTACCACGACAAGCGGGCGAATTGGTGTCGCGCACACACCGCACCACAATGTTTGCGCAAAGTCTGCGCAACGATGATGGATTATTACACGGTGGAGAATTATTCCTCTCTCTCTTCTGGCTTGCTTTTGCCTAACCGTTTTCGGGGTGGGTGACAATAATTGGAAAGTGATTATTTTAAACATTTGCTTTTCATTAAATTAGAGAATTCTGCTTGTGGTGGTGTCGCTTCGGAGGACACGTGGGCTGTCGAAGGTGTAAATTGAGAAGTTTGAAACTGATGAAGTGTGTGGTGTTGTGTGTGTGTTAAATGAGTTTTGTAATTTTGGGTAGCAGCACCATTTTTAGCAACACACACACCCGTTGTGTTGTGGTAGGGTTGAAAGTGGTGCTGTGTCTCCTTTTAATGTGCGGAGGTGTGTGCAGCGTGTGAAAGTGTGTGCTCGGTTAGAGCCGAAGGTAATCTGCTTGTGGTGCATGAGGAGAGGGAGAGTGATGTGGGCATATTCTCAAGGATTACGTCCACTTGTCGGGGTGCGAAGGTATGACAAATTGGTTTGCTGGTTTGTCTGTAAGTAAGCTGTGGGAATAATTCATTTCGTCGGACAGCAGCTACTCGGTGAGAAGTAGTTAAAAGTGATGAGTAAATTAAACTTATTAAGTGCAGGTTGTTACAGTTGTTGCCGCTTAATGTTGACTTTAAGTCACCTATTTTTGTCTCCAAGGCACCCATTTTTGACAGCGTGTCACAGCGTTTTGCCTCTAAAGCATTAATTTTTGACAGTGAGCTTCAATTTTTGTTTTTAAGACATCAATTTTAGATTGTGAACCAATCGCTTATTTGCTAAATTTAACGTAATGTCTAAAACTATGTGTTCCACTATTATTGAATTTGAGCTAAGCAGTTAAGAAAATTTCATTGATAGAATAAAAAATATAACAATTATTATGCAAAGTTTGGAGGTTAAATGGAGTGAACAAAGTTAGCATGTATATTCAGGTGTAAACAATGACTGTAAAATTAACAAAATTTCATTATTTTTCACACAAAAAACAATCAAATTACACGCTTTTTGTTTGTGTGATGTAAAATTCCAATTGTAATAAATCTGATCAAAAACCTTATAGAATTATGGTGATTCCAATAAGAGTAAAACTTGATGACGTACATACAAAAAATGGAGTCAAAAATTGATGTCTTAGAGCCAAAATTTGGTGGCAACGTCTGTATTTTGATGCATTTTACAGTGGACGACCATTAAAAAACTGAGTTCGTTCTCTCACTGCAGTTGAAACACCATGCTATGGAATCATTTTAATGCTACTCGAAAGTAACACAAGCGTAGCAAAATTTCACCTATAAATAACATAATCTTTCCTCTCTCCTTGGGGTGTAACGATTGCCTCACTGTGGGGTAGTGTGGGGAGTCGGGTTTGAAGATTAATACTAATAGCGTCTAATTAATCTCAAACCAATTACGATTACGATTGCATTCCATTCTTGGTTGCCCTTCGTTCTTCTCTCTCTCTCTCTCTCTCTCTCTACCTCGTGCTGCAACATAAATCTACATCCCACCCAGCAACGCTGGAAAGAAGGTTTAACGCGGGCCGCTCCACCTTCGATGCAACGTTGATGCAAATCAATTAAGCTCGCTTGCTGCCCCTTCGCTCGTGTGCGTCTTTGCGTGTGCGCGGGGGATTGTGCTGGAAGTACGGTTTCGGAACGGTTGCTCATTTCCTTGTTAGTGTACAGTCATCAATCGAAACCAATCACGAACACACAAATCGCCTTCGTCGTCGCCGTCGTCTCGCGCCCGTCGCCTGCCGTAGCAGATGGCGTTAGTGGCTCTGCTCAAGTAAAATGCGCAAGCAATCGAAACAAACGAAACGAAAGTACAAAAAAAGAAAAGAAAGAAAACCCTCTCTAGCGCACGGGGGTGGCTGCTGCAAATGAACTGCTTTTTGCGCTGCTGGTTCCCCTGCTTGGTTGATTGCAGGCATTGTGGACGAACGGTGCTCCATTGCCCTTTCACTCCCGTCTGTACCATTTCCGCAAGCAATATAATCCCCCGGACATTCCATCTCCAATTCCAATTGCAATTGTTTTTCGTCTCGTTTTTCCTTCGACGATCGAAACCAGCTGGGGCCAGAAGGCAAGGGCGAGGAATTTCTCTTCCATCGTGTGTACTACTACTGGCGGCGGCGCCCCAGCACCGTGGGGCTGGGTGGGTTTGAAAAAAGAAGAAGGAAGGTGTGATCTTATGATAGTACATTAAATGCGTTGCTCCGTGTCCGTGGGAGGCATCGCGCGCGTGTGTGTGTGTTTCTTCGCCTTTTGCTGTGTTTATTAACTTGAGGAGATATTGTGGAGCCAATGCGTTGCGTTTTATTTCACATTTGCCACCTCTGGCAACGAAATATGGCACGAAATGAAGGGAGTTGAGTGGTTAATTCATTGTTTAATTGTAATTTTATAAGCTTCATTATACATTGAGCAACAGAACAGAACAGATTATGCGCGCTTAGCCATCGAATTATCTTTCTCGTTATGCAGATTTCACACCTGCAAAGAGAGCAAGCAAAACAAATAAATTAAATTTGCATTGTAATGTAATATATTTACTTACAAAAAGTGTGCACATTTATTCAGTAATCAATTTAATGTGAGCTGCGTTGTGGTGGATTTGAAAATCATTGCAACACATTCGATTGCCTTTTATTGTGCCGCACTGCCGCCGCCCGGGCTACGAAGGTGACTTAAAACGAGTGTATGTGTGTGTGTGTGTGTGTCTTTGTGTGTATCCGCTCGCACGCTCCATGTTTGTTTAAAATGCAACCGACCCCCGGCCTCTCCAACACATCGGCTTTCCTCGGTGCACGATCGCTTTCCACGCTGTTTGTTTATTTGTTTTCATAAGGCAACGTCCTCATCCTCTCGTTCCTTTCTTTTCCTACTCCCAGTGATCTCCCCGCTCCCGCTGTGGGTAGTATTTTAATTTGTGATGCTATTTTAATTATTCCCGTGTTCTTTTACCGGTGCACCGGTCATCATCACTACCAGGCACCACCACCCACCCAACAACTGTGCATGCAACAACTTGTACTTCTTTTGTGCAATGGCGCCGAGAGAGGTAGAGAGAGAAAAACAACATACTAGAACACACACACACACATATATACAAGCGGAACCAAGCCGGGGGGGAGTAACGAAGGGTATAACCCCATAACGTATCAAATTATATGGCAAACTAATTGAAACAATTATTATCCCTGGGAGCACACACACACACACGGCCTGGGGTAAGTGGGGGTGCAAAGAGAGGCACTAGGGTAGTTTTGTCTGGCTGTGATTTGGAGCGCGCATTGGCCCGTTCCTTCCTGGAGGCTGGTTAGTATTTTTACGATTTAATTGAATGTAGATTGATTTTGGTGCAAAAAGCTCAGCCATCCCCTTCTTTGCCACCGCTGCTACCATGATTATGCGCATTTGTGGTTAATTGATATCGTGTGTGCAAATCCTGCGTTTTACTCTGTGTGTGCGTGCATATGGGGTTTTATGTGCGTGCGTGTGTGTGTGTAGTAAATTGATTTGAAGCTTTTAGTGGTGTATTGATTAAAAATGGAAATTTGAGGAGCAGATCGAGCAGAAAAAGCGCAAAACAACTCCATTTTTAAGATCTGGTACGTCTCTTTATACCTCGATCATGCGATCACTGCGAAGAGAGGAAGTGGAAGTAACTCTCGCGTGTGTGTGTGTGTGTGTGTTTGTGTGTTTGTGTGTTTGTGTGCGCTTCCCGGTCTCTTAATCCTAATTAGCAATCTGATTGTTAACGCCTAATGCATCCACCATAACCGTCGGTACAATTGGAGCAACAGCAGCAGCAGCAGCTCGAGCGGAGGAACCCAGAGGCATAACAACACAGAAGAAACAACAACAACAAACTTCCGATTAAGCGTAGCGAAAAGAGGCGGTTGTTCCAATACCCAGCCCGATAACAGACGCGCCACCGTCGGCAACAATGATTGATTGCGAGCGTTTATAGTACACGTACGAGTAAACAAGTTCATTTCAGTTGTTGTTGCTGCTTTTGTTATTGTAACCGTGAAGTTTTCTTCCCGCGGTGCATAACACAAACGAGTGGGGGGTGGATGATGGGAAACTGCATTTGTGCATAAGCAAACAAAAAAGCAGTGGGCGGAGGTGTGCAAAATGCCGCTGAAATACAACGATGAACTTTGTTGTAATCGAAGCTTCACTTCAGCCGAAACGTTTACATACGCATTAATGTTGGATGTGAAGGGTGAACACAGACAATCTCGAAAAACCGTTGCAGCAGTGTTTTGATGCGCTGTGAAGTGTAGTACCGGTGCACTTTTCCGCTGTGTTTGTGCCTCGCAAGGTGGAGTGGCGCTGTGAACGTCTTCGGTGCTGTAAGGCTGTCAGTCATTTTTTCAACAATTTTGTACGTGTCAAAAGGACGAGTGGTTCGTTGTATACATCGCTTCATTATGAAAATGCGCAGTGAAGCTTTTAAATAAAAACGGTAAGAAACATTAATTTATAGCTTGCGCTTCGGTGGAATTAGATAAACAGAAACATGGATTGAAGCGAACTTGAAGCTTTTCCCCACAATAGTTGCTGTTTGAAGGTGTTTGCCCTTCTGGCTTCGGGCGATACGTGAGTAGTGGCAATTAATCAGCGGATTCTATGCAATGATATATTTATGTGTACTCAGGAGAAGAGTACAATTTCTTAGTTCCGTGGTCTCGGGCGCGGAAGCATTAGTTTTAATTGGCGGCGCTGTTCCGAGTCTTGGGTGGAGTTCGGTCTATTAGCAGCCATTCCGTAAGCTGGTTTAGTGTGAAGGGGGAAGTGTTATGCTCATCATAAATTAAGCTCCATTTCATTGTCTTTCGTTTGTTTAAGTGAACTTTCTTGAACACTGTTAAACTAACAGCTATCTCTGAAGGGGTTTCCCGCTTCCTTGCTATTCGATGCTATGCTACAAGGTAGCCGAAGAAGTTAGGGACAAGAATTATAGCAATCAATAGGACCGGACAGACACTGCCCACAAAAGAAGGTGACATTAATGGCTCTGCTTCCCCAAAGACTCCAACAAAGAGTGAAGATTCGAACTGCAGAAGTTAAGCCGGAGCAAATTTGTTTCAACCAACCCGCTGAACGGTGGACCCTCTGGGCCCCTTCTGGGTCCACACAAACACAAACAACACCGCCCGAGTCATATCGACCTGTCAATCCGATTGCTGTGTTTCATTTCATTTTCGTTTCGATTGGGAAATCGCTGCTTCTCTTCGATCCTCGTGATCCTCGGCGTCGCCGGTCTTTCCGGGGGGTGGATTTTCCCCTTCTAATCTCAAGGTTTTTTGGTTTGGTTTTGGTAGTCGACTCTTGGGATCCACTGGAGAGGGAGAGAAGCACTGGAAAGGCAAGAAACGTTCACCCACCGCTGGGGGAAAGGAGACGTCCTTAAATCATTAAACACACAAACATACTACCGTCGTCGTCGTCGTCGTCGTCGTCCCCGCTTACACGCGGCATGCAGATGTTTCCACCAACGCTCCCGCCGGTCGAGACTGGCGCCGGTGGCAAGGACATCAATAAAGGAAACTAAAAGCTCTGTTGAATTCCCCTGACGAGGGTCGCCCCGACGACGACGGCTATCTTTCTTCCTTGTGCTTGTGCTTGCTTGTGCGGCGCAACTTCCAGTTTGCGTCTTCTTCAATGTTTGTCCCGCTGCTGCTGCTGCTGTGGCCTGTGGCTGCTGGTACGCTTTCCTTAATTTTGTGTTATTTTTACATCTTTTCTTGGGTTTGCCGCGCCAGTATCCCGTCAGCTCTACTTAGGCAAAATTGTATCGAAAATCTTGGCTTGTGCTGTGTGTGTGGGGTATCGCCGGGTTCATACGGAGGTTCTTTCATTACCCGTAAAAATCCCTAATCACATTTTAGATTTCACTGGTGTAATTTCTTTTGGTTCATCGCTTGGGATTTGGGTAGATTTTTTGTGTTGATTTTATTGTTGGATATTTGGGCTGTGCCTTGTTGTTGCTATTTTCTTGGAAGAAAGCACACACACACATACACGCGTGGGCACATGAAACATTGGCCGAATCCACGCAGGAATTGGAGAGTTGGCGCGTTTCCTTAATTTTGTTTCCCTCTGTTTACCCCTTTTTTCCTAGATGCAGAGGAAAAGTTTTTCTCTTTTCCTTCCGCTATCTCCTTCTCTCTGCTCCGTTGATGAGTTAAAAGGAGCAAGAAACTGCGTGCGGATCATTGTACTTCTCGGTTTCTCGGGAGTATATTGGGCAAGCATAAATACCTGCGGGGTAGCCCAGCTTCTTAAAAAGTCATTAAAGAGCTTTATTAAAGTTAAATGGCTTGTGATCGATTGAAGGTAACCAAAGCACAGAGAACTTTTGAACTACGCAGCGCTTCTCAGTGGCATCCGGAAAGAGCAACAGTGGTCAGAAGGGAAAAGGAGTGCCTCTGGAAGTGTTGGTGTGAGTCGGAAAAAGAGTCGGAAGGTTTAAATGGATTATTAACAGCTTGTAAGCTTTAAGGTCTAAATTTCGTCGAAGGTTGCTTCAAACTGTTGTAGAATGTTGACCTTTACTTTGGGCCGTAGAAAATGGTTCGTGGTTGTGGTTGAACAGTCGCGTTGAATGCCAACTTTGGTTCGTAACTTGAGGTCAAATGTCATCAAGGAAAGTAACTGTGAAATATATTCACTAAATTGCTGGATTGTGATATTAGCTTGTATAAATTTGATGACAATGAGAAAAGTGCTCCTTAATCGCCGGTCTGTTTGCAACTGTGTATTCGTTTGTCTCATAGTTCATTACATAATTCATTACAAAGTTCATGCGTGTAGTTCGAGCAGTTCATTTCATGCAGTCCTGATTAGTCAAGTAGTTTTATCTATATCCTATGGTTTAGTTCCTTCTAATTCGTCTGTGTTTTCCTATTTGAATTCATATTCGAAATATTAATATTAACCCAAAATCCAACAGTAACCTTCGTTTTATATGATTCTAATGGAGAAAACGATACAATCGAGCGCTTCATTACCTTACTTTTTGGATGTTGTTTCCCATACAGTTCCTTATTTCAAATCTTTCATTCATTCCTGCTCATTTATTGTTGCTGAACTGTATTACCAATGTGTGCGTACACCTTTTCCCCTACACCTTTGAAATGATGGGTCTAGTGCAAGCTTTTTTCTTCCCATTCCCTACTCATAGAAGACGGCAGCATCATTAGTGATGTCTGATGCACCGCTTTTCCATCAGATCTTTCACCCTTTAGCGATTCATTTCCTTGCGTTCTGCATTTCCCTATCCATCTTTACGCGTGTGTGCGTACGCCTGAAAAGCCCTCATGCGCGCATAAGGGTGTGGGATGCGTATCCCTGGCAAACTTACGCACACTCACACACACTCTCACCAGCACAGTGGAAAGCATAAGCACTGCGTCCCCCCACGACGACAGCATGACGGATGGCGTTTTGTGAAAGGTCATTTCCCTTTTTTCCAAGCTTGCCGGCGGCGGTGAAAACCGAAGGACCGTGGGGGTGGATGACGACGTCGATGACGTCGACACTGCTCCGTGCGCCGTGCCGTTCTTCACAAGGAGTTTCGCTTGCGTAAACTTTTCCTTTCTTTGCCCCTACCCCCGCATAATCCTTGGTCTGGGTTGGAGGGGGGGGGGGGGGGGGGAAGCAAACGCAGCTGCTGCGTTTGGAGCCATTTGTTCTTCTCTTTCTTTCTCCCGCTCGTCCTCCTTTACTGCCTTAGGGAAAAGCTGTTCATTTTTGCCTCACGGTTGTCTCGGTTTTTGGTTCCGTTCCCGTTGATTATATGCCGCCGGACGTCTGTGGAGCGTTGAACGATTGTTTTGTTTTGTCTCTTTTATTGTATGTTTCTCGCTGTTGTTTGGCTTTGTGTGGGTGTGTGTGTGTGGGGGCTTTTTATGCTTTTCATGCATCGGAATATTGTGCGTGTGCTGTAAGAATGTCTCCAAACAGTTGTTGTTTTTTCCGCGCGTGTGTGCGTGTGCTTGACGTTCCCTCGTCTCGTTGCGTAACGTACAGCAAGCAGCGGGCAGCGGGGCTGTGTTTGTGGGCTTGATCGATCGTGGCCAAACTATACCACCGATTGGGGCCCGTGCGGTGTAATAAACTGGTAGCGCTACCCGAGGTCGATAACCAGTTTCCGAAAGCGAAAATGGGTTTTCCTTAAAAATGTAGTCATCTCTTAGTGCGAGAAATCCCTAATCTTTTTAATGACAGCAAAGCAACAATAAATAATGCATGAAATATGATTTCCATCCTGTACCCCTATACACGTTGCATAAATTTTCCATAAATCAATAACATCCTCCACCGCCTACAGCTACCCCGGCCGGAAACGGTATACAGATGGACCAACGACGTCGACGACAACGACGGCAGCGTTGGCGAGACCTCCCGGCTTAATTACTCTACATCGACACACAGACACACACACACACACACACACCGGTAAATGGTGTGCCGGTTCGTCTTCTAAACTGTGGGGAGAAGAATGAAGGATGGAGAAATAATTGCTGCGCATTTAACACACACACACGTGCGATTAAAATGACATAGGAAGATTTCTTCTCGATTACGCTCCCAGCCTAGGAGGCCTACTACTATCCCTACGCAACGCAAGAATCATGCAGACGAGCAGTACTCTTCTGCTAGTTTTACGCTACAAATGCGACGCCGTACACATCTCGTCTCACGTACGCACATTCTCGCACACCCACACATTCGCGAGTGTTGTACGCGCGTCCTTACCTGATGAGAAGAACGCGCTCGCGCTACTTCCCGGTTCTCGGCATTTCCAGGACTTTTTGAATGAAAAGGATGCAAGTGGGAATGGTTGGACGCGCTACGCTATGTGTATGGGTTTGTGTGCGTGTATTTCTTTCGTCGTGTGCGTGTGCACACTATCAGGAAAAGAAAGCACTCCATTGACTCGAGATGGCGTGTCTGGTGAACGTTTTGCGATGCGCAAAAGGTAAGCATGCTGCGAGACACCGACCGGAAATGGAGAAGCCTGGTCGTTCACGGCCAAACAGCATGGCACGGTGCGCGAGGGGGGAGTGAAGGGGATTGTTCGCTACATTTCAGTTTAATTCGTTTTTATAATCATTTGCGATGGTTTTCTTCTAATTTATTGTTTTTCAGTGAGGACTGTTTTGTTAGAATTGTGCATTTACCAGGAAAAAGCTCTCGTGTGCGTGTGTGTGTGCGATTGATATACCGCAACACACACATACACACAGAACGCTGTGCATCCTCTCGTGTCTTTGTTCGATTTATCATAGTTGCCGAGGCGAAAGAGTGTAATGAACGCGGGAAGTCGATCCTATTCATTCCGTGTTGGTTTGCTTTTTTGACGGGCTTGGTGGAGAGGAAGGTGGTGGTGTGGTGGGTGGAAAACTCAGGCGGCTATGTTGTACGTGTACACACGTACCGGGCGGAACCCGTTGGGAGTTGTGTGGCGCACTGGGTTATCACCCTTAGCACCGGGAACTCTAAATATTCAATCGGCGAGGAGGCGCAGGTGCGGGGCGGAAGGCTGGAAATGGAAAATTAATTATTCTTCTGATGGGAGTGCTTCTGCCCGCGAGGGAGAGGAAGGATTTGCTTATGGGTGCGATTCTTCGAGTTCATTATCCGCTTTATGAATTTCCGTGTGCGGTTCATATTTCACTCGTTCCAAGAGATTTGCAGCCATAGAGTGGGATAGTTTTGGGCCTTAAACAACTCCACAATGCCATAGAGAATACCAAGTGGAGTTGTTGGGAGGCCAAAAGGGTTGAAGGTATTCGTTAATATTTACAGCATGACATGGCTAAACTCGGACAATAAATAACCATTTCATTTCCCTAGTATTTTATATTTCATTTTAATCGTTTAAAATGTTTGCCGAAATGAAATCAGTTTTGATTATAATAACACTTTTTTCTTAATTTAAAAATGTTCAGTTTTTCAAAATGTCCAGTTAGTCCACTTAGTAACACAAAAAGAAATATTCTAAGCTGGTTGATTGAAGAAAAACCAGCAAAAAACACAAATTATCATGATCCAATAAGCACAATCAACGAGGAGTTCGACATGTTGCCGTCATTGTTATGCTCTCCCCCCCTCCCCCGGGGGGCAGAGGGTCGCAACAGCGAAATTTGCCTTTAATCGAAACACGACACTAAGCTTCGAACAGATAAAAACATATTACCGCCGCCAGCCGTTTTGATTCCGCTGTGGAACGAAAAAAGCGGATTGTCCCACACACACTTTAGAACAAGGTGTAATCCTCCACCAAAGTAGAGAAAGAGAGAGAGAGAGAGAAAAAAGCTCAAAAGTCAGCTTTATCAGCTGTGCAAAAGTTACAGCTGAAAAAGGACGGTGGATAGCAGCAAAAACAAAAAGCCGAAACCCAAAAAAAAGAGAATTGTTCGAGTGTTGTAAAAATGTATGCGTTCGAAGGGGTCCTCGCTTGCCGTTTTTCCGATTTGTACGCGTCCGAGAAAGGATTTTCTCACATCATGGTCAACTGTGTCTGTGTGCGTGTGTGTGTGTGCAGTAGGCATGCTGCCGTGTGTAGTGCTTTTTTCCCCGACGCCCGTAGTGTCGAAAGATAAATAAAATAAAATATTTAAAGTACGGCACCGTGATTTTCACAGCCGATATTTCGTTCCATGCGGCTTTTTTTTCGCCCTGCTCGTTTTCCCGAATGGGTGTGTGGTGTACGAGGGGTTTCCCTGGTTGAAACAGGCTTATATTGCTGCAGTACTGCCGTGAAAATGCCATATCTCGTTCGTTGCCGGTCCGATTTGTGGGCTCTCTGCTGGGATCTAACTGTGTGCAAGAAAGCAAAAACCCCGCTTCCACCCGACAGTGTGTGACAATGTTGGCATAACATGAACCCCGCTATCTAGTACCACCTCCCTCGTTGACCGGAGTTTGGCGGTGGCAAAAAAGGAAGGAAAAATCTTCGCTATAGCGGGGTCGGAAATACAAGGCGCACACAATATTTTGCCACGTTTTATCTCTCCCGTCCTTCATTCGGGCGTTTAGCGCGCGCCCGCGCGGATATCCGAGAAGCTATCCTTTGCGCTTTGTTTATTCCGCCTCATCTTCTCGCGGCAGGTCCGATATCGTTTTGTGTGTGTGGCGTTTTTTTTTTGTTTTTTTCCCACCTCAAGCATCTTTGCGTCACGTCAAAAGAACGATTGTCTTTGCTCTCTGTTGGCGGTTCTCGCCGCTGCTTCATCATCTGATTTTTGGTAGCTTTTGCTTCGTTCAGGTTAAATGGGGATGCTGGCACGAGGTGTCCATGTGTCGCACACACACACACACACACACTCCGAAATGTGTCTGGTTTATTCATGAACCCTCTCCGCTTGCCCTTGCTGTCGGCTTCTCCACGCACCTTTCCGCCCTGGTAAAGAGGGTAACCAAAAACTAAGTTTTTCCGAAGCTTTTTCCCCTTTCCAGTAGCTCCTTTTTTGCGTTGCTGTCCATTCTCTTTAGCTTCTAGGGGATCAGTTTTGCCTTTTTTGTATCGTTCCTTTTTTTTTTTGCAAACACAGTTACACCTCTCTTTGATCGTTGCCGCCGTTTGCCGTAACTGTTCGCTTTTCGCCGTCTCCTCACACGAACGATGCTTTTCTTTCGTGTGTTGTTTTTTTTCTGTTTGACTCATCGGTTCGCAGAAGTTGCTTTCTCGGGGTGGCCCTTTCTTGCACTTTTCTGCTTTGCAGAGGGCCGGTACCCGGGGAGGGTGGTTGCACGCCTGCACGCCCAAAAAAGTTCCTATCCCCAATCTCCGGGGGAAGGAACTTCAAGCGGTCTCATTTCCTTCTGTTCCTATACCTTCCTCGTGCACACCCGAGCGCCGAATGGGGGGATGCTCTTTGCACTTGATCTTGTCCTGGAGTATTTGTGTGCGTGTGTCCTTGTGTGTGTGTATGGTGTGAAAAACGGGGTGCGTTGCTCAATTTGGCTTTTATGGGTGTACTTTATTATCGGACATTAAGAATACACAGATTCACTCGTGCAAGGTGCGGGAGCGGCAAAAGGAGCGGCCAGAAGAAAATCGTTTCGTCCCAAAAGTGTGTGTGTGCTTGGTAATTTACTCTTGGCTTGACTGCACCATATCCAAAGTGCGATCGCATATGTTACCAGGAATGAGGAAAAGGGACGCTTTGGGACCGTTTTTTGTGTGTATGTGTGTGTTGTTGCGGTTGTTGCGCGTTTGAAACCGATTTGCGGGAAGGTCCTTCTCATGTTTATGACACTGAAGCATGGTGCGGTCATTTGTGTAAAATATGAAACATGTAATTAATTGTTTGAAGTGATGTCGCTTCTTGGGAGCTTTCCGGTTTTTTTTTGGGGTTTTGGTTTTGCTCGTTAGAATTATTTCCCTTCCAAGAACCAGTTCCCCTTAGTTGCAGTGCCACTTGATTTATGCCTCATCAGATTGTGCTGGAAATTTCGGTCGTAACACATTGCGCACATGAGAAGGTTTGCTCGCTACATACGTTAGTGTGTGACTGTAGTGTATATGTTCAACATTCGACTAATAGGATACATCACCCTTCGACTCTCCCTCAATGTAGTTTGGCTGCCTTTTGGGGGTTGTTTGTGTTTCGATCGATTTTTCATGCAATGCACTTCGACGGTTTCCAATTTCTCTTCTATTTCCACTCACACACACAGACAGACGCTCCGATACCAGCTTCCGATACAACACAACCTTCGCCTCGGATTCTTTGTCCTTGGTCATTGCCATTACGGTGGGTAGCAAGAGAGAGAGAGAGAGAGAGAGAGACCAAAAGTGAGCAGAAAGTGGGTGAGGAGAGTGCAGTCAGCCGTAGGGCTTCCGTCGCGTATGTGTGTGTGTGTGTGAATGCGTCTGGGTGCAGCAGCTCCAGACGGTCGCGTGTGAACCGTGTCGGCAAGTTCAAGTATGTTTACATGAGCTAGCCCTCCCTACCCTTGCTCCACCCCCCCCCCTCCCTCCTGAAATGAATCTTCACGCGCGCAAATGGTGCGATGCCGGGGCGCAATGCTTGGAGCTGCCCTAGCTACGTCATTGCCGTGTGCAACAATAATGCACCCGCCCGTCCCGTCCCGTCCCTTCCGCCTTGCGTGTGAAGACTCACAAGAGCAACACGCGGCACTGGGAATTGTAAACAAAGCGCAACTATTGGCATTTATTTTTTGTTGTGTTGCTTCGTGTCGGAGCGGTATTTGAAAGAGCTAGAGAGCTGTGGCTAGAGGAATTTGGGTGGTTTTATTTTAGACAGGCTCTCTCGTGTTTCTGTCATTGTGCCGTTTTTTTTGTTGCTGTTGCTAATTGAAATCAAGTTGTTTCTGTTGTTTGGCTGTGTAGATAAGGTTGGTGGGAGCCAGTTTTTTTTTGGCATGAGAAAAAAAATACGTTTCTTTCTTCCGACCGACCACCTCATTAGCGAGCTAAATTAATCTACTTGCTCCAATAACCATGACATAAACATAAACACATTGAGCACATTGAGCGAGTTGCACCGCACAGACTATTGTTGTTGGGTGTACAGTTTAATTAACGGGCAGGAGTAGGAGGAGGTGCCCAGATTTCACTGTGCCCCAGCAGAAAGAAAGCATTACTCATGAAATATAGGCGATAACGTAAGGAGAAAAAAAAACAGCCTCATAATCGTTGCATAAATTGCCACGCCACCACCAATTCGTGCAGCGTTCGCGGCGTTGAGGCAAAGTAGCAGAAACGTAGAAACAACCGAATCATCAACCCGCCGGGCGCGCGCTATACGCAACGGTCGCCTTCTGGACGGGCAAAATGGAAACGGTTGGCTCGAAAAAGCAACCCAGTGCAACAAACTAATAATAGGGTAAATGTACCAATAGTGGTGCAATTTGTGGTGGTACAGATGTATTTTAATGGATTTAAAGTGTCAGAAACGACAATTTCTGAATATTTCAACACATAACAGTTGGAATATGTTTTATCTTCGCAATCAAAACCATTTTTACCATAAAACACATCGAATCTACGAAAAAATACATATTTTTGCGATTGCTTCGTTGTACCTATAATGGTGGTATGGTTCCTATAGTCGTCATATTGTGTTCCTATAGTGGTGGTAAACAAAGATGCCTCAAAACAGTGTATAATATCAATATAACTTAGTTTTGAGGCTGTTTTCGTATGAATAGCATGGATTACTGCCATAATAATGATATCTTTCGTAATTTGATCGTAAAAAATGTATGAATTTGGTTGATGAAAATATTGACTGAAGTACTGAATAACACCTGTCGTCAACCCATACTCAGAAGAGTTTGCTCGATTTGAAGTCGATTTTTCACTCAGCCAGATAAGCGAATTTTGGCCTTTGTTTCACAAATTACTTACAGAAAACTAATTTTTGTTGCTTATTTTAATGAAAAGAGTACCACATGTCAAAAATGTCGTCGAAAAAAATCTAAAATTAGCTGTTTTTATTGATTTTAGAACTAGGACCACTATAGGAACATGCCTGTTTGGTGTACCTATAATGGCACTATCGTAAAAAACATTTAAAAATACGTAAATATGGTCAAAAGCCTATGAATTTGAATAAAACAATATCATTTGATAACAATTATGCTAAAAAACTAATAATTGCGTTGTTATGTGGTCATTTAGAACGTTAACAAGAATATGAGTATCGTTATGAAATCCTAAGGATTTTGGAAAAATGTTGATACCTTTCACAAAATAATGGATTTTTCGGTCACTAAGAAACGGAATGGCCCCATTTCATTTTTAAATCCTTTGTAAAAGGCTAGAGAACATTTCACATTATCATAAATAACTTAACTACTGTTAATTTATCGTATGAGACGCATTTTAGAGCAATACCACCACTATTGGTACTAGCACCACTATAGGTACGTTTACCCTATCAATCAACCTAACGACTAAATCACCGCACAAACAAGACGAAACATGAAGTGAGCGCGCGCGCGCTCGCTCGTCTCAACCTGGACTACTACTACACCAGTTTGACGCGACCGGAAGCCGTCCCGGGGTCCGTTCGAGACACACACACACGCACACCCAAGTTGGGGTTTTGTCTTAGTATGATTTCTGTAGCGCGGTATTTGCGTTTGGTTCTCGGCGATCATCATCATCGCCGATCGCGCACCATCTTCCCGGCACTGCCTTATAGCTTCGCTAATGGTTTCCATTTGTGTTTCCTGCCGCGGTGTGTAGTTTGTACCGAAATGAAGGCGATACCACCTCGGAGGTGTTTCTAATAGACTGTTTTTTTGCTCGATTTCCTTTTCGGACGCATTAGGCGGTGGGATGTAAAAATGAACGAAAGTAACGTTAGGTTACTGAAAGACGACAAAAACAAGAACTATTTGTGGGAAGAATGCTCCAAGTTGGTAGAGTTCAAACGTCGTCATGATTGCCTTTTGATTCATCGATTCAGAGAGGAATTGAACCTACCATTAGTGAACTGTTATAGTCAAGCGTTTGATCAGGTGTTACAGTTCGAATTTGTGTTTTATTATTTTACATTTCCAATATGAATTCAATGTAGAAAACATTCATATTTTTAGTCCTTCGAACCGGATACTAAGGAAGAAAGTAACGTTTGGTTACTGAAAGACGACATAAACAAGAACTATTTGTGGGAAGAATGCTCCAAGTTGGTAGAGTTCAAACGTCGTCATGATTGCCTTTTGATTCATCGATTCAGAGAGGAATTGAACCTACCATTAGTGAACTGTTATAGTCAAGCGTTTGATCAGGTGTTACAGTTCGAATTTGTGTTTTATTATTTTACATTTCCAATATGAATTCAATGTAGAAAACATTCATATTTTTAGTCCTTCGAACCGGATACTAAGGAAGAAAGTAACGTTTGGTTACTGAAAGACGACATAAACAAGAACTATTTGTGGGAAGAATGCTCCAAGTTGGTAGAGTTCAAACGTCGTCATGATTGCCTTTTGATTCATCGATTCAGCTAGGAATTGAACCTACCATTAGTGCACTGTGATAGTCAAGCGTATGATCAGGTGTTACAGTTGGAATTTGTGTTTTATTATTTTACATTTCCAATATGAATTCAAGTTAGAAAACATTCATATTTTTGGTCCTTCGAGCCGGAGACTAACGAAGAAGGTAACCAATATGGTTTATTTAAAAGATTCCATCATTATCAATTCTATGTAAGCAAGAAACCCGATTTGGTATGCCTGTCTCAGCAACATATTGGGCTGTGTCTTCAAATATTCTGCTAGCATCGGCTCTCGGTCCGTATGGTGAAAAATAAAAAGCATAACTCCCTCTAAAAATAGCAACAACTTTTCCATCTTTCATCGTCAAGCGAGCAAGAGTCTCTGTCCTGTGTTTTGATAGTGTTTCCGTTTTCCACTGTGCACGCTGGCTGCATCGCAAAGTACACAGCAGCAACCCCTCAACGTATCACACACGTGTGGCAATTTTGAGATGATTTTTAATCCACCCCGTGTGTTGGCGTGTCACTCCAGCAAAAGTACGCAAGAAGAAGTGAATGATTTGACGAAGTCTTCTCCGCTCTTCACATCACCGGGAGCAAAAGATCCTACCCTGACGTGAAGCATCTTGGTGTAGCAGCTTCTCGTGTCTCTTGGTTAGTTTCACTTAAGTTTTGGGGGAAGTTTATAGAGTCTTGCAGCGTGTCCCAGAATAACCCTTAATGGAAAACTCTGCAGCGTTTTCTTTCCCCTGCGTCACACGAGCTGTCGTGGGTTGTACCTTCAAGTCATTCGCACACACACACATACACATGTTCACTCACGTCTACCTAAAGTCTGGATGGTTTCTGGAGTTAGTTTGTCAAAGACTTTGGCGCTTCCTTCTTGCGCGCTGTGGCTCCTTGCGCGAACTCCTTCTGCTCTCAAGAACTCCTCCCGCTTCACAGACCTGTAAAAGGACAACACTATGTACGCGACGGGGGCTCGCGCAAAAGCGTGCAAAATAAATAAGAAAGCCGGGGGAGGATTTATTGTTGTGCTTTATTTGCAAATTATTTGGACAAACTTTGTGCCCCGCGTGTGATGTTTACCGTGTGGTGTGTGGTGTAAGTGTTGCGTGTGTGTGTGTGTGGGCCCGGGAGCCAAACGAGAGATGACTGCCAAGCGTGGAGAACATTTGCTGCGGGAAGGATTCTGCGCGCGCTCTTTCTCTTTTTCTCTCCAAACACTTTACCAAATGTTCACGGTTTCGTGTGTCGCAGGAAGCGTAGAGAGAGAGAGAGAGAGTGTCGTGTGTGAATGGGGCTCAAATGGCTGGAAAGTTTTCCTAATTTACCGTTAAGCTTTTTGTAATGCATGAATGCAACGTGAAGTTTGGTTTTGGAAACCTCTGTTGCTCGTGTATTTAACGTTGCGTTGCTTAATTAAAAGACTTTATGTAATTATGTATTATTTTTTTCAGGCTTTGCAGTGAGTCTTATAAACTGCTGCTAGAACTGTTAAAAGTTCTTCAAAAAATAAATAGAAAGCCATAATAAAAATCCCAAACACAGTGTGATGGTAGTAAATGCTTCCAAAACGGTTTGATTTATCGCTTTCATCCAGGTCTTCTGCAAGGGTCATCAATTTTGTTTTGCTTCATCACCAACATCCGCCCCGTGTTAGCAAACATGTGTGTGAGTGTGTGTGGATGGATCGAAAAAAATGCCTGCAAACAGCGCGAGCAAGCGGTGCAAGAAGGGATCGTAAAATTAAAAATAGCCACACCACCGGTAGCGTAACATTTCGTCGTCGTCCTCCCGCAGTGAAGTATGCACGCGAAAATTTACGATAAAAGCCATTATTAAAAAATAAATTGCTAAAACGAAATGACACTCCAATATTCCCGGCACCCACTGCACTCCCGTGATGTGTCAACACTGTCAAGGCAAGTTGTTTTGCCAGCAACAAAAAAGGAAAGAAAAAGAGCATTTTTCTTTTCCACTCAATTCGATTTGTTCCGGCAGCGACCGGGGACGACGGTGGCCTACGCCCCACCATTGACCTTTCATCTTGGTGTGCTACCTACCATTTTCTTTTAGGGGTCGATATATCATAAGTTCACGGGAATGCGCTTTCTGTCCTGCTGCGAGGAGGGTAAGCACCTACCGAAGATGAAAAAAAAGTCATAGGTCATCGAAACAGAGGCCATTCCTCTAGCCACTTCCTTGAATAATCGAAGATATTTCGCCCGTCGAAGGTGCAAGACACGAGACCCCTCCCGCCCCGAATGTGTCTCACCTTTTTCTGGACAAAAAAAAGAACTCTGCTCACCCCAGCAACAGCTTTGCATTTCGCACGGATGACGCTGGGTGTACACGGGCGCGTGGTGCATCTGCGGGTGAAAAAAAGGGGAAAAATGGAAGCGAAGCAGGAAAGTGTTGCCTTCGTTCGGAGACAACTTTCTTGGAAGCAAGCGACTGTGTGCAAAAGAAGGAAAAGTCCACAGTGCAAATGGTGGTGCACCCGGTTGAGATAAAGGAAATGGCACGTCCTTTTTAAGCAGCACGCGGACATTCTCTCTCTCTTGCCGGTGGGTGTGTTTGGGTTGCCCTTTAGCGCCTTTGAGCGTCGCGTTTTTTTATACCTACACATTTTGCGGCATTCTTGAGCGCTGGGGCAAAAGTTTGATTTTGTGCCCAGGAATGACCCGGCATTTACTTATTCCTTGATTCATTCCGTATCGGCGTGTCCGGTGCGCGCACCTTCTGCGCCTTGTCTCCAAGTCGATGGGCAGTGTGTTATAGTTGGGGACATGCTATGGTCATATTGTCGGATGCTTACGGGAGACGAGGGAAAGGAAGAAAAAAGGGGCCACAAATCGTGCCAAACCCCGGGCCATGATTTCTATTTAACGCGTGCCTTTGCCCAGAAAGAAGGAAGGTGCCCTGAACTGAACTCTGGACGTAAAATATCTTGCTATCCGGTTGCCCATCGTCTTCGTTGGAGAGGGAGGCTGAGAGAGAAACAAGCCGAAAGTATGAGGGGGGGCTGGAAAAGTTTTCCAGTCGAGTTTTCACACCACCGGGGCATTTCTCATGAACATCGCAAAAATCATTTCGCATCAGAACGTGCTTGCATGCGCGCGCTCGGCGCCCTCTCCCGTACGAGAAGGTACACTGGGCTGGACTGGGCTTGGAGAATGGCTTTGAATTTATGGATGTGTTTTAAATTATTAATTTTTATACACGATTTTTTTTCATTTGGGTGGTTGTGCGGTGGTGTAGTGGACACTAGCAGTCGGCGAAAGGTTGCATTTTATTTAGCATTTTCATGATTGCCATTTTTATTCTGCCTTTTACGTGCTGGAATGTGAACCACTTGGTTTATTGTGCGCGTGTAATGGCGCGGAAGATGATTTGGGAACGGATTGCATTGGTTGGAGTGTTGTTTTATATATTTTGCTTGAATTTGATGCATCAAGATTGCAGTTTTGTTTAGCTTTGATCCTTTATTCTATTTCTCTTCGTACTCTTCCTCTTCCTTATTCACGAGATGCTCTAATGAAAACAGTTTTGAAGATTTCTCTATCCGTTTTTATTACTTTAAACTCTTCCGTTATACATCCTTTTGAAGGCCAATTTTGGTCATCATAAAAATGTTCAAACCTCCCTTTTCCATCAAACAGAGCACACTCGGTGTGGTAAAATCCTTCACAGCTTCCCAGAAACAACCAAATCACAACCACGATCGAGCGCGAGGAAAACCCCTACTCAAAACGAAGTCAAAAGCAATGCCAAAAAGGCATAAAAATTCAAATAAATGGAAATCCACAATTCAAATCATGTTCCTGCAGCGGGAAAAACAAAACCAAAACTAAACAGAAGACGGGACTTTCGGTACGAGTTTTCGCCCGTGTTAGGGGGCGCCCCAGTGGAGCGATTTTCCCCAACACCCAGCCGCTTTTTCCCCAGTTCCTCCAGTTTTAGATTCTGCTGGCGCACCGCACCGTCTGCCGTTGGTCGGGAAGAACGAGGACTGGCAAAATGGCCCAAGCACACGGAGTGCTGGTGTGATCTTTGGGAATCACGGAAGTGACTGGTAAAGTGGCTGCTTAAAGCGATGGCCACGTACACACACTCTTTCTCTCGCTCTCGTGCTCGTTCGAGGTTTTTATGATGTAAATCATGTTTGACGATCGTTTGCACGATAAAGCTCTGTTGGCTGGCTGGATGTGCGCTTTGGGATGTCCGTAGCGCCGGGATGGTATGTTTTGAAAGTTTTATTTCCTCGGACATTCGGCTGTGTGGGGGTCGCTTGTGACGCTTTGGACTCACGTTCGCGGGTAATGTCGTTGCCCGTCTTGCCGTGTGTATAGAGGATGGTGTTCAAGCTTAGCTGCTCGTCTTTACCACCTTGTTCGAGGCTTCCGTGAGGCTTCCATTTTCCGTTTTTTCCTGCCTTAAATCTCTCTCTCTCTCTCTCTCCCGAAAGAGTAAAACCTTCGGCATGATAAAACAGCGATATAAAGATTAAGCAGCAATTTTTATGATTGTTTTTGCTTTGGCCGCGCTTTCCCATCCTTTTGCAGGCGGGCAGTGCGCTTCTTCGCGCTCAGGACGAAAGAGGATGCACACTGCTGCCAACACACGGTGTGTTATTATAATGATCTCTGTTGTTTTTGTGTACCGCGCGGTGGTCGGATGGTTTTGGGTACCAGCAGTACCGCTATCATTGCTATCATTATGCGTCGACGCGTTGTTGCTTGGTTCGTGTTCTCTGTCCTGGCGACAAATTATGCTAACTGTCGGTGTTTGTGTCGTCGCTGTCGGTGGTGTCGGTTTGGGTGGTTTGATAATCTGTACCCGGGTTCTTTTTATTCCACCGCGTCCTTTCGGCGGAGAAAGTACAAAAGTAATACAATCTTCCAAGAGGTCACTTAGCTTAGCGAAAAGCTGGGTTTGTCGTGCACTGTACGGCTCTGTTCCACTTCCCGCGCGGCGCACTACCCGACAAGCTGTGGTCAGAGAAATGGAAATTATACACCACGAAGCAGCAAATGGGAAGGGAGAAATGTAAAGTGGTCCATTGCTGCCGTTCCGCCAATCCGCCTCACCCGGGGTGAATTTGGGCGGTTGTTTTCATTCTGGAAGCAGTCAAAACCCGAGCAGTTTTGGTATGGTTTTGCATGGTGTGATTATCATATAACCGTAGCCATTATCATAATCATAATGTCTACCACTGTGCGTCAGCCAAGCGTTGGCTGAGGAGTATGGCAAAGTCCTCAATTGGTCGGTAGTTGTTGTGCTTGTAGCGCTTGACTAGCTAGCGTTGAGTTGTTGTTTGGGAGTAGAAAAGTTTGAAATCCAAAGAGAGCAAACAAGCGGACAGACAAAACTTAATACTTCAACTATCAAACTGTCAGACATAGACGTAGAAAATGTAGGATAATGTGGTAATCTAATATTGCTTGATGTAAACTATCGCCAACACTCCATGGCATTAGTAGCCCTGCTATATTGCGTCACTGCAACCTCCAACTGACATAGCCTAATGCTCTTGTTTGAATAAACCTTACATCTTACCGTCCGCCAAGCCAAGCTGCTGGTACCCATTATCCCCCGTGCACACAGTTATGCGTTGACAGTTTCAAAATAGACATAAAATCCAAATTTAAACGCACCCCGCCGTGGAATGGGCAATCGGTGGAACACAACCTGTTTTGTGGCCGTTTGAACGATATGCAAATCAGTGGCGAGGTAGCGACGCACACACTCATTCAGTTGTCAGATGGAGCGGTTCTTCAGTTCCAGAGCTGCCTTGGTGTGTGCAGCTCAAGGTTCTCACCCCGAATGCTGTACGCGATCGCTTGTTGTCTTCACCGTTTAATACAATCTATTTTGAGATGGGAAGAGCAAACCAAAACTGAAGGAACTGATGGTGGACGGAGGGGAGCTTCTAATTCGTTTTGTCCACCGTCCGTAGATGTAGACGTAGATGTTTTGGAAGGAGCAGGGGACACCAAGACTTTGTGTGCTGAAGCAGCACCCCATCTACAACGAGGCTCAAATTGGCAAATATTGATCGATAAGTATTTGCGCGATCTTGGGGAGGTCGTGTCACACGGAACTCTCTCGGTGATCGTGGCGAACCGTGCTGCAAGCAGCAGCAATGCCGTAGTGTTGTGCAACGAATATAGCGTCATTGGGATGGGTCGAAGAGTCAGAAATGATTCCAAGAAGTATGGTTGTGGAATCTGTAGTTGATGGAATTGTGTTAGAAAGATTGCTTGATTTGAAAAAGTCCTCAAGGTTTGTTTGGAATTTCTTGTTTACATCGTTTCAATCTTACTTCAAGAAGAGTAATGCGATCGAATGGAGCTCGGTTGCGCAATTCATGTCATGAGTTAAAAAAAAGCCCGCTCCACTAATCCCGCAATAATTGTGGCATGAGTATACTTCTCGTTTTTATAGAGCCAGCGGCATACTTCATTTCCCGTAAGCCCTTCTACAGTGTAGGTACAGCTACTTGCGGTGTACGCTACTCTCACGATGTAGTTGGGTCCTCTTATCAGCCCGTAAACCACTGTTTCTTATCATGTTGCGAGGCGCAAACAAGCAATGTGGGGTGTGTTGTTGAAAAGAAAAATCAAAGCAAATCAAGTTCATGAACAGCGCAACACGACAGAGAGACAGAGAGAGGTTTGGCGCTATAATTGGTTTCCGAAATTTCGATGTCCCACTGTCCCGATGTGCCGGATGTTAATCAATTGCTCAGCGAAACGTTGCACCGTGAATAAAGCACCACCTGCAAACACACATTCCATTCATGCGAAGAGATGTCTCAATTGTTCTGACAAGCTAATTCGTAAACCAGATTGTGCTCTGATTACAACCCCCTAAACGATGCTGTATAGGTGTAACGCTGTGTAACGATGCCACAACAAACCACGCGAACCACGCCAAACCTCCCCAGCAATCGTGCACTGAGTGCGCTGTGTAATTTATGGGCTGAATCCCACGATTATCTTATCACACGCCTTCTTATCGCCGTGAACGGGTTTGACTAGTGATTATAAAACCATTTTGCTTCCAAACCCTCGCATGCGCTTGTGTTTGCTGCTGGTCCCCTATACTACAGCGGCCAGCAAGACGCGAGACTCTTTTTAATCGGCTGTTGAGTTGCTGCTGCTGCTGCTGCATCGGTAGCGGGTAGATATCAGCAATTAGATTACAATGGTTTGAGTTGCCTTTAAGTTGTTGTTACTGTTGGTGTTGCTCCGGGGAACACGGGATATTGTCTTCACCTTGGTCAGGGATCTTTTGGCCAATCTGAAAGTGCCCTTGAAGATATCAATTTGTTGTGTTGTTGTGTGATTCATTCAGGTTTGAGGGTGTTTCTGCTGACACTCAGCTGCCTTAATGATAACACTGTCGCTGGCGTTCGTACTGGAAAGCGATGGAAAATTAAAACAAATGACTTTTCTCGTTGATTATCGAGAATGCATGCCAAAGCCGTTGACTTCAGCCTGGTTCCAGGTCGGTGCGATAAAACAGGACATCTATCACGAACCTCGTTCTGCTTGAACACGTATAACTTCACACACGTTCGTACTCCGAACGAGATAAACAAGCAATGCAGTACGATAATTGATGACCACCCTCGGAATACCCAGGCGGAGTAATTCAGTTGCGCACCCTGTATGTGTGTTTGCTGGCTGCCAACCGCTTGTGCCAACATGGAGAACGATGCATTTAAAGTTCATTATCATTCCGGTTTTGTAGTTGATGGATGTACTTGGCTCTCGCTGGGCGCACGAGAGCGTGCCCAAGGTGTGTATGTAGCGTCTTCTTCCCCTCATCACACCGGCGGACGACCGGGCAATAGTGTTGGGTAGATAAATGCGACAATGTTTTAAATTCCTTTGCAAGCGGTTTTGTTGTGTGTTACTCCTATGCAAAAGAGCCACTGTGTGTCCCATGGCAGTGTCCACGCTTGATTGCGTCCCACAAGACGTAACATACCGCACACCACGAGCAGCAGCGACAGGTAAAACGATTGACCGACGGGAGGAAGCAGCTGCCGCCACGGACAAACCCACCAGCACGACCAGCCGGGCGCCCATTTCCTGCGACCATTAATTTGTTGATGTGAAATTTATTTAAATCCAGCCAAACGAAAACACAAAAAGGAAACGGCACACAAACACTTTGTCGCAAACGATGAGTTTCGACGAATCGATTATTTCTCCTGCACAATATCGTCTCCTGCTACTTTGTAGTAAATTGTGCGGCCAACGGCTCTCTCTCTCGCGCTTCCGCAGCACTCCTTTGCTGCACCGCGGTTCGGTCGCGGTAAAAGTGGGAATTTATTTAAATCTTGCATCTTGTTTTTGTTGGATGGAAACAGGAGAAGAAAGTGATGGTGCCGAAAGCGACAAAGCACAAATTGCTGCTCCATTCGGATGGACTGTCGGTGTCTGCGTCCCCGTGTGTCTGGTGCTCGAGGGCATTAGCGAAAGACGAAGCAGCTTGCCGAAAAGTGTTGGTTTTTCGCATTTGTCGCGATTGGGGTGTAATTAATTTCTACCCCTCCGCTGAGATATCCGAGCGGCGGCGCCCCGAGGGCTATGCTGCTGCAAATTAAGCAGCAACAGCAGCATGGTTTGCTTCCGTTTTTGGTGGTGTAGTTTTTCATCGCAAGAATTGGTAGATCTGGCGGTCGATGTTTGATTGTGTATCCGGTAACATTCGCCGGCATGTCTGTTTCACTGCAGCATTTGTGTACAACACCAGGGTTTAAGGCGATTTGGGAGCTTTTACATGACAGCTACAACGGGGGGAAGTGTTGCAGATAAATTTACATCTTTTTGCCAAGCTCGCTGTCGGGTCGGGTGCGTTATCGCTTCTTGGAATATCGACGAAAGAATAAAACGCCTCATGGGACCTTTTTGGCACCATTACATAGAATTAAAAGCCACAAAATAATGGTACCGAATTTGAAGCGTTATTCGTATTTGCCTTCGATCTTGTGTGTCATATTTAACGACTGATGACACACACACACACACGCTCGGGGGAGCTCCATCGATGGAGGATTCTTCACATCTCACCCCATGTGTAATGGTTTCAATTTTCCACCGTTTTTTCCGTTCTCTCTTTTTGCACCAACTCACACGTACGCCAGCGAGGTGCAAGTGTGGTTGGCTTTGCCCGCATCAAGAGTTAATTGCCAACGCTGGAAGGAAGAGACGACCCCGCTGGCTGGGCTGGTGGCGGTAGGAAAGCGCGTTAGATCGTAAATCCAACCACTCCGCGTGAAAGGCGATGCGTGAAAAGCTACATGCGAGCAGGCAGCAATGTATGTGGAGTTTTTTATTCGGTTTAAGACAAAATAACGCTTTATTGATTACTTCAGTTCACAATATGTTATTCGCTTCGCGGTCCG